>NW_020954588.1:19222390-19320502 GCF_900497805.2 Vombatus ursinus | reverse complement strand
CTATCTATCTATCTATCTATCTATCTATCTATCTATCTATCTATCTATCTATCTATCTATCTATCTATTTATCTATCTATCTATCTCTTGAATCTATATAGTAATATGCTTGTTGCCTCCCCATTGGACTATTAGCTCCTTGAGGGCAGGGACCATGTTTTTACCTTTTTTGTATCCCAAACACTTAGCACAGTGCCTGGCACATAGGGCTTTCTTTTTGGTCTGTTTGCTTCATCTCTCTCCACTCCACTCTATCTTTAACTCAACAAAGTGATATTAAAGCACAGGTTTAACCACGTCACCTCCCCATTCAATAAACTCCAATGACTCTCTGTTACCTCCAGAAATAAATATAAACCCCTATGGATTTTAAAGTCCTTTAGAGCCTGGCACCTTCCTACTTTTTCAATCTTCTTTCATCTTATTCCCTTCTATATACTCTTTGATCCATTGGCACTGGCTGCATTGCCATTCCTAACACACAACTCTCCATTTCCTGACTGTTTTCACTGATTGTCCCTCTGCCTAGAGCACTCTCCCTCCTCATCTCTGCCTCCTGGCTTCCCTGACTTCCTTCATATCTCAGTTGAAGTCTCACCTTCTGCAATACGCCTTCCCAGTCCTCCTTAATCTTAGTGCCTTCCCTCTGAGATTATATCCAATTTATCTTGCATATTTTTTTCTTTGTATATAATGGTTTGAGTGCTGTCTTCACCATTAGACTGTGAGCTCCTTGAGAACAAGAACTTTTTTTTGCCTTTCTTTTTGTCCCCAGAGTTTATCATAGTGCCTGGCTAGTAGGTGCTTAATAAATGCTAGTTGACTTGACTTGACAAATAAATGCTTAATAAACGCTTGTTGACTGATTGACCCTCTCTCTTTGACTTAGAGATACTTAAATGGGAAAGATTTTGGATGTGCATCAAATGTGAGTTATTTGTACTGTTGCCATGACCAGTTATCTGTTATCTGTGCTCCAGGTGTTGTCTAGAAGAGAAAGTAAAGGGGCTTGAAGACTCTCTCTGTTCTCATGGTCATGGAGAATGAAGTAGGGTTTTTAAGAACAGAAGAATAATTTCAGTCAAGGGAGCAGTCAAAGGAAAAGAAGCAGCTAAACAGGCAGAAGGAAATCTGTGTTAGGAGGTTTGAACATGGACTATGATACAGATGAAAAAAGAATTCATGGGATAGGAGGAAGAATGTGGGGTGGGGACAGGGCAGCCAGATTTGGAGCCAGAGAATCTAGGCGTGAATCCTAGCTTTCCCACTTAACTGCTTGTGTGAATGTGGGCAAATCCCTTTACCTTTTTGGGCCTCCATTTACTTTTCTGTAAAATGGAGGAGTTGGACTTGGTGGTCTTTTGAATCCTTTCTAGCTCTAAATGGATGATTCTATGTCTAAGATCAATGACAACAAGAATAATAAAAGCTAACCTTTTATACACCACTATGTTTTGCCTATATCCCCAAAGTTGTGTCCATGGGAGTTTGCTCTGAGCAAGAATGGCAGCATCAGGTCCAATGGATATCTTAATAAAACAAAACAAAACTATCCTTTACAAGAAGTAAGCCATTCCACCATTGCTTCTAACTCAGAATAAGCTTTGGGCAGAATTAGATGAGTTCCCAGCCCTTAATATTAAACAGTTACAGTTTGCAAATATTTTCAACTCATTTGTGAATCAACACAGACTGTAATGGAAGAAGACAAAGCTGCTTGTGTTGTCAGTGATCATCCAAACACATCATTAACCCAGTGGTGACTCTGGAGTCCCCACTGCAACTGTCTATGGATGCTTCAAAAGAGGGAGAGGCAGCAGTTGAAAGAACATTTTCACAGGTTGAAAATCTAAATTTGGAACTGGGGAACTGAAACAGCTTGGAGTATTGGGCCATGTACTCGCTTCCTGAAAAATGGAAAACCCAGAGTCACTATACACACACATACACACATGTATATACTCATATATGTATATGTAAATATACATGTATATATGTGTATATACCCATTATACGTGCATATATGTACATATATAAATAATATATACATGCTGTGTATGCATGTACATATGTGCATGTCTATATTAAGCATAAAATACAGAAACATGTATAAAATATATTTTATATATGTTTACACACATAATATAAATATACTGTATTTCTAAACACATATTTGTCTGTGTTGTACATAATCTACCCATACTTGTATGTGTGTGGACGTGATGTGAATTCATTGATGTAGGGAGCTTGGAAATTCTTACCTTGGATGCCAACAACTCAACTCTAACTTTAAGAGTTTTAGACCTGCTGAAGACATAAGAGAGGTTAAGTAACTGGCCCAAGATGGTACAGCTGGTACTTGTTAGATGAGGGACTTGAAAGAGAGGTCTTCTTGACTCTAGTCTAGCCATATCAGGTCATCTCCTCTACCATGTAGCTCTCATAATAATCAAACCAAAGAGAAATTCTATTTGAAGAAATTTATCTGAAAACAAACTAACCCTGTTGTCTCTCAGAAAACATTTACCAAAATCCCTCAAGAATAATTTAAATGGTGGGCATTTTTGCATCAGGTGCAAAGTCATTTGTGAAGTGTTTAATTAAACATACTTTGATTAAAAAAAAAAACCCATGGCCTTAAGTATGTGTTGAATCTGTGATAGTCTGGAGTTGCTGATAGTCTTGATAGATTTTCATTTGGATTCCCAAGACGATAGGGTCTTACATATAGAATTGAGATGGGGAAGGAATCAGGAATAAAAATTGCAAAAGAATTCCATTTTCTTGAATTAAGTAGTACAGATGCTTCTGAGATATATCTTTAAGAGGCATTAAGCCTGGGAGAGAAATGTTAGGAAAACCTGGTAAAGAAATTGTCCTCTAATTCTCCCTGCATCCAATAGGTCATAGGTCATCAATTTCCAAAACAGATTTTTAAATCTGCATCTTGCATAGTTACACTCTTCTCCACCAACCCCTTGTTTTGATATGCCAGAATGATAATTAAATGAGTTCCTCTCGTTTCATCTGAATCAACTAAATCTTTTTTTCTTTTTTCTTTTCCAAAGGGTTTTTGAGAGTTTTAACAAGGCACAAAAGCCATTTCTTTGGCTGGGTTTATGAAGCACGTTATTTATGGAGCTAACGTGTTGACACACTATATACTGGGAAAATGAGGACTAATAAGGTTAATTGTCCCATGAACCTTCCTCTGTCGTCTGCAGTCTGCAGGCTTTGATTGTTCCTCTAGGGGAAACTCTGCCCAGATGGCATTTTCTGCAAGGCCCTGACCCACAAGAGGCCTGGGGAGATGGAGAACAAGGTGCATCTCCACACGCTAATTAATTTACCATTAGAGCACCTGTTCCAGAATAGATAGGGCTGGAAAGGAAAACAGTCCCTGGGCACAGTGGTCGGCCCGCTGGTAAATGGATTTGAGCTGATTATATTAAGCGGATGCTTTGATCATCTAAAGGCGTTAAAATGGAAATATGTTTTTGCTGGCTGTTGGCCTCTGAGAGGGTGTCGTTTGTATTATTATATTATAACTGATCTGTAATGAAAAGGCTGTTTTGAAGCTCTGTCATATCCTCTTTTAAAAATGGGCTGAATATACACTACACATATTATATACATATCCATATATTGTAGCTGTATATTTTTCGCTATCTACAATCCCAAAACATGAGTATTCATGACTAGACATTAAAAAATTCTTCTGTTTTAATGCCTCCACTTATTTTCTGGAAATATAACACCATGACAAATTTCTTTTTGCTAGAACTTTGAATTAATTTTGTGTGTCATCACAAAACCAGGCCTTAATCAGCTGAAATATATTAGTGGAAAACCTGATGAGCTTTTTGGAATGAAATTCAGGTAAAGCCCTGTTATCTGGCTCTGGTGACTAGTTACCCTCCCTAGTAAATCCTTGCATAAACAGCTCTGGCGTGTAAATGGATTTTACAGTGCGTGTCTGCCTGCACTCAATTTCAGTGTATGGTGACTTGGGTTCCAAGAAGCATTAGAAGTATTTTTTCACAGCTATTGGCACATGCAAGTTTTTAGGCAACACCAACCCTTGGCATAGACTCGATTGGACAAGCATGGCAGATAAGTCATGGGCCTCTGGCTGTTTCAGGGTTGAAACAGAACCCATCATTTCCCCAGGGAGAGTGTTTCTTTCTTTATTTAAAAAAGGGAAGGAGAAAGCAATATACTAAGCTACTTGTCACTTGGCATGGCAAAGAATATTGATGCCTCTAGCTATTTGATATGAAGTGAAAGGTCTTTAAACATTTTGAACATTTTTTTCCCCGGGGAAATTGATAGGACAAGAATTTGACATATGTTTTTAGTTTTGTCATTAGTGGTGAAATTTTGATGTCTTTGCTAAGCACTAAGCAAAAAGATCTGAGGCAAAAATTTCCTTTTGCATTGAGGACAGAGAAAGGCAACCGCATATTCTTTCTAGAATCTCCAAAAATCCAGAATCAGTTTGGAGAAAACGTTGATTCACAAAATTCAATTAAAACCTTCATTACAGGCTCACTACGTGTCAGTCATTGTACTCACTCTTGGAATACAGAAATGAAAATGACAGTCTTTTATTTCAAGGAGCTGACATTCCCCTGTGTGGATGGGACAGTGGTTATGATGTCCACAGATAAGTGAGGACAAAGCTGTGATGGGAAAAGGGATGGTCGTCTCTCCCACAGCTTGGGGAACGTCTCCAAATACTTTGAGATCAAGTATTGGTTAATCAAGACTTGGTTAATTAGCATCTTCTAAGGACCTCCTATGTTTAGAGCATTATGGAGTATGTGTTTGTGTTGGTGGTGGGGAGAGAGAAAGGGACAAAAAACAGTAGAAATTCTGTCTGGTCCCTGTACTCAAGAACACGGGGAAATGCACTCTGGTATGGCAAACAATGGTCATTGTGAAAATTGCTGGCAATGAATCTGAAAGGTAAGCAGCCAGAGATGTAACTATGTCAGGACAAGGGAGTATTTTCTCCAGGGTGCAGAATTTTAAGTGTGGCACCTTTAAGGACCTCAAAAGCGCTTGTAGTCTTGTAGAAACATAGACAAAGTAGATTATTGCCCTTGGTTTCTTTCATTGGAATACTACCAGATAGTGGTCTAGGATGACCTTCTCCCTTGCTCTGCCTTCTCAGATAATGACTTCTTCATGCCTCTTTCCCTAGATTCCTTTGTGGTTCTTGCCTCAGCCATAAAAATGCCTAATTATAGTTCTCTGAGCAGAGTAGAAGAAAGGATACAATCTACAGTTGGATGGTGTTTCCCCTCTTTAAAACTCTGCTTTTATACACCCTAGCTCAGTCTTTCCATTCTAGCCCAAGTTATTTTTCTCTGTCCCTGTCTGTGCATTTGTTCATATCATCTCCTCTGAATGCTCTGCCCACTCTCTCCTGATTCATGGACTTTAGTTGCTTTGCCAAAGCTTCCTCCAGGAAGCCTTCCTTGGTGAATTGCACTCCCTCTTTGATAACTCCTGCCCCATCCATCCTTTCAACTATATGTCCAAAATTTCTTGTGTGGCAATGTTATGTCGCCGATGTTGTCAATACCGTTAACATTATTTTGTAATGAAGCTCGCAGTGTCTAGTGCATGCTGGAAGTGTGCACATAATTATCAAAAAGGGCTACTTCTTTCTCATTCTCTTGTGTCCTCCAGATACCTGACCTGTAAAATGAGGGATTTGGGCCAGATGATCTCTAAGACCTTTGACCCCTCTGAAATTCTCCAAATAGGTCATTTGTCAAATAATGTGGGAACTGCTTAAGAGAAGTGAGAAGGAAGGATTTTTATTCCAGCTCCCCATCTCATTTGCATATTTTCAGTTCTGCTGTCTTAAAACTTATGGGCTCAGGTAATAGAAACTTAGAAATCTTGAATTAGTAATAATTTTAAAAATAATTGAGTTCAACCTCTGCCAAAAATTATGGATTGGGGTGGGGGGGGTAGAGAGGATAAGGTAAGATAGTTGTGGTGGTGGTAGTGGTGTTCTTCAAATCTCTACTTAATTACCTCTAATGACAAGGAACTCCCTACCTTATCAGGCAGCCCATTTGGGATAGTTCTAATAATTAGAAAAGTCATTCTTATATTGAGACAAAATCTGCTGCCCTATAACTTCTATTCATGGGACTTAGCTCTTTCCTCTGGATTCAGTGGTGTGGGGGAGGGAGTCTAATCCCTTTTCCACCTGACAATCTTTCGAATACTTGAAAGCAGTTATTTTTTTTTTTGTTTCATGTACTTTCTCTGACTTCTTTTCTGAGCACTAAATATCACCAGGTTTTCTGTTTTTCCCTTGTATGAAGAAACAAAACTAAGTAACAGTGATCAATATATATGTTCTTCCTGGGTACCCCTCTTTTTTCTTATTCTCCATTCTATCTGTGTCAGCTCCTTTGCAATGGACAGCCTGATGATTAACCAGTGTAGGGTAGGGATGCTGAGGCCACTGGGGAAAAGGGTTAATTTAGTTTGCTTTCCAACTTTGACTATTAATGAAGGAGCAGGTGAAGCCTTGAAAAGGCAAAAGAGAATTTTTAAAAAGAGGGTGAAGGGACTTGGGTGATTTAAAAGTGGGCCTTTTACATTGAGAAGACCTTGGAAAAAAACAGTATTTATACAAAAAGCAATTTACTTTGCCCGTAATTTCCCTTTTTTCCTTCACTATTATTACAGGTATTTGTGCTTGAGTCAGAATTCTCTTTCTAGCAGCTTTTGCAATAAAATCATATTCCTGTGTTTAGGACATTACGGTTTGTGGCCATGAAAGGGAAGTGATTGTCATGTCACAAACACATTTAGCAGGATGACCTTGATCTCGGATCAAGTGGGTGGAGAGTAAGAGAACAGTGGCAAACAGCTCTTGTTTAAGCACAAGGAGCTTTTCTTATGATTAGCTATACAGTAATGGCAAAGTAAATGCTCAGAAACACACAGCAAGCTTAATGGATTTATATCTGAGTTAGAGATTTTGAAGTTTTCCAAAGTTATCATCATCTTCCATTTTCAGAGAGAATAAATAAGTTACTGTCTGAACAGGAATCCAGATATGTTCATGTAAATGGACCCTGTGCTGGGAGATAACAAAACTTTCTTAGGTTTGCTTTGGACATTTTGGAAGACCATAGTAACTATTTTTGTGGAAAGTATTTTTTATCTGTGTATGTGGTGTAGCTACCCAATAGAAAGTAAACTTCTTTAGGACAAGAAATTTATTATTCTTTGTATCTCTGGTTCCGGACACAATGCCTTGCACATAGTTGGTGCCTAATAAGTTTTTGAAAGTTACTTTATAGGAATTATTCACTGTTTGGAATTCACTTTCAATTAGTGTTTAAAGTTGAGGACTTGATCTGGTTGTGGTAGTTAGCATACTTGAAAAAGCACTAGGCCTCAGGGACATTTCATCAGTCTTCAAGGTAGCATGAATTAAGCCTGGGAGAAGGATGAAGAAGCTAAAATCAATTCAGGGCAATTTAAATCCAATCCAAACCAATTCACAAAACCTTTATTGAGTGCCTACTATAGGCCATGCACTGGGGATACACAGACAATAGCAAAAACACTCATAGACCTCAAGGAACCCATGTTCCTCTGGGGGAAACAACATGCGCATAGATTAGAAAATATAAGCCAATTTGAGGAAGGAGAAATCACTAAAAACTAAGGGAATCAAGAAAAGATTTCCCCTTGAAGATGGTACAGGAGCTATGCCTGGAAAGAAGCTCAGAATCCTAAGACATGAAATGAAGATGGAGTGCATAGTAGGCATAGGAAACTGTATGTACAGAGAGACATGGAGATGGTGGAGAGGGACGGCTGACTTTTGGGGGGTGGGAGGAAGGGAGGGAGAGAGGGGGAGAGAGAGAGAGAGAGAGAGAGAGAGAGAGAGAGAGAGAGAAGTTCTTTTAGTGAGGCTAGTTTGTATGGAATATGGAATGTGTCAAGGGGAAGGGGAATAACATGAAATAAATCTGGAAAGTAATTGGGAATCAGATTGTGGAGGACTTTAAATACCAATATTCAGTGTTTCTAGAGGCAATCTGAAGCCACTAAATGTTTTTGAGCAGGGGAGTGATATGCTTTGGAAGATTATTTTGGTAGATTTGTGGAAGGTGGATTGGAGAGGAGAGAGACTAAAAACAGGGGGACCAGTTGGGAGGCTATTACAATAGTTCAGACAAAATGTTAATACATATAGGGTCTATACTAGCATGGTGGACATCTGTATGGAGCGAAGAGGACAGATAGAGAGGATGTTATAGAGTAGAGCATCAACAACTTGTGTTAGAGGAGACTTAACTTTTGAGAGAGAATGGGCTAAATAATCAACAAAGTCATTTTCATGAAAAAACTACAGTCCTTCCATTGATTGATTGTATATTGGGTTTGATGGATAGTGAGACATTGAGAGTGACATTGAAGGCACCACCATCTTGTCAATCACCAATTGAAATGGGGATGTTTGCACAAGGGGTAGGTTTAAAGGAGAAGATAATGAGTTCTATTTTGGACATTTTGATTTTGCTATATCAATGGACATTCTGGTAGAGATATCAAGTCTAGTTCAGGGGTCAGAAAAATACAGCCAAAGGGCCAAATCTGGACCAATTGTTTTTAAATACAATGAAACTTTATTTTAAAGTGTAAACACAATTCTTCACTTGCAGGGTCTGACTTAGCCCACGAGCAGGTCAGGACCACAGTTTTCTGACCCCTTTTCTAGTAGATTGGTTGGTGATGTGAGAATGGAGTTTAGCAGAGAGATCAGGACTGGATAGGTATATTTGGGAGTCATTTGTATAGAGATTTTAATTGAGCCCTTGAGAGTGGATGAGATAGGTGAAAGAATGTGTAACCAAGAGATTATGTCCTTAAGAGTTATGTGGTAGCTATTGGCAAGCATATTAAGGGCTATCTCGTTGAAAAAGGATTAGATTTATTTTGCTTGGTTCCAAAAGTCAGAACTGGAGAAATGAAGGAAGTTTCAGAGAGACAGATTTCAAGTTGATGCAAGGAAAATTTTCTATTAATTAGGAAGGAAATACTGTGTGGTGAATAGAGAGAACTGGCCTTACATTCAAGAAAACCTGGGTTCGAGTCCTGACTCTGACATCCACTGGCTGTGACCTAAGGCAAGTTGTTTAAGCACTCAAGGCCCCTAGGAAACTCTCTCAGATTATAAATTGCAGAACAGGTACCAACCTGCATTAGGAGATGGAGTTCATCGCAGGGAAACTTGGCATATTGTAAAGAGGGCCAAGAAGAGAGCCTTGGGGCCATGTGTGTTCAGTGGCAATCACATCAAAAAAATCACAGAGCTGGGTCTTCAGTAACCATTTAGACCAAAAGGGCAGCTAGGTGGTACAGTGGATAGAGTCAGGAAGACTTGAGTTCAAATCTGGCCTCAGACACTTACTAGCTATGTGACCCTGGGCAAGTCACTTAACTTCTGTTTGCCTCAGTTTCCTCATCTGTAAAATGAGCTGGAGAAGGAAATGGCGAACCACTCCAGTATCTCTGCCAAGAAAACACCAAGTGGGGCCATGAAGAGTCAGACATGACTGAAAGGACTGAACACAAGTAAGCATGGCCTCTGAGGCCCCTTCCAGCTCTAAATCCCTGACGCTATGATTCCTGTGCCTGTTTTTTTGAAACTTTCTTTCGTTGGGAAGTTAATATTACCTTAAAAACTAAATATTCTTATTGTTTTAATATTTTAGTAGATCTTTGATTTCTTTGATATGGATCTTCCCTCTCTTGATGTAGATTGCAATCCTTCCCATGCTTCAGTAGCAAATCATTATGAGTTGCTGTGGCATAGAGGGTAGAGGGCTGCACTTGGCATCCAGAAGGACTTGGTTTTGAATCCCATCTCTGGTGATTATTAGGTATGTGACCATTTTACCTCGCTGAGCCTCAGTTTCCTTTTTCTGTAAAATGGGGGTGATAGTATTTGTGCTTCTTATCTCAGAGGGTGTAGTGGGCTCAACCAGAATATTGTGTATGAAGGGCTTTGTGAACCTTAAAATGATAAGATGTCAGCTATGATAATTAGTGTATCATTATTTTTTAAATCATCACCAGATTAAGTGATGTTATTGCCAGAATTTTGCTAGATTAGTCTGGTCCTTGAATGCTGGACACACAGTACTTCAGCAGGACTGTCCTAGAAGGCCTTCCAGCTCACACTCCTCCAACACTGCCTTTGAGAGTCCAGAATGCCCTTCCTATCACGACTTATTGAAGGAGGGTATTGAGGGGGAATTCAATAAATGAACCAATGAATTTAAGTAGTTAAGCAACCATGAATATTTGGGACACTGTAACTTTGGGAAGGTTTTCCATGTTCTGTAGAATGAAAGGATAATTGTCGGTGTTATAACCTGAGAATCCACATGTACAGAACACATGTTGCTTTTTTTTTTTTTTAAGAGGAATAGGAGATAAAGTTGATTCTCAGTTACTTCTGCTGGTGAGCAACAACAAAGCAGAGGAGGGCTGTTAATTTGGGCCCCAGCCACCTGCATCATAAGAGCAGGCAGTGTGGGGGCCTATTGCTTGATTAGTTCTCAATGGATAACTTTCAATCTCTTCAGTCACCACCTTAGATAGGAATATTTTGGTTGGAATTGATTGGTATTGTGTTTGTTTATTT
Organism: Vombatus ursinus; assembly: GCF_900497805.2. Taxonomy (NCBI): domain Eukaryota; kingdom Metazoa; phylum Chordata; class Mammalia; order Diprotodontia; family Vombatidae; genus Vombatus; species Vombatus ursinus. The sequence goes on along the minus strand of NW_020954588.1, from coordinate 19,309,803 downwards.
TGCCAATCATAAGCTATTTGCTGAACACCCTCAGACCAGTGTATCTTATCATCGAATTTGCCGGTAGAGCGGGCTTTTGCAAATTAGTTATGTGGGGACTCTTTGTAGTTTTTTATTAACATGGCTTTGCTGATTAGCTGGTCCATTTGTCCTCAAGAGATAGGCTTCTCCAACACAGTGCTGTGTGCCCTAACTCAGGCAGCTTTCCCAAACAACCACTTCCCATTATTTAGGAATTAATAAGTAACACTAGTAGACAAGGTCTGATTTCCTGGGTTCTGAACTAGGAAAAGAGGACAGTTCGGGGGCAGGGTGGAGTGAGGAGGGACTGAGATGATTCTGGGTGTAAGCAGGCCTGCCAGACTGTAGCAGATTTTCACTGGAGTGACTGCTGCTTTTACAAGGTGAAGACCATTTTTAATTATACATTTGTAGATTCTGAAACATTCTCTTATCAGCATGTAAAGGTTGTACCTCTTTGGCCCTCCAAAGATACTTTTTTTTTCCTCAGGGACTGGATTATAGTATGTTCTCTGAAATAAATTATGCTATGCCTATCAGAAACCTTCCATGCTTCCTGAACAAGGTCCATAGTCCTCAGCCTGGCATGGCAGCTCTCTGCAATCTGCCTTCAAACTGCCTTTCCTGTTTTATTTGCTACTACATTACTCTTTGTGCATGCTCATCTAACCAAGCTGGCATTCTCATCACCCTCAGAACACTGCTTACCTTGCCCTTTGGAGTATCTGTCCTTGCTTTTGCTTAGAGGCAATTCCCTTCCTTACTCTTCCCTTCATCAAAATCCTGACTCCTCATCTCTCCTTGTTCCTTGGTGATTATACTAGCTTGAAATTATCTTTCCTAGACCTAAACTCTTATAGTAGTGATATCTCTACCACTCATTTAAACATTTAATCATGTATTTTCTTATACTTCAATGGATAAATGATTTTTATTGCATGGATATTCCCTCACTGTTGTATTTTACAATGCTTCCCAAACCTTAATCTGTGGCATTTTTATTCATTGGTGTTTGTTGCCAAAAAGTCTATTACCTTGTGGTCACACACTAATAACTTGTAGAGTTTCAACCAGGGGAAGTGATTGGTCTTTGCCTTGGACCAGACCACTTAAAGGTTGTGGAACCGAGCCTGAACTATTCCTGAGGTCCTGAGGTCTTGAGGTAGTACCTCAAGAAAGCAATAGAAGGACCGACTCAGACATTTCCTTCAGAAGTACGACCTTGGCCCTAAAACAAAGTCTGAAATCAGCAAATGAGCTAGAAGAATGAGGAAATGAAAAGGAATCCCACTATGAAAAGCTGTTATGATGACAGATGTTTAAGACACAAATCAAAAAGAAGAGAATCACTCCAAAACAAAGTCTCAAATAAAAAAAACGTATCTTGGGCACAAGTTCAACTAAGAGATAAAATATGTTTAAAATGAAATACTATCTCTAGAGGGAAGAAAATGTAAAAGAAATGAGCTATGGAAGAAAGAATTAAAAAGATAATGAGCAATTTGGTACAAGAGGCACAAAACCTTACCCAGATAACAAACTCCTGAAAATTAGAATATACCAAATAGAAGTTAATGACTCCATGAGACAAATACTAAAACAAAATCAAAAGACTAAGAACATGGAAGAAAATGTAAAGTATTTAATAGAAAAATAAAGCCAAACCAGTTGACCTGTAAACAAATCAAAAAGAAATAAATCACTGAAGGACTATGTGAAAGTCATGACCAAAAAAGATCCTAGGCAACATATTTCAAGAAATCTTAAAAGAAAACTGCCCAGATGTCTTAGAACCAGAGGTAGAAATAGAATCTGCCAGTCATTTCCTAAAAGAAACTCTCAAATGAAAAATCTCAGGAGTTTTCCAGGAATATTATAACCAAAATACAGAATTTCCAAGTCAAAGAAAAAATGCTGCAAGGAGCTAAAAAGAAAAAAAAAACAGCCTCAACTACTAAGGAGACATACTCAAGATTGCACACAATTCAACAACCACAACTATAAAGGAGTAGAGAGCTTGGAATATGATATTCCAGAAAGCAAAGGATTATAGTTTTACAGCTGAGAATAACTTATCCACCAAAACTGGTTAGGATTATATAGGAAAAAATATGGATCTTTAATGAAATAGAAGACTCTCAAGAATTCCTGATGAAAAGACCAGAGCTATATGGATACTTTGAAGTGTAAACACAGTGGTCAAGAGAATTATAAAAAGGTAAACATGAACAAACAGTCATAAGGGACTAACGAAGGATAAACTGCATTTATTCTAATATGGGGAGATACACGTATCCTCTATGAACTCTCTCACCATCACAGGTCATAGAGGGAGTCTATTTAGACAGGTTTGGGAATCATTCTATTCTGTCATGATGATATTAAAAGAAGAATAGAAAGAATAGGAAGAGAAATATACTAGTGGAGGAAAGGACAGAGTGGCTAGGGAAAATTATCCCATGTAATCAGAGTGTGTAAGTAGTCATCTGTACAAACAAGAAAGAAGGGGTAGGGGGAGTAGCTCACACTTGAACCTGATTCTCATCTGAACTGGTCAAAGGAAGGAAAGTATACACACAAAGCTGGGTATACAAATACATTTCACTCAACAGGGAAATAAGAGAGAAAAGGGAGAATAGAGAAGGCCAATTAGAAAGTAGATATCTTAAGGGAAGTTATTAGTCCTAAGCAAAATAAGCTCTAAGTATGAATGAAAAATATTTATAGCTCTTTTTATGATAGACAAGAATTGGAAATGGTGGCAGTGGTGGCAGTAGTGGTGGTGGTGGTGGTGGTGTGTGTGTGTGGTTGAACAAGACATGGTATATAAATGGGATAGAATACTATTGTGCTATATTTAAGAAATGATGAAGGGATGATTTCAGAGAAACCTGGGAAGACTTATATGAACTGATTGATGCAAAGTGAAATGAGCAGAACCCGGAAAATTGGTTTTGCAATGACAACAATATTATAAAGACAAAAACTCTGAAAGATTTTGAAATTCTGATCAGTGTAATGATCAACCATGATTCCAGAGGACTAATGATGAACATACTACTCACCTCCTGATAAAGGGGGGTAAAATGAAGCATGTGTGCACATGCACATGCATGCACACAAACACACACACTTTTTTTTTGACATGACCAATGGGGAAATTTGTTTTGCTTGACTATACATGTTTGTAACAGGGGTTTTGCTTTTCTTCCATTTTCAATTGGATATGATGGCAGGGAGAGAGCATATTTTTGCTAATTTGAAAAAATAATTTAAAAAACCATGTGGTCACATTGCCTGTACTTCAAGATCTTATGTGGGAGAAAGCTCACCATCTCTTGAGACAGTCCATTCTATGTTTGTTTGATTGTTTGCTTTTGCTTGCTTGTTTGTGTGTTTGGATGTCTCTGTTATTAGCAAGTTTTCCATGACATCAAGCTTAACATCTGTCTTTGTTACTTTCATCCACTGATCCTAATTCTGCCTTTGTGGTTATATAGAACAAGCCTAATCCTTTCCCACATAGCAGTCCTTCAAATACATGAGGACAACCATCACATATTTTCTCAGTCTTCTTTGAGCTAAACTTTTAAATATTATTATTTAAATATTTGCTGCATATTTCTTGTTTTGTTTCACCAACCAGATTTAAGCCCTCTTAAATCAAGCCTTCTTTGACTTGTCCTTCTAAGAGCCAGACACATAATAGTCAGTCAATAAATATTTATGGAATGAACAATTGAAATGAGTGAATGAAGACCAGTTTATTAAATGATAGATTCCTAGGCATCTTGCATGCTGTTCCCATAGTTTTAAAGAATTATTGATTATCTTTTAGTGGCACCTAGATGCTTTTGGATAGGAAGAGAAAAGTTGGTGCTCATTGACCTCTCTATCTGTCATAAGCCTCACTTGCATTTCACCTCAAAATCAAAGGTATTGTGCTATGATAGAATGAATGCTAGATTTGCAGTCAAGAGACCTGAGTCTTCTGCCTCTGGTCTTTACTAGCTGTGTAAATCCATGATATGTCATTTTAATATCCAGGAGCCTTAATTTCCTTACCTACAAAATGGGAATGATGCAAATGGCTTGTAATATTTTGTATTAAAAATTGTATAGGAAAAAAACAATTAAGGTGGGAATGATGATATTTTCACTACCCACTCCTTAGAATTGTTTTGATAAAAGGGTGTTGTAAACTATGAAGCTCTACAGAAGTGTATTTCTAGTATATGCTACTGATATAGAGGGTACATTTATCTCCAGAGAGACAAAGCAAAATCATAGATTATTAGAGATCATGTCAAATCGGGTTAACAAAAATTTATTAAGTGCTGTGTCCCAGGCACTGTGCTAAGCTCTAGGGATACAAAGAAAGGCAAAAAACAATTCCTACACTAAAGGAATCTAAGAAATTACATGGAACTCATAGTCTAATGGGGAAAAACATTCAAATAAATATGTACATGGAAGATCTATCCATCTATCATATATCTATCTAGTATCTGTCTGTTTCTCTCTCTCTCTTTCTGTCTCTCTCTCTGTCTCTCTGTATCTCTGTCTCTGTCTCTCTGTATCTCTGTCTCTGTGTCTCTGTCTCTCTCTGTCTCTTTCCCTACCTACCCTTTTACTGGGTAAACTCAAGGCACCATTAAAGGGAAGGTAGCAAGTAGCATTAAGGAGTACTGGGAAAGTCTTACAGAAAGTGAGATTTTACCTGATAATTGAATGAAGCCAGGGAAATCAGGAGAGAGATGAAGAGGGAGAGCATTCTAGCCATTGGAGACTAAAAATATGTGGAGTTGGTAGTTGGAATGGTGTGTGTGAGGAATAGAAATGAGATCATTATCACTAGATCACATAATATGTGGAAAGGAATAAAGTCTAAGAAGACTGGATCTTCTTAGATTTGATCTCTGATGCTGGAAGTAATAGGAAGCCACTGATGTTTACTGAATAGGAGGATGACATGATCAGACCTGTACTTTAGGAAGATTGCTTTGACAGCTGAATGGAGGACTATAGTGAGGAAAGACTTGAGGAGTCAAGACCAACTAGCAGGCTATTTCAATAGTTTGGGCATGAGAAAATGAGGGCATACACTAGACTGGTGGCTGCATCAGAAAAGAGAAAGGGGAATATATGAGAGTTATTGTGAAGATAGAATAAACAGGACTTAGCTATGGAGTATGAGACAGATAGTGAAGAGTTCAGTATGAAACCTGGGCTGTGAGGCTGGGTGACTGGGAGGATGGTGGTATCCTTGAGAGTAATAGGGAAATTCAGAGGGGAGGGGTTTTGGGGGTGGGGAATGAGTTCATTTTTAAACATCTTGAATATAAGATATCTATGGGACATCAGGTTTGGGATGTCCACTAGGCAGTTGGAGATAAAAGGATATGTAGCCAAACCCTCTCATTTTGCAGAGGAGGAAACAGACCTGACTTGCCATATGTCAGTAAGACTGTGATGGAGCTGATGCCATAACCCAGTTGTCCTGGTTCCCATTTGGGGCAGTTTTCTTGGACCCCCACCATGCAGCGCACATTGCAAACAAGGTTTCCCATTCCTACCTTATGTACCCGGGCTACAAAAGCACAGATAGAGTCTGCTGCTTCTGCTGTTTGTGAGCTCTGCCATCCCAGGAAATAAATTTTAATAAACGCTTTTCTATCTTAGTTTGTCTAACCATGTGTTATTCATTAAAAGCCCATTTAATAGAAAAAAACGACTTGAATGGGGGTGGGGAAAGGAAAGCGTTCCTTTCATTTTTTCCAAGCTGCCTTTCATGCAGGTGGAGTTCTGTAGGATTCCCCTCTTCTGAAGCCCATCTGGGATGTTAGTTTAGCTCTATTGATGTTTAAGACTCCGTCTTTCATCATAACCACATGTCAAGACAATAAGCAATTGAACCACATGTTTTGCCTTTTTAAAAAGGTGTAATCTCCTTCTGAAGTGTAGAAATGTTTAGCAGGGTTTTTCTAATTTGTCTGTCATCACACCATGCAGGCTAGGTTCCAAGCCCTGACGGCTGACAGTGGTATCTCTTTATCGCCGTCTTTTTGATGAACACCTGTTTCTAGCATACAAATGTATCTGCTGAGATGCAAAATTAAAATAATTTCAACAGTGTAAGAATAATTAGGAACCTTTTTTAAGGTCCACCTGTTTCAAATATCAAAATAACATCTTTGATTTTTTTTCATTTTTATTAGGACATATTCCTTGTACCGGGTATATATTTTATTATAGAATGGAATACTATGTTGTATAATGTTTTATATTTGTACTTTGATATGCCATTAGGCAAGAAAAAATCCTTTTTAGATATTCCTTGTGACTAAAAAAGATGGCTAAAAAGGAACTTTGTGTTCATTTTTGGTTTTGTGTATGAAGCTTCAAAAACTTTAAGTTTTATAAAAAGAAACTTTCTAAGTGTTATGTTTTTCATAATTTTATATTTCTACTTTGTTTAGGTTTTGAATATCTTATAGATATAATTTGACTCTACTTAAGTTACATGTATGCTCAGACAACTCACTTGGGCTAATCTACTCTATCACAGATGGACTGGGTTGATGAAAGGAGATTTCTGTTCCCACCCTAGGAGTTCCTCACATAGAATCTCAGATCCTTCTTTCCATATAACTTTCATGAAAATCTATAATTTTGACAAAAATATTCTTTTTATGTATATTCTGATGTATATCTTGCTCCCCCCAAGAAACATCTCCATATAGATATATAGAGATTTCTCTTTCTCTTCATTTATCTTTATATATGTATACACACAACTACAAGAAAATATTTTTTAAATTATTTGTAATATTTTTGGATATGTACTTTATTTTGAAAAGTTGAGTATATTTAAATATTTTGAGCGTAAAGAGATTTTTATTTCAGTCTGGTATAAGAAGTGATCTTTATATAATTTTAAAATTTTATATTAGAGGTCCACCACTCAAATCACAGTTCCTCTATTTATTGATATATTGATGGTTATGTCCCATTATATGTTGGCTCTTGAGTACAGCACCAAAATAAAAGGGCTCTGTTGCAAGTAAATTCATCTCAAAAATGATCAGCATTTACAAATCCAAAGATTAGAACAAGTAGAGTTGTCAGATGATAAGCCAAGAACCCGACTGGTACAAACTCTCCTTTTTTGAACATGAGAAAACTAGAATTCCAGGTCTCCCTCCATCAAAAACACAAACAATCTATAACCCCGAACAAATTATTATCTGCAAAAAACAAATCACTAGTTGCTTAGTCCTTAAACAAAATGTCCCAAAGCTTGGGACAATGTCCTTTTTACAAGGCTGTTTACCCAGATTAATCCATAGCAAAGTATTAGTGATAAGCATGGTTTTACAATTAAAATTTAATTTTAAAATCCTTCTTTATCTACGTTTGTTGGCACAGTGTCACAGATTTCCTGTAAGATAAAATTGGAGGTGTCTAAATTAAATAAATGGACATTTAAGCTTGGACAAATAAAGTACCTACTCTGAAATCAAACCAAACTCTTGTCAGATCTGGACACTTACCCTTTAGTGATTATTATAAGCTCACTTAAAGGCTTTAGTCATTATAAACAAGATTAGTATAATTGTGGTGGATATGTCAGGAGGGATTTGAAAACATTTTTCTTGCTTAGTAGAAAGAGCCCATGGTCCAGTTGTACCTTCCTTTTCAGGGTCTGTGAGTTCTCATCTCTAAAATGAGAACAGTAATTCCTGCATTACCTAGATCATGGAGATGATTCCGAAGAAATCCACTTATTAACTCTAACGTGTGAATTTGTAATTCATAGAGCTCTTATGGGCTAGGAACAATCACTTTGCTAAAGGTTAGAGTGGAACTAAGGATGGTAGCCAGGATTGAGACATCATTGCTTCCCAAGAGGAAGAGTTTGACTAATTCATATTAGTAACAACTCACATTTATCTAGTGCTCCAAATTTATAAAGCTCTTTCCTACCATGAGGTAGGCAGTGCACATACGATTCTCCCTGTTTTTTTTTTTTAAAGAGGAAACAGCCTCAGAGAGGGAAAGTTACTTACTCAAGATCACATAGCTAGTTTGTCACAGATGGGAGATGAGCTTGGGTCTCTCTTGTTCTTTCCACTATTCCAAAGACTAGTGTATGGAAATGTTTCATGATTTTTAGGTTAAAAAGTGTCAAGCTTGAAGGATCGTTTTTATTTTACATAGGTGCCTATAATTGATTTAATCAGTGTAGGCACACCCCTCCACCTATTCATACGGGCAGCTTTTTGTGTAGAGTTTATAGGCTTAGAGAATTGCTTAGGGCTGTGGGGAGTTCAGTGACTTGATTATGATCATACAGCTAGTATGTGTCAGAGCTCAAAACCTGAATACAAATCAGATCACCAGATCTTCTTTCTTTATATAAAATAGGGATGACGATAGCACCTATGTCACAAGGTTGCTGTGAGGAGGAAATGAAATAATGCATATAAAGTACTACATAAATGTATGGTGATATTTGAATCTAAGGCTCACCTATCCACTATGGCAAGCTGCCTTTCCAGAACTCAAGATGATTGTAAAATGCCCACAAATCCCATAGTAACTTCTTTATCTTCATAGAATGATTACTTTGATAAGTTGGTCTTTGAAAAGTCTTCCAGATTTTCAGACTAGAACACTTGCCTCTGGAATGGGGAAGCCTCTGTTGACACAAATCTAATGATAGTAGTAGTAATGGTAGTAGTAGTAGGAGGAGTAGTAATAGTGGTAGTAGTAGTAGTAGTAGTAGTAGTAGTAGCAGAAGTAGCAGTAGTAGTACTAGTGGTAGTAGTAGCAGTAGTAGTAGTAGCAGCAGTGGTAGTAGTAGTAGTAGTAGTGGCGGCGGTGGTGGTGGTGGTGGTGTTCAATCATTCAGTTGTGTCAGACTCTTCTTGACCCTGTGGGTCATACTGTCCATGGGGTTTTCTTGGCTAAGATACAAAAGTGGTTTGTCATTTCCTTCTCCAAGAAGTAGTAGTAGCTAGCATTTAGATAGCATTAGGCAGAGTTCTTAATAAGTATAGGCCATCTGTCATCTTAACTGAGATTGGCAGAGCAGCATCTACTCCGCTAAAAATGCAAATGCAAGATGGCCCCAGTGGGGCTGAGCAAAATGAAAGCATTTGGGAACAATTGGGCTAGGTCACTCTCACTGAAACAGCTGAGAAAAGAGGATTGCTATTCTTCTGTGAAGTGTTTTTGGTCAATGTACACTCTCTACACTATTTTCTATTTTCTAAATATTTGATTACCTTTTTACCCCTACTCCCTGTTCTACATTTTCTGGATGCCTGCCCACCCTCCTCCCACCCTTCTCCATGCTTCATTTTTGACATGTAACCAATTGTTCTTTCTGCGGCTCAGGTTTTTTTTGGGGGGGGTGGGGGTAGGGAGGCACTTTTTTTTATTCCTTCATTTCAACAGGTAAGGGGAGAAGCAGATTCCTGCTAGAACATACCTTTCTCTTCCCCCTAAGTAGCCAAAGGGCATGCGTGGTCTTTCTTTTGATTCTGGCCTCTATTTTATCCCCTTTATCTGAGATGGGAGATCTGCCTGAAGCATCCACAGGCTAAATCACCTGGCTCTGGTTATGATGACATGATTTCTAGCCTAGGGTTTATGGTGCTGTTGAATAGATCACTGTCTGCTGTTTTAAGAGCTTATAAATGATGGCTCTATTAATGAAAAAAAAATCATAGCTATGAGAACCTCTTCTCACCTGCAGATTGTGGAATTCCTAGCTAGGAACCCTGGCTTTGTGAACAGAGTTAAATCTCTGACCTGGTTGAATTCTTTATTATTTTTAGTTAGTTACCAGAATCCTCCATTTGCCCTCTTCAGCATAGGATTAACATATAGACATGTATCACTAAGGATTTATGATCAATGATAAATTTTAGGTCAAGAGAAAAACACATTAAATCAGAAGTTCTAAACAGACTTTACTGTTTTGCTAATGGTGATAGAAGCAGAGGAGCAAAGGGAGAGAGAAAGTTCTTTATCCATTCTAGAAGTCTCTCAGAAAAGATCAGTTACTTCTCAGCTAGGAATTTACTAGGTTGAGGTGGACTGGTTGTCAATGTGGTAGTAAATAGCAGGGGAGGGATTTGAACACAGGTTCCTAGACTTCAAATCTAGTGCTTTCTAGTACTTTATTGAATTGAATTTGACATTATATTGACATAATTCAAAGACTTGCCTCATCTACTTAATACCTGTGTAACCTTGGGCAAGTAACAACCTCTGTGTATCTCAGTTTGGTCATTAGCAATGTGAGAGGATTGTACTAAATTACTATGAGAGCCCCTTCCAGAAATGAAGTTTTATTTGTGACTTTATGCCTCTCGTCAATTGGGGATAAATTGGTTGGCTCTGATCATTGTAGATTGGAGTCATCCATTTATGCTAACCTATTATAGGGGTCATTTCCCTTTCCTCCTTACTCTCCACCCCCTTTTAACCTTTTTTTTTGGAGGTCAGCCAGAGCAGCAGAGCTCCCAGTTCCAAAGAGTAAAAGCTTGTACATGTGAATAACTTCATCCATTCCATTACTGCAACTTTCTGCTTTCATGTACTTCCATCCATTCAACCTGCGAAGAGAGTTCCTGTATCCAAATGTCTGAAATTTGGTTTTCCTGAGAGAATGAGGAGGGTGGTTTCTACACAGTGCCAAATTCAGAATATCTTTCTCCTAACCCCAATTTCTAAAGTTCTTGGGCTCATCTAAACATCCAAAGAGGCTAGGGTGAATTCCTGGGCAATACCTATCTCTTGGAGAGACAAGGCTTGTGCATTTGCCTCAGTGCCCCAGATTAGGAAGAGCAAAAAGGGAATGAGCCATGTTATGGGTGAGCTAAAGACCTGGACTTTGTCCTCTGCTATTTCTGTGATATTCAGATAATGCAGGTCTGATTGCAAGGGTGTCCCTTTGTAGCAATCCCAAATTAGTTTCCATTCAGAGCAGAGTCCAAACCATTGGATGATATTAGGAGTCTTAAGGTCTCTACAGGGCTCTGGGCGAAGCATGGGATTTGCTGGAGAAGAAAATGGCATCTCTTCTTTATGTTCTACTGAGGAGTCCTTTATGTGTTTTTTCCATTTCTGTGGGTTGAGATAAAAACCATCCTGAACCTGATATTCATTGTTACCACAGTGCTTGTATAGGAACTGGGGGCCTATTTATCCTCACCTTCAGAGACTTATATGGTGAACTATCTGTAGTCTAAAGTTTCTCAGAGAGAAGCCTAAGAGAGGCCAGATGAATCAAAGAGATTTAGAGGGCTTCTTCCAAGTTTGGGCTTGGTCCGTACAAACCCAGAGCCTGGGGTGCTGTGCCATGGGTGGTTGTCTCTCTTTCATGATCACTTACATTCTAATATTACTTTAAAGTTTGCAAAGCACTTTTCACACATGGACACTCACAACAATCCCTTGCAGTAGGAAGTATATGTAGTATTATCCCCATTTTGTAGATGTAGTAGTTGAGGCTTAGAGATGTGACTTGTCCACAGAAATGCAGCATGGCATGTAGCAGAGCTGAGGTATGAACCCAGACTTTCAGTCTCCAAATCCAGCAATCTTTCAAGAACAACATGCCTCCTTTCACCTGATTAGTGATATCATTGGTTGTTGTTTTTCTGCTTAAAACTGTGCTTACTTAAATTTTAATCATTAGTATTTCTGTAAATGTGACTAGTAAGACAAATAACCCCTTTTATCTTTTAGGTGATTTTTCACAACCTAGTATTTAAATTTTTTTTTATACTTCCCATTAGTTATCTGATCTGCTGGTAGTTCAGATTTTATTCTCTTAAACTCTTTGTAATGGCATGTTTTCCAAGTCTTTTGTCGTTATTACTACTCTCTGGATTCTTTCCAAATTAACAATATATGTTTAATAGAAGGAGTCCCAAATTGCATGTAGTATTCCAGACATACCTCTAGCAGTGGACTGTATAATGAGATAATTACTTCATATGTGAGACTTGGTGACACCCAAATGGAATTGTAGGCTTTCTCTCCCATTTTTTCTTCTCTGAATATGAAGTATACAAAAAAAGATCATATCTTTTAATCAGAGGAGACTTAATGAGGAAAAGTTCCTCTTAGTAACAAATTAAAACAATGACAAAATACTGATAATTATCCCAAAGTTTCCTACTTCTGTGGGAAAATACTCAGGGTGATGATAACTGATTAATGAAAAACAATTTTCTCCATCCAGGCGGAAGTTTCAACCACCAATCAAATGATTTATTTCAGTTAGTGTTACTTTTATGAAGAGGGAGCAGAGAGAACAGTGGAGATATTAAATAAAGAACAATCATAGAACAGTATTCTTTCAGCATCAGGAATAGAGTGAGACCCTTAATGTTTTGTTTCCTTTAGATTCAGCAAATGTTCATTATGTGCTTAGTACATGACATGGACTATTCTGGGCTGGGACAGTATATAAAAAGGCACCCCCCAAAAAATACAAAAATGGTCTTGAGCAGCTTAGATTCTACTACAGAAGTAATAATGATCATATTAGAGCAGTAGATATGATAACAAAGCAGGGAAGATGAAGCAAGGCTAAAATGTCATTCTGATAGGTCCCTACCTTGTCTCCCAAGCCCAGCTCTATGCACCATTTCCACATCCCTTGCAGTGATGGTACCTTCCCGTCCAAAGTAACAGTTAATCTCACAGATTTCATATTTACCAGGAAATGACCTAAGTCATCAGTATGGTGCTGACTGTTGGCCCTTGCCTTGGATTTTTTTTTTTATTCTGTGTGGCAGTTGTCATAGCATAGAGTTCACTGCCTAAGTGTCAGGAGATGTGAGCTCTAGTACCTGAATCACCCCTCGCTGAGATTATCATTTACTAGTCATGTGACTGGGCAAATAATTTAACTTCTAAACCTGATAACCTCTAAGATCCTTTTCCAGCTTTAACATTCCAGCTTTAACAAAAGAATTTAACAATTCTATTACATTTCTCTAATAGACATATGCTGCAATCATTCTTTACTGATGTCCTAATGTTATACATTCAGTAATATGAGACTGATAAATAAGAGTATAATATCAACTCCTTAACAGCTTAGCAAATAGCCATTTATTCAGTATCAGTAAAGATTTATGTGAGATTAATAAAAAATAAAGGTTTTATTTATTTCTCTAAGCGTATAGCTATTGGAGGATGGATGGGAGAAGTACTCACTTTTAAGTTTTTTAGGTTTGCCTTTTTTTTTTCATTTTTTAAGTCTATGAGCCTTCTATCCCCAAGTAGTAGGGAACCCTTCTAATCATTTGTGGGGTCAAAAGTAACATAGAAAAACCTAGATTTATTTAAATGTTTAATTCTCTGTAGAGCCAACTAAGAGTTAGCTAGGTAGCCCCACAGTGCACAGAGTGCTGGGCCTGGAGTCAGGAAGACTCATTTTCATGATTCCAAATCAAAAGACATTTGCTGGTTGTGTGAAGCTGGGCAAATCACTTAACTCTGTTTGCCTCAGTTTCCTCATGTATAAAATGAGCTGGAGAAGAAAATAGCAAACCACTCCAGTGTCTTTGCCAACAGAACCCCAAATGGGGTCACAAAAAGTTGGACATTACTGCAAAATACACAAGCCAAATGGCAATTAAAAGCTAAAGAAAAGGAACTTGCTTAGTTCATTGATTTCTTAGTCACAATCCAGTGGGTTTTTGTGTTTTATGTGATCTGGGTTCAAATCTTGCACTAGAATGTACTAGTCATGTGGTTGTAGTATCATGGATTTAGAACTGATAGGGGCCTAAGAGACTGTTAAACCGACTCCTTCATTTTACAGGTGAGGAAATTGAGACCCAGAGAAATTAATCGCTTTGCTCAAGGTCTCATAGACAGTACTTTGAAGAACAGAACTGTTACTGGCAAATCACTTAACCTCATCAAGGCTCAATTTATACATCTACAAGATGAGGGACTATCCACCTTACAGGATTGTTAAGAGGTTAAAATTACATACATATGTGTGTGTACATATATGATATATATATGAATATATATCATATATGTACATTTGTGTACACACATACACGTGTCTGTGTGTATAACTTCACAAACTTGCAAGTGCTATATGCGTAAACTATTATTCTCCAACTCCCACCCCATCTCACCAAATTTTTTAACTTAAAATTATTTTAGTGATATCTTTTGTTGTGGCGTCAACTTTATTTCTCGACATATCCCTTCTCCACCTTGACCCTGTAAATAATGCCTTGTAACAAAAAATCAGATAAACTAACCAATAGACTAACCAATCTGACAGCATTGTTTCATACCCATAGTCCTCCACCACTGCAAAGATGCATTTTCTCATTGCTTTCTTGAGGAACTTGAGTAATTATAATTACATACTTTTGTGAGGTTTTTTGTTCCTTTAATTCACACTGTAATCATTGTGTATGTTGTTTCCTTGTCTATGTTTACTTGACTGTGCATCAGTTTATACAGATCTTTCCATGATTAACCATACTCATCATTTCTTACAACACGATGATAATCCATTAAATTCATATACCACATTTTATCTGACCATTACTTAATTGATGGACATCTACTTTATTTCCAGTTCTTTAGCATTGCTATAAAAGTGTTCCTATAAATATTTTGATGTGGAGGACCCTTCTTTCTGTCTTTGACCTCCTTGGGGTTTGTTCTTAACACTGGGATCTCTAGGTAAAAGAGTATGGACATTTCAGCTACTTTCTTGGTATAATCCCAAATTGCTTTCCACATTGGCCAGACCAATTCATAACTTCATCAACAATGTTTTAGTCTCCCCCACAGTTTCCTCTTCCCCTACTCATATAAGATAGTTTTTAAGCTATGGCCTTTTGTTAAGCCTTCTCAACAAATTTATTCATAAGACCATTGTTAGCGACTTCCATATTACATTTTCCTTCCTTTAATGAATACATTCCTAATTCTGAGGCTGCCTCTTTATCTACTATACAATGCTACCCCTGACACAAACTGGTGTGTCATCCTGGGCAAGTCACTTAACCTCTATCTCAGTTAATTCTTAAGACTAATACAGAAGCTGATTGCCAGTCTGTGTGGTCTCTCGGCCTTTCCTTATGCGCTCCCTTTGCCTGGGATCTTTTTTCAAAGATCAATTGAAATCCCATCACCATCTGAAAATTTCCCCTGATAAATCTAGTAAAAAATTTTAGTCTCAGAATTGCTGCCACACAGATAGTCTGTCGGCACATATTTCTGTGTTTTCTCAAGATTATGGATTTAGAACTGGAAGTAATCTTGAAGATCACCTGGGCCAATTTTCTCCTTCTACAAGTGAGGAAACCAAAGCTCAGAGAGTTTAAGTGACTCAGGATCATAAGTGCAGATCTGGAAGGGACTCCAGAGGGCGTTTCATCTGGTCCTTCTATCTTACAGATAAGGAAAGACTCAGGCAGGCTATGGGGCTTGCCCAAGATCACACAGGTATGGAGTGTCAGAGCCAGGATTTCCAAAGTTATGCAGGTGCTAAGTGAGCCAGCTGAGATTAAAATGCAGGCCTCAAAATCATAGAATCTCAGACTTTGAGATTTGGAAAGACAGCTTGGAGACCACCTAGTCTAACTTGTACAAAGAATTTTCTTTTTTCCCCCTAATTTTTATTTATTTTTACTAATTTAGTTTTAGTTTTCAACAATTCACTTCCGTAAGCTTTTGAGTTTTAAATTTTCTCCCCCTCCCTCCTCACCTCCCTCTCCAAGAGGGTATGCAATCTAATATAAGCTCTACATATACATTCCTATTAAATATATTTGCACATTAGTCATGTTGTAAAGAAGAATTAGAACCAATAGGAAGAACCACAAGAAAGAAGAAATAAAACAAAACAGAAGGAAAAAAAAGATCAAATAGTATGCTTCGATCTGCATTCAAACTCCATCGTTCTTTCTCTGGATGTGTATAGCGTTTCTTGTCATTTCTTATAGCACAATAATATTCCATTACATTCATATACCACAACTTGTTCAGCCATTCCCCAATTGATGGGTACTCCCTCAATTTCCAATTTTTTGCCACCACAGAAAGAGCTGCTGTAAATATTTTTGTATGTGTGGGTCCTTTTCCCATTTTTAAAGATCTCTTTGTGATAACACACAAAGAATTTTCTTGACAAAATTCTGAGCAAATTTTCTTTAAGTTTTGCCTGAAGACATTCAATGAGCAAGAATGTACTGCATATATCCTCAGCCAACCAATTCCAGTTTTGTATAGCACTAAATTATTAGAAGTTTTTTCTTTGCATCATTACATTAAGCCTAACCTCTCTTCAACTTCTACTCTTTGTGCCTAGTTTTGTCCTTTACAATCTAGTGGAACTTTGGCAAAGTAAGAAACTTATTTGTCCTAAAAACTTTACAAAACATAGTCAGAGAAGGGCTAGCTTTTTTATTTTTTATTTTTAATTAATTTATTTTGTATTATCAACAATCACTTCCATAAGCTTTTGAGTTTTAAATTTTTCTCTCTCTCCCCACCTCCCTCCCCAAGATGGCGCACAATCTGATATAGACTATAAATATGCATTCCTATTAAACATATTTTCACATTAGTGATGTTGTAAGTAAGAATTAGAACCAATAGGAGGAACCACCAGAAAGAGGAAACAAAACACAACAGAAGAAAAAAAATAGCAAATAGTATGCTTCGATCTGCATTCAAACTCCATAGTTCTTTCTTCTTTGTGGGTAGTATTTTCCATCTTGAGGCCTTTGGAGATGTCTTATATCCTTGTATTGCTGAGGAGAGTTAAGTTTATCAATATTAGTCATTGAACAATGTAGCTGTTACTGTGTACAGCGTTCTCCTGGTTCTGCTCATTTCACTCAGCATTAGACCATACAAGTCTTTCCAGGTTTTTCTGAAGTCAGCCTGTTCATCATTTCTTATAAGGGCTATCTTTTTAATGTAATAAGAACATTTATCTCATCCCCAGAGCTAGTATTATTTACAATGGGGAAACACTAGACACTTGTAATTACAAGAATAAGCTACTATTTCACATAGTTCTAGAAATGCTAGCAAGACCAGTAAGACAAGAAAAAGCAATTAAAGACATAAACATGGATAAAACGATCGACACAATGTGGTCGTGGTCAACACAATGACTTACTTAGAGAACCGTGGAAAATCAATAATGAAACTAGTTGAAACAATAACTTCAGTAAAGTTACAATGTGAAATAAACCTACCAAATATAGCACTTCTATATAGCAGTAACAAAATCGACCAGTAATTTTTTTTCTCTTTGGATTTCCTTTTTTTCCTTTTTATTTTTTTTACATTAATACATATTTATGGCATAAAGCAAGCATTTCCATAACATAGTACAATAAAAAAAAGATGATTGTACATGAGACTGTGAATCTACTAAGCACAACTTGCTATTCCTTTTAAATATACAACAAAATTATGTAAATTTCTTTTTCTTCTCTTTTTTTCTACCCTCCTCCACCCCATATGTAAATTTCTACACTACCTGTATGTAAAATTATTTTATGCATTCTTCTTTTTATCAGTTTTTTTTGTCTGGATGCAGATAGTGTGTTTCTTCATGTGTCTTTTATGGTTAATTTGGGTATTTATAATAGTCAAAATAACTTTTTCACTCAAAGTTGTTTTTAAAACAATATTGCTTTTACTGTCTACAATGTTATCTTGGTTCTGCTTATTTCACTCTTCATTTCATGCAAATCTTTTCATGTTTTTCTAAGATCTTTGAGCTCATCATTTCTTATAGCAGAGTAGTATTCCATCACTATCATATACCACAACTTGTTCAGCCATTTTCCAATTGATGGGCACCCCTGCAATTTCTAGTTCTTTGCCACGAGTAATTAAGAGAAAGGGAAATCCCTTTCAAAATGCACTCCAAGTCCTCATTCACTTTTTTGTAAACTTAGCATACCATTGCCTTAAAGTGATCTTGCAATTCTCAAAAATCACTAGATTTCTTTTTATAGGACTTCTCTTTGGTCATATCTTGCCCATCTTGCACTTATGAAATATTTGATTTTTTGAAGAGTAAGACTTTACTTTTTTCCTATTGAATTTCTTTTCATTAGGTTTAATTCAGTGTTCTAGTTTGTCAGCATGTATTCGGAGCCTGATTTTTTTTTCATCCAATGTGCTAACTATACTATTTAGCTTTGTGTCACCTGCAAAATGGATAAGATACCATCAATGTCTTTATGCAAGTGACTGAAAAAAGTCTCAGGATAGTTTACTCTATTCCCTTCGGCTCTATCCTTGAAACACTTCTCTCCTTGGTGCTATGTTGTTCAATAATTTTTTTTAAGTCAGTGATTTGGATAAAGACTTAAATGACATACTTATCCAGTTTATGAGTGATGTGAAACTGTGGTAGATGATAGAAATAGTCTCCAAAATGATCCTATCAGTTTAGAATCATGGACTGAATTGTTAAAAGTTGAAACACAGTAGGAAACAAATTTAAATTCTAGTGCTTAGGCTCAAAAAATCAGTTGCATTCATTCAGGATAGGGGACTCATTAATGTTTAGACAACTGTTTATAAGAAAAGACTCTGGAGTAATATGAGTCAGTAGGGTGACATGGTACCAAAAAAAAGGTTCTTAATCCACATGAAAAGTTATAGTTTCCATAAAGCCTTATTTTCATATGTACATATGTGTATATATGTAAATTATATATATTAAGAATGTGTATGCACACACATACACAGTCTTGTTTACATTTACACATATATATATACATATACATACATACATGTACACATACATATACATACACACTCTTTGCCCTGTTTAGAAAGCATTCTTTATTAGTTATGGTCACCACATTTTAGAAAAAAAAATATTGAAAATCTGACGTACATCCAAAGGAGAGTTGCAGAAAACAAGATTTCCATTAAATATACAGAAAATTTTCCCAAATATTAAAGATATCTCAAAGGGAAATAGAATATCCCAGGAGGTTGCTCCTTACCAAGCAAAGGCTGGCTGACCAGTTGTTGGTGGTGGCTGGAGAAGAGATTCTTCTTACTCAGATATTAACTAGATGGTAGGACACCTAACATCTCTCACAATTCTGAGTGTTGATGATTCTTCTTCCCTGATTCCTCTGCTACCATCATCTCCTTTAAGTTCCAGCCCCATTGGGACTCTAGCAAAACTATTGCTAGAGATATTTTTTATCATCTTAGTATTTATTCAGCTTTTAGATGCTTCACTATTAATTTCAACAGCTCATCTAAAAATCTTAGTCATTGGCCTGGGATGCTGATAGGTATTACGGACTTGCTTGAAGTCAAATGACAATGTGTTAGAGGCAAACATTAAACCCAGGTATTCTGGCCTCAAGTCCAGCTTCCCCTTGCTCTCCCCCCCCCGACTCTGTTTCCTTTCTTGGTATAAAAGATATCATCCAGGAAATATATACGTTGAAAATTTTGTGGGTTGGTCGTATACAGGATGAAAGATAAGTACCGCACTGGTGTTTGTGAAATGTTTATTTAAAAAAAATTCATAGGCATGGGGTCATAGATTTAGAATGAGAAGATAGTTTCAAGGTCATTTAATTCAACCTCCTTATTTTACAGATAAGCCACAACAACTGTGGTTTAGAGAGGTTATGTGATTTGCCTAAAGTCATGTAGTAAATCTTAAAAGTGAGAGTGAATCTATGCCCTCTGACTCCAAATTTAGCTTCCCCCCAACTCTTGCACTATTCCCCATTGCCTTTCTAAATGTTAGCTCTTGTTTTAGTATTGCCTTAATTCCTGAATATCCTCTGCCATCTCTATGTAGTGGGCCACCCTCCCCAATAACACAGAGGAAAAAAGAAAGAGGGGAAAAAGCAATCAAGGAAAACTAACCAAATTTGGCAGTATATTTCAGGTTTCATACTCATAGTATTTGCAAGGAAGGGAAGTGTATTTTCTTATCTCTTTTGTGGGACCAAACTTGGTCATTATAACTACATAGTGTCC
Source organism: Vombatus ursinus (assembly GCF_900497805.2). Taxonomy (NCBI): domain Eukaryota; kingdom Metazoa; phylum Chordata; class Mammalia; order Diprotodontia; family Vombatidae; genus Vombatus; species Vombatus ursinus. The sequence continues at coordinate 19,289,727 of NW_020954588.1, read as the reverse complement.
ATTTTGCTTTTTGTTCTTTTCACTTATGTTGTTGTAATGATTATACATAATATTTTCCTTGTTCTGTTTATTTCACTCTGCATCTATATATCTATATCTATCTTCCCATTCTTCTCTGAATTCTTCATATTCATGGTTTCTTATATCACAGTAATATTTCATCACATGAATGGGCCATGATTTGTTTAGCTATTCCTCAATCAATGGCTATCAGTGAAGTATTAAAAGACAGAAGAATACTTCCAACTAATTGAGTAGCTCATCTATGGAGAAATTATGGGGGAAATGGAAAAAAAAAGAATCACACAGGGTTTTGGAAGGAGGAGGGAGGTTGTATGACCCACAATGATAAAAGATAGCAGTAGTGAAGGAGTGAAGAATTCTGTATGGTGCCATGTAGTCTGGCTATGAGTGCAAAGTTAGCGAATGTGGATCTTCCAGTCAGAAAGTCAATTTCAGCTCTTTTAAAATTAATTTTGGACAATCCATGCTTGTAGCCTTCCATTTCCAGAAAGATCTGAGTAGTTATTGCCTGACTTAAGCAGAATTCAGGAATGGATGCCATTAGCACTGGGAGCATCTTCCTCCTCTGCTCTCACAATTGGACTTTTTTTTCCCTTATCTACAGAGCATCTGTCCAATCTTAACTTGCATGGCTTTTGATAAACTTCAAGAAATAGGGTTTCTCCCAGGGCTTCATCCAACGTGTCCAAAAAGAAATCCACAAAAGAATGCAAAATGGAGACAGCATTGTCGCCTCATCTCCTTCCTCTGAGATAGAGCCACTGTGAATCCCTTAACGAACCCTGGACCTTTGACACTCTTTCACACACTCTGTTTTTCTCCTGAGGTAGAGAGATGAGGTCAAGAGTGACTTCCCCCCATCTGTTCTCCTGCTGAGTTGTTTCACGGGTCATGAATTAGCTAATCTGGGTCCTACAGATCGAAAGCAACCACGTGAGCCCAGCTCTCAGAAAGAAATGTAAGTATTCTAACCCTGACAGAATTTAAAAAAAAAGATCAGGTGGCCCCTCACTACTTTCTTAGGATTCTGTTATATAAGCGTTTTTGTTTATAAACAAACCTTCAAGAGAAAAGGTAGAGAAATAAAGATGCAAGTGGTTGATGCAGATGTGAATAGTTCCTGATGTGTGCCAGAGGCTAGAAATCACAGTTAAGTGAGATGCCTGGAGTGGTGGTAGGGGGAAAGGGGAGTGGAGGGAGCAAAAGGGAAACCGTTATAAAGGTGAAGAGGGAACAAAAATCATCTCCTGTGAGCTACTATGTGCTTAAGGATGCTTTGTTTTCTGGGAAATGCTATGAAAAGGTTGTCAGAGAGGGAGTAAAAAGGAAAATGATGAAGAGGGAGGTGTCTGCATGTAGGAAACACATATAATGTATATCTTTGTTGTTATTCAGTCATTTTTTAGTCATGTCTGAGTCTTCGTGACCCCATTTAGAGTTTTTTTGGGAAAGGTACTGGAGTGCTTTGCCATTTCCTTCTCCAGCTTATTTTACAGATGAAGAAACTGAGGCAAACAGGGTTAAGGGGCTCACCCATTTTCATGGAGCCAGTAAGTGTCTGAGGCCAGATTTGAACTCATGAAGATGAGTCTTCCTCACTCCAGGCTCAGTGCTCTATGCACTATGGCACCACCTAGCTGTCCAGTATATATCTTACTTAGCTTTATTATGAAATAAATATTTTGTGAAATGCCCTCATAGTATGCCTAAATGAGAAAGCCATGACAGCACAATTTGGAGTGTGGTTTAGGAATGACATTTGGAATGAACTCTTGTCCCTAATGTGAGAGTTAGAGACAGAAGAGAGTTCAAGATGTTGTGAACAAAGGAACTCAGTCCCATAGACAACAAGTGACTTCTCCAGGTTATACAACGAAGTGGCAAAGCAAGGATTTGAACCTAGGTCCCTCTGTTCTAGTGTTTTTGTTTTTGTTTTGTTTTGTTTTTGCCCACTACATTCTTTCTTTCCTAATCTTTCTTTGTCATTTAAGGCAAAATAGGAGTATAATCACCTATCCTACATTCAGAGTTGGAACAATTATAGTTTGGAACAATTAGTGGTGTTGAGGTCTACACCTGTGATTTCATTCATGTTGTGAATGCTCAGCTTGCAAAGTAAGCACTCATCCACAAACGTTTTGTAAGTAGGTTGGTCTGTGCCAGGTACTATGATAAGCACTGAGGATATGATGAAAACACAAAATAGTCCCTTCCCTCAAAGATCTTAAATCCTAATATACATACAAGATACATAAAGAAGAGAGGGAAAGTAAAGTTAGAAGAAGGCACTAGCAGCTGGGGGAGTAGGAAAGGTCCTTTGAAGAAGGTGGCATTTGGGCTAAATCTTGAAGGAAGCCAAGGATTCTAAGATGTGGATGTGATGAAGGAGAGCGTTACAGGAATGGGGAACTGCCAGTAAAAAGGCATGAAGAAGAGATAGACAGTTGTGTGTGAGAAATGGCAAGTGGGCCAGTAGGGCTGGATTGTAGAGCAATATAAAAAAGGGAGTAATGTATAAGAATGGGGACAACTAGGTGGCACAGTGCATAGAGTACTGGGCCTGGAGTCAGGAAGACTTGAGTTCAAATCTGGTCTCAGACACTTACCAGCTATGTGACCCTGGGCAAGTCACTCAACCTCTGTTTACCTCAGTTTCCTTTTCTGTAAAATGAGCTGGAGAAGGAAATGGCAAACCATTCCAGTATCTTTGCCAAGAAAACTCCAAATAGGGTGATGAAGAGTTAGATATGACTGAAATGACTGAACAACAACAACAATAACGTGTAAAAATATTGGAAATATAAGAAGAGGCCAGATTGTGAAGAGTTTAGAATGCCAAACAAAGGAGTTTCTATTTGATATAAAAGTAATAAGATGTCACTGGAATTTATTGAGTAGAAGGGTTGATAGGGTCAAATCTGTACTTTAGAAAAATCACTTTGTGTGGAAGATGAATTGGAGTAGCAAGAAAACTGAGTCAGAGAGATCAATTAGAATGGGATTGTAATTGTCTAGGTTTGAAGTGATAATGTCCTGAACAAGGGTGAAGTTAAAGGGACATATGCAAGAGATCTTGTATAGAAAGAAATGCTATAGAGAAAGAAATGCCAAGATTTGGCAAGTAATAACTTGCCAAAGGTATGAGGCAGCTGGTGGCATAGGGTCTGGAATCAGGAAGACCTGAGTTCAAATCTGACCACAGACACTTGATAGCTGTATGATCCTGGGCAAATCACTTAACCTCTGTTTGTTTCAGTTTTCTCAACTGAAAAATTGGCATAATAGCACCTCCCTCACAAGGTTGTTGTAAGGATTAAACAAGATAATATTTGTAAAAAGCACTTAGCAAAGTGCCTGACACATAGTAGACTCTATGTAAATGCGTATTCCCTTTATTTCCCTCTCTGATTCCCCCCTCCCATTCATGTGGGGTAAATATGATTGAAGAGTCAAGTTTGACACTAAGGTTGCAAAGCTGGGTAACTGTGGGGATGGATGGAAATACCTTTGACAGCAATAGAGACGTTCATGAGATGATTGTGTTTTTAGGGGGACATAATGAGTTCTGGTTTGGAGACCTTGAGTCTGACATGCTTATGGGATATCCAGTTTGAAACATCCCAAAGCATTTGGCGATGGCAAACTAGAGCTCAGGAGAATAACCAGGGCTGGATGTTTAGATTTAGGACTTACTTCCCTAGAGAAAATATTTGAACCCATGGGAGCCAATGAAATCACCAAGTGAGAGAATGTAGAAATAAAAAAGAAGAGGACTTAGGATAGAGCCTTGGAGGTACTCATATGTAGCAGGTGTGTCATGGATGAGAATCTAGTAGATTAAGAAAGAGCAGTTGATACAGGTACAAAAAAAAACCAAGACAGAGAAGTATCATGAAAACCTAGAGAGGAGAGAGTAACCAGGAGGAGAAAATGATTGACAATATCAAAGGATGCAGACATATTAAGTTGAGGACTGAGAAAAGGCCATTAGACATGGCAATTGAAGTCAATGTTAATTTTAGAGGACAGAGTTTCAGTTGAATGATGAGATTGGAAGCCAAATTGCAAAAGGTTCAGGAAAAAGTGAGGAGAGGAAGTGAAATCACCTAGGATAGATGACTTTTTCAAGGAGTTTAAGTGAGAAGGGAAGGAAAGGTATTGGATTGGGGATAGGTGTTGGGGATTGACAGAGCTAATGAGAATTTTTTTTAAAAAATGGGGAAGACTTGGACATGTTTGTAGTTGACTATTAAAGAATATTCTAATGTATAGAGGAAGATTAAATATTAGAGAGAGCACTGGGATAATAGTGGGAGCAATATGCTGCAGAGGTTTGGAAGGGATGGGATCAAGGGTACATGTAGAGGAGTTGGCTTTGACAAGGATAAAGGATTTGCTTCATCAAGAGATTAAAAAAGATATGGTAGTTGAGGATATTGTTAGGGGATATGATATTAGGAAAAGGAGAGACTATGGAGCTTTCAGTGAATGGCTTAAATTTTTTTAGTAAGGTATGAGACATCCTCAGCTGAGAGGATAGAGGAGGAGGGTGCTCTGGGAGGCTTGAGAAAAGAAGAGAAGATTTGGAACTACCTCAGTGAATGAAATAGAGAATCCTTTTAGGAGGAACAAAAAGATTGCTTTGTTTCAATGAGAGCCCAGTAGATATTTTGTTGCTGTTCAATCATTTCAGTTGTGTCTGACTCTTCGTGACTCCATTTGAGGTTTTCTTGGCAAAGATACTGAAATGGTTTGCCATTTCCTACTCTAGCTCATTAAAGAGATGAGGAAACTGAGGCAAACTGGGTTAAGTGATTTGCTCAGGATCACACAGCTAGTTAAGTGTATGAGGCCAGATTTGAACTCAGGAAGGTGAGTCAGCCTGACTCCAGGCCCAAGGTTCTGTCCACTGCACCACCTAGCTTCCGCTTTGATGGTAAAGTTTATTTTTAAAAATAGGTTTTCCCACATCCCTTCCACTAGTTGTCATTTTCCTTGCCAAATCTAGGTGTGAGGTGGCACCTCAGAGTTGTTTTAATTTGCATTTCTTTAATCAATAGTGATTTAGAACATTTTTTCATATGACTATAAATAACTTTGATTTCATCTGAAAACTACCTGTTAATATCTTTGGACTATTTATCATTTTGGGAATGACTTTGTATTCTTATATATTTGACTCAGTTTTTATGTATTTGAGACATGAGACTTTTGTCTGAGAAACTTGATGTAAAACTTCCACTGCCCCCAGTTTTCTACTTTCCTTTTAATCGTGGCTGCATTGGTTTTGTTTATGCAAAACCTTTTAAATGTACTATAATCAAAAGGATCCATTTTACATCCTATAATGCTCTCTAGCTCTTCTTTGGTCATAAATTCTTCTCTTATCCCTAGATCTGACAGGTAAAACTATTTCATGCCCCCTTGATTTGCTTATAGTATTGCACTTTATGCCTAAATCATATTCTCATTTTGTTCTTATCTTGGTATATGATGTGAGATGTTGGTTTATAGTTAGTTTCTTCCAAACTGCTTTCCAGTTTTCCCAGCAGTTTTTGTCAAATAGTGAGTTCTTGTCCCAGAGTTGTGATCCTTCTGTTTATCAAGCACTAGATTACTATGGTCATTTACTGTTGTATGTTATGCATCTAATCTATTTCACTGATCTCCACTTATCTCTGTCTCTTTTCAGTTGGGATTAGATAGCTTAAATCTTTAGTGGACTCAGTCAACACAGTTGTGTGATCCCTTTCTGTTCATTCTGCAGCAGTTGGAGCAAATGAGGCAGATGGTAGGGAATAAGTAATCCATTATTGGCATCTGGTAAGGCATAATTTGCAGGAGGAGAGAGGGGCAAGTAGTGCAACCATTGTAGAGTTGAACTGATTCACCAAGAGGTCAAGATTTCTCAAGAAGGAGATTATAATTGGAGAATGGATGATGCTTTGGAAAAGTACTGAGGGGTGGAGAAATTAGATGCCATAGTGAGGACATGGGGATAGTAAGGCATTGGAAGAAAAGGAATGATAAAAGATTATGACTGAACATAGGGATCTCAACGTTCTTCATCAGGGAAGTGGAACCTGTAGAAGTGGTACTGAAGATCGTGTGGGTATGACTATCTTGTGAGTGTCTGAGATGAAGTGGAGGTGTCAATCATATGAGTTAAGGAGATTGAGGACCTGAGAAGTTCACAAATCTGAGGAAACAACAACAACATGTATGGTGAAGTCCTCCAGTGTGACAGCAAAAATTGGAGCAGAGAGGGAGAATGTAATCTGGGCACTTAATTTATTGCAGGAGGAAGGATAATATCCTAGAAAATGGTAGACATTGGACACCAGGATCTGAATTTGGATAAGGCAAACCTCAATGGAGGAGACGTGGCTGAGTAATGGTGGTAGAGAGAGAGAGTCTGGAAGTAGCAAAGGGGAGAAACATGCAGTATTCCAACTTGTGGTGAGTTGGGGTATAGCCAGTCCTAGAAGGGGTGACAAAGGATGACTTGGAAAAGGCATGTTACCAGGCAGGAAGGTCTGAGTGAGGAAGAGGTTGGAAGTGAAAATAAGCTTGTTAATTATGTAATGGGAGTCCCAAGGGAACTCTTGCCACTGATGTAAATCCACAACTTCTTCATCACTTAGACTCTTAGTGAGCCATCTAGGCAGGGAGAAGGTAAGTGATGGACTCAGGGTGACATAGCTAGCATATGTATTTGTCAAAGTCAGAACCTGAGCCCAGGTCTTCCTGACTCCAAAGTGAGTTCTTTGATCATTTGGTCACACAGCTTTCTTACAATGAATTATAAAAAATAATTTTAAATTACATTCACATGTCTAATTACCAAGCATACTATCAGGCACAAGGTAACAGGAAGTGAGGTGCCATTTCAAGCAAGTATGTCCTGGAAGGGCCTCCAAACTCAAGGTAACAAATAGTAGAGGGCCACAAAAACCTGTTGAAGATTAGAAAAGTCAGACTCATTAAATTAGCATTCTGTTCTTGGTTCCTTTTTATACATTATATTTTACTCTGATGACATCTAAATGGGGATATTCAGGGTGTGGAAATTATCAACAATAAACACTTATTGAGTACCTACTGTGTACTTGGACTGGCTGGGAATTTAGGGAGATATGACCCTGACCTTAAGGAATTCATAGAAGGAGGCAAGGCACATTGAAAACAGCTGACATTTTAAATAAAACTTTAACATTATCAAAGCTCTTTAAATGTATCCATCTCATTTGAGACTCATGACTAGTTATGAGGTATATGCTATTATTATCCCCATTTTACAGTTGAGGAAACTGAGGCTTACAGATTAAGTGACTTGTCTAGAGTCACACAATTTATAGGTATTTGAGGAATGATTAGAACTCAGGACATTTTATCCAGCACTTTATCCACTATGCCTTGATGAAGAGAGGTAATGTGGAGTTAGAAACTTTGCATTAGAATCATTCCTTTGGCCCTATCTTATGACCTTGGACAAATCATCACAACTCAACCTCAGTTCCCTCATTTGTAAAATGGGAATAATGACATTTGCATGGCCTTCCTCCATAGTATTGTTGTGAGGAAGGAACTTATGGATACAAGTTCAAAGAATGAAATGCCTTGAGGAGCTTTCATTCTAATGGGGAAGGCATTAAGTGTATATAAAAATTTGTCCAGCACAAATAAAAAGCTAATAAATACAAATACATACAAACACAATTAAATACAAGGAAGGTTGGGAGGGAAGGCCCTAATGGTTGGGGGAGGGTGGGTTGGGAAAGGGTTCATACAAAAAAATCATTCTTGAGTTGCTTCTTAAAGGAAGAGAAGGTCTATATGAGGCAAAGGTAAGAAGTAAATTCATTCCAGCCAGAGGAAGAAGACAGAGTGCCATATGTGCGGAACAGAGAATGCTAGAATGTGAGAATTAGAAGAGACATCAGAGTTCATCTAGTCTAACCTGTCTAAGTCTAACCCTAATCAGGGATCCTCTCTAGAATACCTCTAAGAAGAAGTCTTACAGATTCATTTTAAGTTATAGAGTCATGGGGCATGCTCCCACTTCCTAGGATGGCTTATTCTATTTTTGGAGAACTCTAAATTGTAGGAAAGTTTTCCTTATATATGGGAGGCATAATTTGACGTATTAATATCCAATCATCTGTGATCGTGTCCTGTGACTACATCATCTGACCTGGGACTGGTGTGTTTGATGGGGGGGGGAATAAATTCCTCTCTCTCTTATACTTAAATTCAGCTGAAACATGCCACTTCAACTTTCATGCCTTGCTCCTGTTAGGATGAAACAGAATAAATCTTCAAATGATAGCCCTCCTTTCAAATATTTGAAGACATGATCGTGTCTCCATTCAATTTTCTCTTTTCTAGGCTAAATATTCCGAATTTGTTCAACCTATTCATATACCTGGAAATCATCTGCCAAGAGATAATGATTGAATCCATGAGAGTTCTTAAATTTTTCAAAATTGTTCATTTTTTATAATATTGATGTAGGATAAATTATAACTCAGTCTTCTTACTTTGCTATGCATCAGTCCAAACAAATCTTCCTAGGTTTCTCTGAAACTATTTCTTCAATTCTTAAAACACAATAGTATTTCAGTATATTCTTATGCCACAATTTAGTCAGTCACTATCCAACTGATGGTCACTCTATTAGTTTCCAATGTTTTGCCACCACTAAAAAGAGCTGCTATAAATATTTTTTTACATATAGGACATTTTCTTCTTTCTTTGATGTCTTTAGAATATGTACCTACTAGTGATATTGATGGGTAAAAAGAGTGTCATGCACAGTTTAGTAACTTTTGGGGCACAGTTGCAAATTACTTTCCAGAATGGTAATACAATTCACAGCTTCATCAATATGCCTGTTTTCCAATAATTGTTATTTTTCTTTTTGATCAACTCTGCCAATCTTATGGGTGTAAAGTGGAACCTTAAAGTTGCTTTAACTCACATTTCTCTAATTATTAGTGATATGGAGCATTTTTATAAGGTTTTAGATAGCTTGTATTTCTTCCCTTGAGAACTATTTGTTCATATCATTTGACCATTTATCAATTGGGGAATGTCTCTTATTATTTTAAATGTGATTCATATCCTTATATATTTTTGGAAATGAGATTTTTATCAAAGAACCTTGCAAAGATATTTTCCAGCTATTTCTCTTCTTTACAACCTGATTGCAACCCACCTGTCTAGCCTTTTTTACATATAACTCTTCTTCCTTGTACAGAATTTCAATGGTCTCCTAGTTGGTCTCCCGACTTTAGGCTCTCCCTACTCTGTATAGCTTATCTTCTACACAACTGTCAAAGTGATTTTCCTTAAGGGTAGAAAAAATTGCCTTAACTAGAAATTTAGCTAAAAAAATTGACTAAGAGATATTGAGTATCTCCTTTGAGTGTTGGAGGGTAGTCCAGAGGGAGCCAAGAGTCCTGACTGTCGTAGACATGAGAGTTTGGTTTGTCTAAAGTGTTTGTTAACCAAAAACCAGCTGTGTCCATGGAGTTTAATAGTCTTTATGGACAGTGGAAAGATTCCCCTAAGGTAGTGAATTTCTCACCCTGCATCCAAATTCAGTTCAATTCAGTAAACCTTTATTAAACATTTACAGTGTACAAGGAGCTGTATTAGGTACTGGGGACAGAAAGATAGATTTCACACAGTCCCTACTTCTAGAGAGCTTAATCAAATATGGCAAAGGTCATGTACACAGACAACAGTGATAAAAGGAAGAGAGTAATAAGTGCAAAGGAAATATCAAGGTAACATGCTATGAAAAATTTGACAAGAGAAAGATTATTTCAATTGGGCATGGAAGTGGAGTTCAAGGATGGCCCAATCTTTACCTTCTAGATGTTAATTAACAAGTATCCCTTTCAGAGATGAACATTTTTCAGAAATTTAGAAGTTGGGATAGGGGTTGGGAATTGAGAAAAGAAGGGGAATTTTTTCTTAAAAAAAAGTGCGTGCGTGCGTGTGTGCGTGTGTGTGTGTGTGTGTGGAGAGCAGCTAGGTGGCATAGTGGATAGAGTGCTGGGCCTGCAGTCAGGAAGACTTATCTTTCTGAGTTCGAATCTGGCCTCAGATACTAACTAGATGTGTGACACCGGGCAAATCACGCAACTTTGTTTGCCTCAGTTTTCTCATCTGTAAAATGAGCTGGAGAAGGAAATGGAGAACCACTCCAGTATTTTTGCCAGGAGAACCCCAAATGTCACAAAGAGCTGGACATGACTGAAAAACATATGAACAATAAAAATTGTGTATGGGGAGGGGGAGAGATTGTTGTGGAGTGAGGGCAGGGGTAATTGGAAAATAATTGGATTTAGAGTTTGAAAAGCTTGGGTTACAAGCCTAGCTCTGCTTACAGTTGTTTAAGTTCCTTCGTGTTTCTTGGTATCATATGTAAAATGGAGATGGGGATTGGTGGAGAGGTTGTGTTCTGTGATCTTCAAGGTTTCTTCTATCAATCAGTTTATCAACGAACATTTCTTAAGTCTTGAGGATATGAAGGCAAAAGCAAAACAATTTATTTAGTCAATAATTAGAAATCTTTTTATTTTTTGTGATAAAGACTACAGTGTAGCTTGAGTTTTGTCCATTAATGAGAAACAAGCAAAAACTTGAGAATAGAACAAATGATGTACATTAGAGTAAAACAAAGGAAGTCATCATGTGTTCTGGACTGTGCCCTCTGTGATGTCAAGCAGATGAAGAAAGCATTCATTTCCCAAAACCATGAGACGTCGTACAATTGAGTTCTTTTTCAGAGCTCTGGCACTAAGCATTTTCTACTTTGGATTTTTTTTTATATTTCATTCTAATAGATTTATTAAGTATGAAAGTCTACCTAGATTCAGAAAGGCTTTCTTAACTTTTCACATTTTAGTGTGTTTCTTGATTTGGTGTATTTTTAAATTATTCATTATCATCATCATCAACATCATCATCATCATCATCATCATCATCATTATCATCATCAATCTCCTCTCTCTTCTTCTGCCAATGAAGTTCAGGTAGAAATGGTCTAAGTACAAGTAATTTAGCCTCATCTTTATATTATTTTTTTATTTAGTATTCTTTGGATTATTACTCAGGTGAATAAAATAACTGCTTTTTTATATATCAATAGGAGCATTTTCATGTCAGCTGATTTGGGGGAGATTCAGTGAAAGTATCTTTGGGACTCTTCCAGCAGCAGGCAGGATGGTAGGGATGATGTGAACTGTCCCCATAGGGTTAGACTGGTGTAGTGGGTCAGCCAATATTTTGAGAGCTTTTCATTACATGTTGTTTGGAGCTTATGAGTTTTTGGTATGACATAAAGATTTAAAAAATGTTTTATAAATCAGTTTGTATTGCCCCAGCAATTGTGGACACCTTCCTGTCTGTAATGATGCTGATCTAGTTCCAATAAAGTTTAGTTGTCAAATTCTCTAGCATATTTCAGTGTTTGTATTTGTAGTATGGAGACTTGTCAGTTAGTTCATAAATGATAAAAAACTTCTGTTGGATAATTCCAGCCCCTGGATCATTACTTTCTAAGTACTCAGTCAAGGTCAGGTTCCTGATTCTGCTGTTCTATGTTGTAGAGTTCCTATCCATGAGTTGCATAATCTTCCTTGAACTAGTCTGAACTTCTTAAAGACAATCTTTCCATAAATTCTGGAGGCAATTAAATTGCTATCATTATTTATTTTATTATAGTTAAATATAATGATATATACTTAAATTAATTGTATTATTGTATTGATTATATCATATATACTATATTAATTATTGTTATCAATTATTGTTATTATGATCCTAAATTGTTATTATTACCTCTGTGGCACTGTGGATAGAGTGCAAGGCCTGGAGTCAAGAAGACTTATCTTCCTGAATTCAGATCTGGCCTCTGATACTAGTTGTGTGACCCTGGGCAAATCACTTAACACTCTTTGCTTCAATTTCCTTATCTGTAAAATGAGAATAGTAATAGCACCTTCCTCCCAGGGCTGTTGTGAGGATAAAATGAGATAATAAATGTAAATTAAATGGAAAATGCTATATAAATGTTAACTATTACTATTAGATATTATTCAAAAACCCCCATCTCAAAGGCCTTGGAGGGGTATGGACAATTTTATGGAAGCAGGAAGTGTAATTGAATCTGAAACATTTAATTGAATTGCCAAGTGAACAGCAAAGCAAAGACTAATGGGTTTGGAACTTTCAAATGTAATGAAATATGGTACTTCTTCAGATGTTTGGAACAAAAATGAATGTCAGACTTAAGAAACATGACAGCAAGATCTTTGTACAACATTGACTCTGAGTTCTCTTCTTGCTTGTACAGATTCCTTTATTTTCTGCTATATTTGAAAAAAAAAGCAACTATGTCCAATCACTGTTGGGAATATGACTTGGGAATCCAAGGTCTTTCATACTGAACATTACAATACTGCAATAGAGGAAGACATCAGTAGAGGCTATTGTTACTTTATATACGATAGACAGCGTGGAAAGAATGCTGGGTTTGGAGACAGACAACCTGAATTCAAATCCTGAATCTGCTACTTAATAGTTGTGTGACCTTGGGCAAATCACCTAACCTCTCTGGGGCTCAGTTTACTTGTCTGTAAAATGAGAGGATTGGACTAGTTGACCTTTAGGGGTCCTTGCAACTCACCTTCTAGCATTGCATGAGCTATGATTCTCTGATCCCTGTAGCATCTGAGAATGAAGTATTGGACTTAGTATTCCAGGTGAATCAAATGTTTAAATCATTACCATTTCCAAATGAAACTGGTCCTAAATTCTTGAATGGATACGTTTGTCTTTTTACTTATCTTGCTTCTCTTCCAGGCATAGTTTCAGAAACCTGAAATATTCTCTTACTCTACATAGTATACCTTCTTATCAAGTGCCTGGGTGATGGCTGCCACCATTTATTGCCACTGATTGTGTGTCTTCACAATTCTAAAATAACCAATTGAAAAGTGAAGAGTTCATCCAGTCAACTGGCATTTCCTGTCCACAATGACAAAAAACCAATTTAATTTTTTTCTCCATTCAGGAGATCTGTAGACAACTCTTTCAAGGAATTTGGTTGAGAAGGAGATAAGAGATATAAGATATTAAGTTTGAAGGGATGGTAAAGATCTAGCTTATAAAGGGTCTGCTGTCCATGCCAGATGTGATATTTGACTTTGTTTGGTTTCAGATGTGCATCAGCTCTGCCCTAGATACTCCAAACCTCTCTTTTCTCCACAACTTCCCTTCTCACCCCCATGTCATTTTATCCCCTACTCCCATATTTATTCTGTGGACCTGATCTCTTTACTAAAAAAAATCGAGGCCATTTGATGTGAGTTCCCTCTTTTCCTATTCTCTTCATCTAAAAACCCCTAGACACCATCTCCTATTCTCTTATTTCTTACCCCAGTATATAAACCAAGGCCCCTTGTCTTGCCAAGGTCAATCCCTCTACATGTGCATTTGATCCTGTCCCTTCTCATCTTCTCCAGCAGAGCACAATCACTCCTCCTCTGTCTTGTATCGTCAACCTCTTCCTATTAACTGGTTCCTTTCTTACTGCCTTCAAACATGTCCAAGGCCCCCTTATTCTTAAAAAAAAATCTTCCTTAGACCTTACCATCCTCTCAAACTTATACTTTTATATATCTTTTTTCTTTCTCAGCCAAATTCCTTGAAACAGCTGTCTACATTCACTGCTTTATTTCCTCTATATTTCTTTGCGATCTGACTTTCAACCTAATCACACAACTGAAATTGCTCTTTTTAAAGTACCTGTGATCAAATAAAAAATGTATAAATAACAAAAAAATTTTCTTTTTCCACCACCCACTAAAAAAGAAAAAGAAAAAACAAAACCCTTGTAACATACAGGCATAAGCAAACAGAATAAATTCCTACAATAGGCATGTGCAAAAATATGTGTCTCAGTCTACATTGCTGAGTCTATCACCTCTCTAACAAGAAATCAGTTAACATGTTTCATCCGTGGTCCTCTTGAATTGTGGTTGGTCATTGTGTTGATCAAAGTTCTTAAGGTTTTCAATGTTTACAACATTGTTATTTTTGGTATCATCTCCTGGTTCTGTTCACTTCATTTTTCATGAGTTCATACAGCTCTTCCCAGGTTTCTCTGAAACCAGCCCCTTCATCATTTCACAATAATATTCTATTACATTAACGTATCATGATTTGTTCAGTCATTCCCCAATTGCTTGCACTCCTTTTAATTTCTAGTTCTTTATCACCACAAAAAGACCTGCTATAAATACTTTTGCGCACCAGTCTTTTTCTTCTTTCTTTGGTCTTTTTGGAGTATATACTTAGTAGTGGTATTGCTGGGTCAAAAGCTATATGCAGTTTAATAATTTTTTGAGAATAATTCCAAATTGCTTTTCAGAATTGCTACACCATTTCACAGCTTCACCAACAGTGCATTGATGTGCCTGTTTTTCTACAGCCCCTCCAACATCTGTCATTTTCCTTCTTTATCAATTTTGCTGATCTGATGCGTCTGGGGTAGAATCTCAGCCTTTATTTAATTTGCATTTCTCTAATTATTAGTGAATTGGAGCATTTTTCCATATCTTTCATGATAGCTTGAATTTCTAATGATCTTTCAATCACCAAATTTGATGGTCTTTTCTTGGTCTTAATCCTTCTTGGCACATCTGCTGCATTTGGCACATTTTATATTCCTTTCCTTTTGGATCTTCTTATTTAGGGGTTTTAATGACTTTACTCTCTCCTGATTCTCCTCCTACCTACCTGACCACTCTTTCTTAGTCTTCTTCCTTGGATCTCTATTCACATCATGCTCCCTAACTGTGGGTGTTCTCTAAAGTTACATACTGAATCCTCTTCTCTTTTTCCTCTGTACTCTTGATGACCTCATTATTTCACATGGCTTTAACTATTATCTCAATGCAGACAACTTCCTGATCTATTAATGACAATAATAATAATAATAACTAACATTTTTATAATGTTTTAAGGTTTACAAAGTGCTTTACATATGTTAACTCATTAGATACTCCCAACAACCTTGTAAGGTAGGTGCTATTAATATCAACAACTTTACAGATGAGGAAACTGAGGCTTAGAGAGATGAAGAGACTTTCTCAGGGTCACACAGCTAGCAAATATCTGAGGCAGGATCCAAACTAAGGTCTTCCTGACCTCAGGTTCCATAGCCTATCTACTGCTTCACCACACTAGCCCAATCTCTCCCTTGAGTTCCAATTCTGGATCACCATGATGATCACCACGATGTGCCGATGGAACATTTAAAACTGTATATCCTAGAGAAACTCAACAGATCTAAAGTGAAATCTATTGCATTTCCTTCCTAAATCCTTCCTTCTTCCAATCTTCTGCATTTTTGTTGAAGGTGCCATCATTCTTCCAGGGTTTCAGGTTCAAAATCTCGGCATTATCTCGGATTCTCCCTCACCCTATACATCCTAATTTTTTGCTATTTCTATCTTCACATCTCTTGCATATGTCTTCTCTTTACTACTTCAGCAGCTGACATTTTAGTTAGCTAAAGTTTAACCAGCTTTAGTTAAGGTTGTTAAAATTTTTTGCCTGGATTATTGCAAAAGCCTTCTAATTGATCTCCCCAACTCAAGACTCTTCCTACTCTAGTCCATCCTACACACTCCTTTCCGTATTGATCTTATCATGTGACTCCCCTACTCAGTTAACTCCATTGAGTTATTATTGCTTTTAGGAACAAATATAAATGCCTCAGTTTGGTTTGTAAAGCCCTAAGCAATCTGGCCCCAACCTGACCTTTCAGTTCATTGGAGACATTAGAAATGATTGAGGAGAGGGTGACATGGTAAGATCTCTTCCCACTCTAATCCATCCTGCCACATATTGCCAAAATAATCATCCTTAAGCATAGATCCCATTGTGTTACTCCCTCTTCCATAATTTCTAGTGTTTCCCTATTGCCTTTAAGGTAAAATATAAACTATTTAGTTTTGAAAGTCCCTACAACCTTTCCCCAACCTATCTTTCCAGCCTCATTATAATACTTCTTTCTCTTCACTTTACAGTTCAGCCAAACTCACCTTTTTTTCTCTCTGGTTCTCATATTCTTTTGTGCTGGCCATCTGGAATGGCTGGAATGCTCCCTCCTTATTGCCTTCTTGCAGTAACCCTAATTCCTTCAGGACATGGTGGCTCAAGCAAAACTTCTAATACAAAGTCTTCTCTGACTCTCCAAACTGCCAGTTCCTTCATCTAATATCACTACTTCATATTCAATTATCTTACATTTCTTTTGTATTTATTCATCTATATATATTGTGCATATAATCTGTATATATGTATACATGTAAATACACACATGTATATACACACACATATATAAAGATATGTGTGTATGTGTACATACATATATATATATGTATACACATGTTGCCTTTGCCAATACAGCATAAGATCCTTGAGAATAGAAATTGTTTCATTTGTATATACCTAGCACAGTGTCAGGAACATAATAGGCAAGAAATCAACATTTGCTAATTGATTGATTGAAGAAAAGAAGACATTGATTTCAGCAAGAATAGTTAGGGAAAGAGCTGGAAATCCAACCTTTTGGGGACTTTGAGAGAAGTACCTGCTGGTGAGCTTTGTCACCCTCTTTTCACAGATAGAGAAAGGACAAGTGGTGTGGCAGGAATAGCACTGTATGTAAAGTCAGGATAACCTGGGTTCAAATTTAAATTCTGATGATTATTAATTGATTGACTGTGGGCCAGTCACTTCTCTGAATGTCAGTTTTCTTATCTTTAAATGTAGATAATATGTAGATTTCCTAGCTCTTAGGGTTGTGCTGAAGATCAAATGATGTCATATTTGCAGAGCACATTACATACATTAAAGCATGATAGAAATGCCAGACGCCATTCTTATGGGATGCAATTGGACACTGAGTCTAGGACTCAAACCTGCCATCTGGTATCTCCTGTTCTGTTGATGTCTTGAATGACACTGACTTCAAATTCAGGATTCTTATCATTAAACTAAACCCTTTACTGCAGCTAACCCATTTGGTGAAAGTGAAAAAAATGAGTTGGATATTTCAGGCATTGTTATCCACATTTGACAGATGAGAAAACTAAGGCCCCATAAATTTAAGTGACTGGCTCAAGAACTCACAGCTAATGTGTCCAAATTCAGATTTGAACCTGGATATCCCTGGTTGCAACCCCAGTACTCTTTTTGCTACACCATACTCTTTTTCTCTTTTTGCAGTAGGAGGATAGCAAACTTTGCCAGGGAGGAAAGAGGGAAGGAAGGGGAAGAGGGAAGAAGAAAGGATAGGAGGAAGGGAGGAAGAAAGAGAGGGAAGAAGAGGGGATGAGAGGAAGGAAAGAAGGAAGTAAAGAAGAAAGGAAAGAACTAAGGAAGGAATGGAAAGAGGGAAGAAGAAAGGATAGGAGGGAGGGAGAAGGAAGGGAGGAAGAAAGAGAGGGAAGAAGAGGGGATGAGAGAGAGGTAAAAAAAAAAGAGGGGATAGGAGGTAGGGAGGAAGGAAGCAGAGAAGGAAGGAAACATTTACTAAGCACCTACCATGTAGCAGGTACTATGCTAAGCACTTTACAAATATCATCTTATTGGATCTTCACAACTCCGGAAAGTAGGTGTCATTATTATCTTGAAGGTCTGTTATCTCTGTAAGCCTTTAAAGTAAACTAAATAAAAAATCTATCAGTAAAACCTGACTAAATTGTTATGAACACACACTGACTTCTTTGGCTGGGGAAGGGCATGAGGCACATAGTAACGGGTTGTGGAGATGGAGAAGGAGAGTATGTGGAGGGATGAGGAGTAGCTGTCAGCCTAATGTTAAAAATTCATGCTAGTCCTGCAAAGTGGAGAATTTGCTGTAGATAACTGCGAGTTGTCTTTTTAGAATTTGCAGCTTCTATAGGGGAATTTAAAAATAGGGTCCGAATTTAAGACCTTAAATTTGTATAGTGACATGGGGAAAAAAAAAAAAGAGGCAGCCTGGCACAGTGCCTTGAAGAGGTATTCTAAGAAGGGAAGGAATTGTGAAACCAAACAAAAAACATTCCCTTCCCCCATACATATTTCAGAATCTTAGCCTCTGCACTCTAGTCTCCTTTCCTTCTTTCCTCTGCTTCTCCCTACACACACACACACACACACACACACACACACACACACACACACACACACACACACACACACACACACCCTCTTCTTTCTCTCTTTCTTTCTCTTCAAACTTCAAGGTGACCTCCTCCTTGTGATGGGTAAATGATCTGTGGGAGGGACCACCCGGCTTGGGCTCCTATGCTCTGAGTGTTGCCCTGGGCCCAGGCAGTTCAGGAAGGCCCCCTGTTTGGAACGCTTTGTACTTTCTGTCGTAATTGTTCTTCTAGTGCGAGATGAAAAACACAGAGGGAACAATAGAGCTGTGTGAGATTTGAAATATCTGAATCCATAATAATTCCCCTCAGCTTTCAGGAAAGCTAAAAAGTAAATAGCACCTCCCTCCCCCCCTTCGGAATGTGTGAGCCAAAATCTTCCATCACTTCGAATGCTTTCTCCTCTTCTTCGGGTTTTATATTATCTGTGCGTTTGGCCATTAAGCAGCATTTAATTATACCCCAACCTAAGAAATCTGGTGGGAGGAATGGGGGTCATGCTCTACTCAGAGTCGGTTTGGGGGTAGAGATTGTTCTTTTCCTCTGCCGATTTCATTCTTAGCTCATCTTTTCCCATCTATTTTGTCCTCTCTTTAGCATAGCATTTTTTTTTTGCATGTGTATCTGACTGTGTATGTATAGATGGGCCCTTTCATTTTCTTTTTTTTCATACTTAACCACCGGCCCTTCCTCCCCGCTATCTCCAACCTCTCCTGAGGTATAGGCAGGCCCCTCATGGAAGAAAGAAAAACTGTTAGGCTCAGGAAGTAATTACTCACAATTGGCTTTTTTTTTTTTGCAATACAAGTCCAACTCCCATTAATGAGACCCCATTTATAGTGGAAGATACTTCCCGAGAAAGTAAGATAAAACATGCTCCATTTTCATCCAAAGATTCTCCCTGGAAAAGCACTGTGTGCTTAATTTGAATACTATTTATCCTGTGAATCTGTTGTATCTTATGGATTTCAAGAAAGTACCCCATTCTTCCCATCATGGGCAGACAGCATCTCTTTAATTTTTTTTTCAATAATATTGCAGTACTTCAGTCCTCATTTTAAAGGTAGATGGATTTTTTCCCCCCTCATAAAGAAGAACATTGTGGAGGGAAAAACGCTGGATGTGATTTCAAAAAATGTCAAAATATGTCAAACGCAGATACCACTCAAGGGTTTCATTAACTGAAGCTTTGGTGATAAGTGTCATCTTGTCAAAGACCCACCCATCTCTTCCGATACATTACCAAATGTACTAATTTCCTTGCTGAGCTTGATGTTTATTGTATGGCTGAAATTGAAAATGGTCTGTAATGGAGTGAGCTTCAGTCCAAGACCAATTCTGAATCTAAATTACTTGCTTCTTTCAATAGCATCGACAGAGGAGAGCTTTATGCACCTTGTACCTAATCAACCCTCACTGTGACCCTAAATTCAGCAGTCTTCAGAGATTAATAATAAAATCCTCAGCTCAAACAATTATTTGCCCGAGCAAGTTGTCCATTTCTTATGCTGAGAACGAGAGAATGTGACATTATTTTTTTTAAAAGCTCTGCGTGTTGTGGCCCACCACTTATTTTTGATCTCTGACCCCCCGATGCCAGCTGATTGCAAAACCCTACATGATTTCCTTGCGTTTTGGGGGGTGACCTGAGAGGAGTGAGATTTCTTTGTTAGCATTTTAGCATATGGGTTATCATTCCACTTACCTAATTTTTTTTCATGAAGTCAAACAGATGTAGTTACACATCACATCTATATCCATGCCTGAAATAGAGAGTGAAAAATCCTACTGAGAAAGGAAACATTTTTGTCTTTGGCTTAGTCTGTGCTTGACGGTCTTGAAAAAATTAAAATAATTCTCTAGAGAATTCAGATACATTCAAATCACCCAAACGAGAAACTTACATTTTGTGGCACTTTGTCAGGAGGATCAGTCCATAAATGGTTATGTTACTTTTGGAAGATTTTTCTCTCTTTCCCTCAGCAGAATGACTCTGGCCTTACAGGGGAATACTCTGTCTGAACCACCACAGTCTCGATGTATTATTTCCTTAGTGAAAAATATTCCTCCAATTTATGCTTAGTTTCAACAATTCTTTGCTGGAATCATCATTTTCATTTTCATTATCTAATATTCATTGAGGACTCTGCTGATTATGGTCTGTGAATGGTTCCTGCTCACTGAAATTTCTTTTAGGCCTAAAAATGTGAAGGAAGCATTCAGATTTCTTTGGCCTATCCAGTAATTTAGTAGAAGGACAATTTGGAACTGTTTAGAGGACAGTGTTTGCATGATAGCTTTTGAGTAAGGTGAGGAGAACAGGGGTGGGCCGCCATCTATGGAAACTAGGAAATTTTAATAATCTTAAAGCACAATCAAACTGCTCTGAAATGTAGGAATAAATGTTAGCTAGCACGAATGCTGACTTTTTCTGTAAGACACATTTTGGGGTGACAGTTTTATTTTCATCCTGAATCTGGTAGAGTATTTGGCTCACCCCTTGTGCCATTGCACACAGGGGCAGTGGGCTCTTAAAATGTAGCTAATTCCCCCCCCCCTTCTGCCTGGGGAGGGAAAGACTGCCTGAGGACCACTGTGGCTGACGATAGATCCAAGAGCTTTGCTAGAGCATCCTGAGAGCTTACTGCCCTTTTTGTGTATGCTTATGGCTGGGGGCATTGACCGCCATCCAAATATTGATCTGATAATTTGTCTGCTGAGGTGGCAAGTGCGCATTGTTGTAGAGCAAGAAGGAAAGAAAAGGCAAAATTAGGTTAGCTCCTAAGTCTTTGAACCAAGGGACACTTATGTCACCAAGGGTCAGTATACACAACTGTCTCTGGCCCTTATTTGTGTGGAAATTTTTAACAGACCCTTGATATAAGATGAATACGACCAAGTGGTTTTGTCTGTCCTACTTCCTTAGGAAATTACTTCATGCTTTGCACAGAATGAGCCCAGCTTCTTCATCACTGCAGGAAGTGTGATTTAGGCCACAAAGGCCCCACAATGTTGAGCTACCAGAGTGCATTTGGGTATCAGTACTTGGTGGCAGAGAAATGGTTAATTAATACTTCTGAGGCAGTTACAAGAGAATCTAATACTGTTTTTTTTTCAGACAAAAAAAAATAAGATAGGACGATGATTCATTCTGCAATGTCTAGTAATAGCAACAGGGACATTGAGCATTTACTCTGTACTGAATTGCATCTCCTGTATGGAAACAGTATACAGCCCATAGCTTAATAAGAATTCATCTGAGATCACTGTTTTGCCTCACCTAGACTTGTGTGATATAATGAGTATGGCTTTTGGTAACTAGGCATCAAAGGAGATTTTTCAGGCTAAACTGTGAATGATCCTTTCTCCTTTTCCAGGTCCTCTTTAAAAATACCATTATAGAAGTCATCTCATAAAGGCCAGGCAAAATATGCCATATTATTATTACCAGCTCTATAAAAAGGCTGAATGGGAGGCAAGACGTTAAAGTCATTTATAAGATTCCAGACTATTCTCATGTTTTCCAAGTTTAAAATCCTCTCTGAGAGGTAGAATGCTATGAGAAATTTAGCTGTTGTTGTTGACATAATTCTCAGTGATCTGATGGATCTGGGAGCTTTTCAATGTAAGTATTCCACTCAGCCATGAAGATCCTCACTCATCCATCCCCAAGCTTGACTATACCTTGTGACTCTTCTTCATTTCTGGTATTAAATTCTCCTTATTATTATCAGATTCAGCTTCTTAAATTCTAGTTATTAATTTGACACAGGGGACCTGCCCAATATTGTAGATATACAGTTCTCTTTAAATCACAATAATGCCAATGAAGATGACGAGCCCATTGTGTAATGGAAAGCATGCTAGATTTAAAACCATGTGATGAGGATTCAGACACCAGTTCTGTTGATTACTACCTATATGACCCTGAGCAAATCACTTATCCTCTTTGGGCTTGTTTCTTTATCTCTAAAATGAGAACATTGGATTAACTGATATTCAAGGACCTTCTCAGCTCTCAGTCTTTGATCCTCTGATCTTTTTAAATCATGTGTTTCTTTGATGGCATTCTTTACATGATTTTTCTTTCATAATTCCATTTGTATAATATGGTACAGTCAGCTTGTATCTCCCCATGTGCCTCTCTATTGCCATTTAAGTGATCTCCAAACTTCAGATCTTAGAGACTATGATTTTTCATGGCATATAGGTTGGAGATATGTTTAGGATTAGAGTCAGAGGCATGGCATCACCGGAACATTGGCGCCATTGGTTCTCTGGAGTTGGGCTTGGTTATTGTGTTGATCTTAAGTTTTTCAAAGTAATCCTTACAGTGTTATCATACAATTGTTATTGTATGATACTTCTGCTTACTTCTCTCTACATCAGTTCAAATGAGTCTTCCCAGGTTTCCCTAAAAGCTTCCATTTCATCATTTGTTATAACTCAATAATATCCAATATATTTATATGCCATGATTTGTTTAGCTATCTCCTAATTGATGGATTAGGCAGCTGTGTGATAGCTAGGTGGCACAGTGGATACAGCACTGGGCCTGGAGTCAGGAAGACCTGAGTTCAAACCCATCCTCAGACACACAGTAGCTATGGGACCCTGGGCAAATTACTTAACTCTGTTTACCTTAGTTTCCTCCTCTATAAAATATGCGGGAGAAGGAAATGGCAAACCACTCCAGTATCTTTGCCAAGAAAACCCCAAAAGGGATCACACACAGTTGGACATGACTGAAACAACTGAATAACAATTGATGGATACCCACGAGTTCCCAATTCTTTGCTTTAACAAATGGAGGTAGTAGAAATGTTTTATACATGAGTTGCTTTTTCTTTGCCCTCTTTTGGGTGTAGACCTAGTGAGCAGTATATGTGTGTTAAAGAATAAGCCTAATTTAAGACTTTTGAGGCATAATTCAAATTGCTTTCTGGAGTGACTATAGCAATTCACAGACCCACCAACAGTGAATCAGTGTATGAGGTTTCCCAAGGCCCTATTCAATATTTGTCATTTTCTTTCTTTTTTTCAATCAAATTTGCTGATCTGATAGATGAGAAGTGGAACCCGAGAGTTGCTTTAATTTGCATTTCTATAACTATTAGTGATTCTGAGTATTTTTTTATATGGCTATAGATAGCTTGGAATTCTTCCCTTGAGAACTGCCTGTTCATATCTTTTGCCCATTTTCCAATTTTGGAATGGCTCTTTTTCTTATAGATTTGAGTCAGTCTTTATAACTGGGAAATGAGACTTTTACCCAGGAAACTTACTGCGAAGTTTCCCCCAGCTACCTGTTTTCCTTCTAATTTTGACTATATTGGTCTTGTTTGTGCAAAAGTTTTTTAATTTTATATATTGAAAACTGCGCATTTTATCTTCTATGATCCTTTTTATCCCTTTTTTGGTTTTAACTATAAATAGAAAAAGTAATTTATTTCTTGTTCTAATTTACTTCTCCCCTATTTTTAATGCTTTAAACTAATATCTTTATATTTTACATCATTGAAATTTCTAATAGTATCCTTCACCCTCCTCTCTTGGAGAGAGCCATCCTGCATAGCAAATAATATTTTTTAAAGAAAAAAATGAATAGAAAAAACCGGCAAAAACTGATAAAAGCATTGGAAAATTTTGAAGATATATGCCATATGCCACGCCTATGGGCCTTCTAAACCATGAAAAAACAAGTGGGAATGTTTTCTTATATCTCTTCTTCAGGTTCAAACTTATTCTTTGTAATTTTGCAACATTTACTTTTGATTTTTTTGTGGTTCTTTACATTTATATTATTTTAGTGATTGTTTTCTTGGCTATGCTTCATTCTGTATCAGATCACGTAAATCTTTGCATGCTTTTCTTTATTTATAGTTTTTGACATTTATTAGACTATGATAATATTCCATTAATTCATGTACCACAATTTGATTAGCTATTCCTCAATCAATGGGCATTTACTTTATTTTCAGTTCTTGCTACCACAAAGTGCTGCTAAATCTTTGGTA
This sequence comes from Vombatus ursinus, assembly GCF_900497805.2. Lineage (NCBI taxonomy): Eukaryota > Metazoa > Chordata > Mammalia > Diprotodontia > Vombatidae > Vombatus > Vombatus ursinus. Next base: position 19,265,453 of record NW_020954588.1, on the reverse strand, counting down.
AATATGAAGTTTCATTTTTTTGCCATTCACCTCCTTAGTATATATGTTTAGCAGTAGAATTTCTGGGCCAAGTAGCATGGACATTTTAGTCACTTTATTTGTAGTTCCACCAAAAATGCACTAGTACTGTATGCATTTCTTCCTACAACTTTTCCAACATTGACTATTTCTACCTTTTGTTATCTTTCCAGGTTTGTTGTCTAGGAGCTTTTGAGTCACATTCAGCTTTACTGTTAGTGTTTGGATGCATTCTTTGTAGTTAGTAGTTTGCGATTCTTCTTTTAAAAACTGCTCATATATTTCATACCACTTGTCTATTAAAGAATAGCTTTTGTTTATGTATCTTAATATCAAATCCTTTTCTGAGGTAATTGATTCAAAGATGTCCCCCCACCGCCCCATTCAACACTTCCTTTCTTATCCTAGATGCATAAATTTAGTTTGTATAGAAGCTGTATTACAGTTTCATGTAATCAAAGTTACCTCTTTTATCTCCCATAATTGCTTCTATCTTTTGTTTCTTTAATAATGTTTCTCCTATCCATGCCTGTGAAGGGTATATTATCTGTTTCTTTTAAAAAGAAATTTTTTTTGTTATGATCTTTAACATTCAGATCACAGATCTATTAGATTTTTTTTTTTTGCACAATTTGGTATAAGATGTTCTTTTAAATTTAATTTCTTCTAGACTACTTTTCAGTTCCCCCAGAAGCTTTTAATCATGTAGGGATTTTTTTTCTATGTAATTTATGTTTTCTGCTTTATTTAACACTGTGTTGTTGATTCCATTGTTTCTGAGTCTCTGTTGTCCTCCATGTTCCATGGAAAGACTTCTCTATTTTTAAGCAATAACTAAATGGTTTTGATGACTGCTGCTTTACACTTTAATGTGAAGACTAAAAGTGCTATTCCTCCTTAAGGCCCTACCTTTTTGGTGTCATTTTCCTTGATATCCAGACCTTTTTTTTAAAATGAATTTTATTTTCTCCCAAGTTCTGTAGAGTGTTTAAAATAGCATTAAAATTGTACAATAACTTTGGTTGTATTTTTATTTTATTGGTACAGCCTATCCATGAGCACTTAATATTCCTCCAGTTATTTAAATTTTCCTTTATTTCATTAAGGAGCACTTTTTAATTGAATCTATAGAAGTAGGTAGATCTGCTTTTGTAGATTGATCCCCAAATACTTTATGTATCTTATAGTTGATTTGAATGGGATTTCTATTGACACTTAGATTTTGTTATTATATTGAAATACAATTGATTTTTGAGGGTTTATTTTTTAGCCTGCAACTTTGCTGAAGCTATTAATTATCTCAATTAGTGTCTTTACTGATTGCCTTGGATTTTCTAAGTAGACTGTCATGACATTAGCAAATAGAAATAGCTTTATTTTCTATTTTGTTTTTCTGTACATCTTTAATTTCTTTGTCTTGTCTTTTGCTAGCATTTCTAGAACTGTATAAAATAATAGCAGGGAGAGTTGGCATCTTTGCTTTACTCTTGTATTTATTGGGAAAGTTTCTAGTATATTCCCATTGCTTATGATGCATGCTTTTAGTTTAAGATATATTCTTTTTATGATATTTAAAAGGTCCTTGTATCTATTCCTGTACTTTTTAGGGTTTTTCACCATGAAGGTGTTGTACTTTGTCAAAGGCTTTTTCTATGCCTATTAAGATAATGATGTGAGTTGGAGTATTTTAGTTTTTAATATGATTAATTATGCTGATTTTATTCTAATGTTAAACCATCCTTGCCTCCTTGGTAAAAATACAACTTGGTCATAATAGATGATTTCATGCATGATCACAGTAGTCTGTTTGACAAGATTTCATTTTAAAGTATTGAATCAATATACATCAGTAATATTAATCTATAGTTCTTTATCCTTCCCTGGTTTAGGTATTAGGTACATATTTGTTTCATAAAAGTAATACTTTCATTATGGGCTTTATAATTTTAAAAAATGCATATTCAGTCAATTAATCCTCTCTTTTCCTAGTTTTCTAATATTTTCTTTTAGAGATATAATTTTCCCCTGAGAAATGTTTTTACTACATACAAAAAAATTTAAAAATTTTATATCATCGTTATTTTTTTCACATTTTTTCACAGTATTCCAGTTCTTCATTTTTATTCTGTGTTTATCTTTGCTTTTTAGATATGTGTGCTGTAACACATTGTTAATTTTGTTTTCTTATCTAATTTGTCACTCTCTTGTTTTATTAGATTGTCTAATTACTTAAACTTATGAGAGTTAGGTTTTTATTTTATTTTATTTTCCTATATATTTTTTCTTAGAGATCATTATGTTGTGTTGGTATAAAAGTCATATTTCTTTTAATATTATTGCTTTTTGCTCCTCCTTTTTCCAGATCGTCCTTCACTTTTTTGCATTAGTAAAAATATTATTTATTATTATTGTTATAAGCACTTACATAATTTTAAGTGTGCCAACATACTTTCAAATATTATCTCATTTTATCATCACCACAACCCTGTTTGGTAGGTGTTATTATTACTTTTATGAAACTAGCCCAAGATCACTCAGGTAGTAAATGTCCAAGGTGACTTTTGAACTCCTGAATCTGGGTCTAGCACTCTACACACTGCACCAATACCTATAAATTCCTAGTTGCCAATCAACTGCTCTTTCTTTTGTTTCATTAGTGAAACTCTCCACCAGCCACCATTAATTCAAATTTTTCTATTCTACTGATTATATCTACTATGTAGACCATGAATCTTTCATGATTCTTATTTCCTTCTTGACCCACTCAGTAATATTCTGAAGTGTTTCCATGCTCCACTGGGAATGCACAGGTCTTTTGCCTTATCAAGTGTTGGATCATTTTTTTTTGTTTGTTTTATAATACATATGCAGAGATGTTTGGACATGTTTAGATGATCAGGAGATTATCCTTCCTTCTTTTATGAATATTTTCTTTTTTTCCTTTATTTGCTTGTGCTCAAAGTTTTTAATTGTTTTCTTCTCCCTGAGATCTTTGGCACTTTATTTTCTTTATATTCCTCTGTTATTCACTTCTAACTCCTTCCATTTTGATGAAAGTCTGATCAAAGCTGTCTAAATATCCTCATATCATGAGGAATTCACTTTTCACTGGTCTCAGTCTCTGCCCCAAGCACCTTCTGGAGGGACAGGACTGGACACTGCTTCATGTCACTCCTTTTTCCTTTAGGCCTGTTGAGTGTCCCCTCAACCTCAACTAAACACAATTGTTCCCTGTTTTAATTCCCTCTGTTCTTTACTTTTCACTCTGAGCTCTTCTGTAGTATAGCAGTAGCTTGATGCCCTTCATTTTGCTATAGCTCAATCTCCTTATCAGGGGGTTAATTGGAAGAGACTATGGTAGCAGAAAGTCTCTGCTGAAGTGTCTTAGTGGATCCCAGAATAAAAGCATGTTAGTTTCCTTTGTACAGCCCTTAAAGAATATGGCCACTGGTAAAGGACAGCATTGATGAGTGCATGTTAAAGGATTAAAGATTACTCTTTTTTGTTGTTAATGCATCAGGTTGCTGCCTTGTTATTTTTCTTGATGTCTTAGACTGTGGAGGCATCTGCAATTGCTTTGCCTCTTGGGCATAATTCTAATTTTGGAAAGTTTTGAGAGGTTGAGAGGTTTGGAAAAAAACATCTAATCCTCAAACTTGTGACTCATAATTTACATATCATGTCACCTTTGATTTCTAAGTCATGTATTCCTGTAAAACTTATGTTGGTATACAATATGATATGTTGGTCTCTACTTAATTTCTGCCAGACTGCTTTCCAGTTTTCTCCACAGTACCCCAGTAGCTGTGTTCTTTGGATTTATTGAGCATTATTCTACTATGTTTATTTTTATAAGTTGTGTACTTACTCAGATCCACTGGTGGACCCTTCTATTTGTTGTTGGTGTTTAGTTATTCAGTCATGTGGAACTCTTTATAAGTTCATGAATCATATAATGGCAATACCGTCCATGGGATTTTCTTGACAAAGATATTGGAGTGGTTTGCCATTTCCTTCTCCAGTGGAATAGAGCAAACAAAGATGTCAAGTGACTTTTCCAGGGTCACAGAGCTAGTGTCTAAGGCTGATTTGAACTCAGGTTTTCCTGACTCCAGGACCAGTGCTGTATCCACTGAGCCACCTAGCTGCCTCAGGGACTATTTTTTTTTTTTTAAACAGAACCAAGTCTTCTTGATGATTACTACTTTCTAGTATAGTTTAAAATCTGGCACTGTTAGGCATCCTTCTTTCCCTGTTTTTTCATTATTCCCCTTGAGTTTCCTGACCTCTTTTCTTTCTTTCTTTCTTCATTATTATTTTTCTCTAGATTGATATGGCACTGAATAAGTACATTAGTTTAGGTAGCACTGTCATTTTTATCAAATTGGCATAGCCTATTAATGGACAATAAATATTTCTCCAATTATTTGCACCTGTCTTGTATTCCATAGTGTTTTGTAGCTATGTTCAAATAATTCCTGCCTACTTCATGATACCTAGAATCCCAAATATTTTATGTCATGTACTTATATCGAATATATTATCTCTATGTACATAGCTCTTCCTTTGGGAAATATAAAGAAATTCTAATAATTCGTGACCATTTATCTTATATTCTACAACTTCACTGAAGTAATTGTTTTGATTAATTTTTCAATCAGCTTTTTGGGATCTCTAAGTAAACGATTACATCATCTGCCAAAACATGATAATTGTATTTCCTTTATGGCTTTTTGTTTATGCTCTCAATTTCTTTATCTTGTCTTGTTGCTATCATTAACACTTCTGGCGTGTTAAAATAATAGTGATGGTAATGGTTTCCTTGTGTTAGCCCTGTTCTTACTGGAAGGGCCTCTAGCTTTTCTCCATTGCACATAATATTGTTGCTTGGATTTTGATACTGCTTAACCTATGAAGAAGCATATTGATTTAGGTAGCATTGCCATTTAAAAAATGTTATAAGCATAACCTATCAATGAAAAATTAATATTTCTCCAATTATTTACACCTGTCTTTTATTTCTATAGTGTTTTGTACTTATATTCAAATAGTTTCTATGTTTTTCTTGGTACTCAGAATTCCAAATATTGTATAAGTTCTGCATTTGTATTAAATATAATTTCTCTATAGACACAGCCCACAGAAAAGATCTTTTTTATTACTATGTTTCCTAGTGTTTTTAATGGAAATGGGCATTGTATTTCATCAAAAGCTTTTTAAAAATACTTAATGATATAATCATGTGTTTTCATCATTTTTGCTATTAACATAGTCTGTTGTGTTTAGTTTTTCACATATTGAAAAAACCCTAGATTACTATTAAAATCCAACCTAATCTTATTGTATAATCTTTTAAACATACTGTTGTAGCTTTTTTGCTAATTTTTTTTTGCATTGAAATTCATTTAAGTTGTTGGTCTATGGTTTTCTTTCTCTTCTTTGACTGTCTTAGACTTTACTATCAACATCGTATTTTGTCAGAGTTTGGAATGATCTCTTCTTTTCCTATTTTTTTATTAATTTATTTTGATTTATCAACAATCACTTCCATATGCTTTTGAGTTAAAGTTTTTTCTCCCCTGTCCTCCCCACCACCCTCCCCAAGATGGCGCACAATCTGATATAGGCTATACATATACATTCCTATTAAACATATTTTCACATTAGTGATGTTGTAAGTAAGAATTAGAACCAATAGGAGAAACCATCAGAAAGAGGAAACAAAACTCAACAGAAGAGAAAAAAATAGCAAATAGTATGCTTCGATCTGCATTCAAATTCATAGTTCTTTCTTTGGATGTAGATAGCACTTTCCATCTTGAGGCCTTTGGAGATGTCTTAGATCCTTGTATTGCTGGGAAGGGTTAAGTTTATCAATATTAGTCATCTCACAATGTGGCTGTTATTGTGTACAATGTTCTCTTAGTTCTTCTCACTTCACTCAGCATCAGACCATACAAGTCTTTCCAGGTTTTTCTGAAGTCAGCCTGTTCCTCATTTCTTATGGCACAATTGTATTCCATCACATTCATATACCATAACTTGCTCAGCCATTCCCCAATTGATGGACATCCTCTCAATTTCCAATTCTTTGCCACCACAAAAAGAGCTGCTATGAATATTTTTGTACATGTGGGTCCTTTTCCCATTTGTACGATCTCTTTGGGATATAGCCCTAGAAGTGCTATTGCTGAGTCCAAGGGTATGTACATTTTATAGCCCCTTAGGTATAGTTTCAAATTGTTCTCCAAAATGGTAGAATCATTTCACAACTCCATCAACAGTGCATTAGTGTTCCAATTTTTCCACATCTTCTCCAGCATTTATTATTTTCTTGTTTTGTCATCTCAGCCAATCTGATAGATGTGATGTGGTTACCTCAGAGTTGTTTTGATTTGCATTTCTCTGATCAATAGTGATTTAGAGCATTTTTTCATATGACTATTGATGGTTTTAATTACTTCATCTGAGAACTGCTTGCTCATATCCTTTGACCATTTATCAATTGGAGAATGACTTGTATTCTTATGAATTTGACTTAATTCTCTATATATTTTAGAAATGAGACCCTTATCAGAGAGACTGATTGTAAAAATTCTTTCCCAATTTTCTACCTTTCTATTAATCTTAGTTGCATTGGCTTTGTGCAAAAACTTTTTAATTTAATGTAATCAAAGTTATCCATTTTGCTTTTCATAATGTTCTCTATCTCCTGTTTGATCATGAATTCTTTTGTTCTCCATAGATCTGATAGATAAACTATTCCTTGCTTTCCCAGCTTTTATAAAGGCTTTGTATCAGCCTTTATACCTAAATCATGAACCCATTTTGACTTTATTTTGTTATATGGTGTGAGATTTTGATCAATGCCTAGTTTCTGCCATTCTGCCAGTTTTCTCAGCAGTTTTTGTCAAAGAGTGGGTTCTTATCCCAGAAGCTGGGGTCTTTGGGTTTGTCAAATAATAGATCATTATAGTCATTGACTACTGTGTCTTGCATACTTAACCTACTCCACCGATCTACCACTCTGTTTCTTAGCCAGTACCAAGCAGTTTTGATGATTGCTGCTTTAAATACAATTTAAGATCTGGAATGGCTAAGACACCTTCCCCTGCCTTTCTTTTCATTAGTTCCCTTGATATTCTGGACCTTTTGTTATTCCAAATGAATCTTGTTATTATTTTTTCTAACTCTATAAAATAATTTTGGTAATTTGATTGGTATGGCACTGAATAAGTAAATTAGCTTAGGTAGAATTGTCATTTTTATTTATTTTTATTACGTTCGCTCGGCCTACCCATAAGCAACTGATGTTTTTCCAATTATTTAGATCTGACTTTATTTGTGTGAAAAGTGTTTTGTAACTGTGTTCATAGAATTCCTGGGTTTGTTTCAGGAGGTAGACTCCTAAATATTTTATAATGTCTACAGTACGTTTAAATGGAATTTCTCTTTCTATCTCTTGCTGTTGGGCTTTGTTGGTAATATATAGAAATGCCAATGATTTATGTGGGTTTATTTTATAGCCTGCAACTTTGATAAAGTTGTTTATTATTTCAAGTAGTTTTTTACTTGATTCTCTAGGATTCTCTAAGTACATCATCATGTCATCTGCCAAGAGCGATAGCTTTGTTTCTTCTTAGCCTGTTCTAATACCTTCAATTTCTTTTTCTTCTCTTATTGCTAACTAACATTTCCAGTACAATATTGAACAATAGTGGTGATAATGGACATCCTTGTTTCACCCCCACTCTTATTGGAAATGCTTCTATCTTGTCCCCATTACATATAATGCTTGCTGAAGGTTTTAAGTAGATGCTATTTATTATTTTAAAGAAGACTCCATTTAATAGGAATGGGTGTTGTATTTTGTCAAAAGCTTTTTCTGCATCTATTCAGATGATCATGTGGTATTTGTTAGTTTTTGGTGTTGATATGATCAATTATGCTGATAGTGTTCCTAATATTGAACCAGTCCTGCATTCCTGGTATAAATCCCACCTGGTCATAGTATATTATTCTTGTGATAAGTTGCTGTAATCTATTTGCTAATATTTTATTTAAAATTTTTGCATCTATATTCATTAGAGAAATTAGTCTATAATTTTATTTCTCTGTTTTGACTCTTCCTGGTTTAGGTATCAGCACCATATTTTTATCATAAAAAGAACTTGGTAAGACTCCTCCTTCACTTATTTTCCCAAATAGTCTATGTAGTATTGGAATTAATTGTTCTTTAAATGTTTGATAGAATTCACATGTAAATCCATCTGGCCCCAGAGATTTTTTCCTGGGGAGTTCATCAATGGCTTGTTCAATTTCTTTTTCTGAGATGGGGTTATTTAAGTATTTTACTTCCTCTCCTATTAATCTGGGCAATTTATATTTTTGTAAATATGTATCCATTTCACTAAGATTGTCAAATTTGTTGGCATACTGTTGGGCAAAATAGTTCCTAATTATTGTTTTAATTTCCTCTTCCTTGGTGGTAGCTTCACCTTTTTCATTCTTGATACTAGTAATTTGATTTTCTTCTTTCTTTTTTTAATTAAATTAATGAGAGGTTTATCTATTTTATTGGCTTTTTCATAAAGCCAGCTCTTAGTTGTATTTATTAGTTCAATAGTTCTCTTAATTTCAATTTTCTTAATTTTTCCTTTGGTTTTCAATATTTCCAATTTGGTGTTTAATTGAGGATTTTTAATTTGTTCTTTTCTTTTCCTATTTTTACAAACACTTTGTAATATTGAAATGTATTGCTATTTTGAATGTTTGATAGAATTCATTTGTAAATCCAAGTAGTTCCGGGATATTCTGCTTTCATTCCCAGTTTGTTCATTTATCTCCCACTCCCCACCCCCTTTTATATTAGGTTGCTTAAATGATCTATCTCTTTTATTAATGTGGGTATATCATATTTTTGTAAATATGTGTTCATGTAGTTTGCTATCAGTTTTCTTGGCATGTACTTGCACAAAAATAGCTTCTGATAGTTTCCTTTATTTTATCTTCAATTTTTTATGAATTTTCCTTTTTAATAAAATTGCATTTATCTCTTTTTCAAAAATCAGAATAATTTTCAGTTTTCTTATAAAAACAGCTCCTAGTTTTATCAATTCAATTTCTTTCCTTTTAATCTTCTATGCACACTGTACCTTCTGATGTTGACAATTGTTTTGCTTATGATTAGTCCTTCACCTACCTTGCCTTCAGTCTTAAATCCCCATCCCTCATCATTTCCCTCTCTCCCCTAATCTCCCTATTGAGATTAATGTATTTCTACACTATGCTCTTTGTGTATGTATATAGGTATAAGTGTGGATAGTTCAAATGAAAATGAGATTTGCGATGCCCATTAATCCCACCACTTCCTCTCTGTTTGTATAGTCTTTTTCTAACTATCCCCATTATGTGATAGAGCAAATTTCCTTTTTTCCTCTCCCCATTGTATTCCCCTATTCCTCCCATCTGTTTCTTCTAAGACAATCAAAATAGAACAGAACTAGCCACAGAACCTTTGTCTTGCTTATTTAATTGTCTCTCTGACCCTTGAAGACAATGGATTCTTTGAGGACACACTTTTCCCATCTCTCCATTAGAAGGTAAATAATTTACATAAAATCCCTTCCAAATGGTGAAGGATATTTACTTTCCTGTGTTTCATTGTATTCCTGAATTTTCATTTCAACAAAATGTAAACTCCTTGAGGGCAGGAAGTTTTATATTTTCTTTGTATCTTGGTGCCCAGTACAGTGACTAACATTTTGTAGATGAATAATAAATGCTTGCTGAATTTAATTTAGTGATCCTAAGACAATTTGTGTGGGTCTCTCCTTTATCACCATCATTCCTTACTTTGTATCCTACTTTTGTGTATGACTAAGCACTTAAAAATAAATGCTTGTTGAATGACTCGAGAAACGAGTGAATAAACAAACAAAACTAATGTCATAAAACCATGGTCTTCCCCTTAAAACAATAACAACAACTAGATGCTGATTGACTGTATTCTAGCAATATAAATAAGATAGTCTGTTTTCCCTCCACTCCCAGTCTTCCAGATTGATGCCATTGATGTGAAATGTTGCAACTAATAATATGCTGTACTACCTTCCTGTAACATTTGATTAGGCAAAATATCTAGTATATAGGTGGTAGAATGTATAAAGATGAGAAGGAGTAGAAAATTTCTCTCTTTTCTTTGGGATTGGACTGGTTGTGATCATTTGGAAAGTCATCTTGAAGGATGGTGGGTTTCTTTAGGGCTGGATAATCTCAATGCATCTGCAAACACTTGATTCATATTTCTTCAGAAGTCATGTGTGGAGAAGGGTATGTTATCATTGAAAGATCAAAATTAGAGACAGAAAAGATTGACTTTCCATAAGATGCCAACTGTCTTCCCTGTGAAACTATACCTTGAGCCAATACATCGATTTTGGGAGTTTCCCCATAAACCTGTTTTCTTTTTTCTTAATTTCTTCTATAATAACAGAATTCTAGACCCTTAGAGCTGGAAGAGTCCTTGTTGTTGTTGTTTGTCCTTCATTCTCAAAGAGGACCATGACATCAGGGAAGTGATGAGAGGATCCATCTTCCTCATTTAATTGTGAACTCCTCAAGAGTTGGGTCTGTTTTTGCCTTTCTGTGTATCCCCAGCATTTAGCACAGTGCCTGGCACATAGTAGGTACTTAAACATTGTATAATGTCTTGACTATATTTAAACAAGAACAAGAATTAAACAAGAATTTCTTTGTTATACCTGACAAATGGTCATCTGGCTTTTGCTTGAAGCCTGGCAGTGCAGGGGGATATAACTACTTCCTCGTGTCACCTCTTACACTTTGGGGTGGTGTACAGTGTTAGTAAGTTTTTACTTACACTGAACATAAATCTATCTCTTTGCAACTCCCATGGTATTGTCCTCTGCAACCAAGTGGAACCAGTATCATCCCTCTTGGAAATGACAACTCTTCAGCTTCTGGAAGATTGCTCTCAGGTCCTTCTTAATTGTTCTTCTTCAGGCTAAATATTTTCCTGCCCTCAATGAAATGATCTGTTGCTTATAGAACCCCTTCTCACTGAGCCTACTTCTAGGCCCTCCAACATTTTCTCCTCAGGACACTGGTTTATATCAGCAGAATGATCCCCTTCCTGCCCCTGGACTTTCTGATTCTTAATGCAGTCAATGGTGGTGCTCTCTTCCTTGGCCACCACAACATACTGCTAGCTCATATTGAGTTTACAATCCACAAAGGTCTCCTGATAAATTTTCAGATAGCAGTGCTTTAATGTTTATGGGGCAGATAGCTGACACAGTGGATAGAGTGCTGGGCCTAGAGTCAGGAAGACTCATCTTTCTGAGTTCAAATCTGACCTCAGACACTTACTAGCTATGTGACCTTGGTCAAGTCATCTAACACTGTCTGCCCCAGTTTCCTCATTTGTAAAATTATCTGGAGAAGCAAGTGGCAAACCATTCCAGTATCTTTACTAAGAAAATCCCGAATTGGGTCGCAAGGAGTCATACAGGACTGAAAAACGTCTAAGCGAAATTAATGTTTATAAACTGATTTAAAAATATTTCATTTTATCCTCCCAACAAGCCTGGGAGATAGATACTATTATTATCTCCATTTTGCAGATGAGGAAAATGAAGCAGGCAACATTTAAATGACTTGCCCAGGGTTACACAGTAACGTTTGATGCTAGAGGCCTATTGAAGTTTCATTTTTTACACACTGAATTTTGCATGTTCATGGTATAAGGTAGCATCCTTAAAATGCTACTATTAAGGATTAAGTTAAGGATTCAACCTTTAGTAAACATTTATTTATCACTTCCTGGGTACCCTGCATCATGCATTGGAGGAGAGATAGTGTTTAGATAATCTAGTATTCTTGTTTTTATGTAGTTTATATTGTAGTAGGAAGCTTACATACTTTCATTATTTCCATTTAAACCAGTTAATACAATTAGAATGAACTAGTAATACTTTTTCATATCATTTGATAGATGAATGGACAAGAAACTGGTAGGAGGGCCCAGAGGAGCTCATAATTGAGCTCTTCCACAAGTACACTGGTAATATATTATTATATTAGCTCATAGTTGGTTTGGGAGGAGGAGAGAATTTACTCCTTCAGGAGATATTGCACTGGAGCAAAGCAGGAAAAGGGGAAGAGGGGCCAGATTGGTCTGTGGTTGCGGGCCCTAAGGCTTGAACTCTACTTATCCCAAGACCTGCCCTTCTGGGGCCTAATGCAATGAGTCAGCATACAGCTGTATATAGCATATGGCCCCATTTTGGCTAAAGAGATACCTGAACTAGTTCTGATCACAGAGACTTGGCCTACCTACCACCATCCAAGGATCTGCCTCAATCCCCTGTGCACATTATGGGATGTCTTGCTTTAACTTCTTCCCTTGTCCCTCTCTCTTTGTGGAAAAGAGATGAATTAAATAATGCATTAGAGCAAGGAAATCAATGATCAGAAAGCGAGGTACAGAGTCCTGGATTTTGGAAGTCATTTGTGGTTTCAGTGGGCAGCAAACTACATGATATAGAATGCAAAAAGCTATGGTAATCTTAGATTGCATTGAGGGGCCTTACTTATTGATGGAATAACGTCTAGACCTAAGGAAGTGATTGTACTCTGCTCAGACCGTATACGGGAGTATGGTGTTAAATTCTGCAGGCCCTATTTTAGAAAGGAGATCAACTGACAAGAGAATGCAGAGAATGACAATGGAAGATAGTCAAGAGTCTTGAGATCATTTCATAATTAGATTGTTTGAAGGAACATAATTAGATGTTTGAAGGAACATGATCAGCCTAGAGAAGAGAAGATTCATGCTGGGGGATCAACCACAATAATTGTTTTAAAATATTTGAAAGGCTGTCACATAGAAGAGAGATTAGATTTGTCCTGCTTTGCCTCATAGGGCAGAACTAGAAATAAAGGGGAAGAGTTGGAAAGAGGTTAGGTTTGATGTAAGGAAAAATCTTACTAACAAGGAGAGCTCTCCTTAGGTAGAATGGATTGACTTAGATCAGGGGTTCTCTCTCACTTCAGGTCTTAAAGCAAAGCCTAGATAGTAAGTTGTCCATGGTCGGGTAGTGTATGTTCTCATGCAGATATTCATTGTACTACCAGATAGCCCTGAGGTCTCTTCGAGTCCCAAAGTTCTATGGTGTTTTGGTTTTGCTTTAAGGATATCTTTATTTATGACTGCTTATGATTTTTCCAAATGCAAAGGCAAAGAAGTCACATTGGTTCAATGACTTGTTGCTTATATTTTATTTATTCGTTTGTTTTGCTTTACATTTCCTAACTAGGTAGGAATAGTAGTGGTGAAATGCAAAAGTTATTTACAAGTATTTGGTTTGCAGTTGTAATTTACTCTTCAGGATTTTTTTTAAAAAGTATTAAAAATCAAACATTTCAATAAAAGTTCCTAAAATAAAAGTATCACAGAATTTCTCTTAGTGAAAAATATATGCATTCTGGGTGAGATAACCTGCAGTCCCTCATAATTTAGGCCTAGAATTTCATAGTAAATGCAAGATTCTCCCTTGCTAAATTCTATTAGCTTGTGTTAATCCAGTCCTTCAAATCAAAGCTAATGCAAACAGTTTGGGATTTTCTCTCACTGTGAAAGATTTCAGTGATTTCAGCATTTAAGTGCTATGTTGTCAAATTTTAAACAAAGAAGATGCAATTCATTAAATCAAAAGAACTTATGATAACATAATTTAGCATTATGAAACAGTACACTTAGCCTGCATACTGTTTTGTTGGACAAATCCATGTTTTTAGTGATAATGATGAAACAAAAATATATTCCCAAGAATGAGTGAACTTTGATTGTCTTTCCCTGCAATCAGAAAATTCACACCTTTATTGAGTGACTCTTGTGTATGAGTTGGGCCATGTAGTAGGCAAGCAAGGACAAAAATGAGACAGCCCTTGTTCTCAAAGAGCTTATGTTCCATTGGCATTAGAAAGATCAAATGATATGAAAAGAACTTTGCAAACCTTAAAGACCTATGGAAAGTCAGTTGTCATTGTCATTAATGTCTTTTTCACTGAATTTAATTTTTTAAACAAATAGTGCTCAATAGACCCTCTTTCCCCTCAACCCCCCGCCCCCCACTACCCAACCCAAAAGAACTATTTGAAGATGTGGACTCCAAGAGTAGTCATTAATAGGTTGAGGTCAACTGGGAGAGATATATTGAGTGGATCAAAAAAGAGGTCTATGATAATGAATATTTTAATTGTACCTCTGTTGTTTCTAATTGGGTCAAATAAAGGGGCCAAATGACAAACATGTTGTGGTTGCTAAGTATTTGTTTGTCTGTGTGTGTTTTACCAGATCATTATCTTTGCTGAAGCTCATTCATTCATTTACCCAGCAAACATTTATGAAGAAGCTACTGCATTGCTTCATTGTCTCAGATGCAGTTACAAAGATCAGAAAGATAGTCTTGGTCCCAAGTACATTCTATCACTAGAGATTTTTACAAGCACTACATATGATATTGTATCAATTATGCCCTGTACTCCAGGGTGTTACAATGGAAGAAGTCTGGTTCCCACTGCAATATTTAGTAATGTAGCAAGCAAAGGGTATTTTTCAGTGCACCAATCAAGTTTCAGAAAGCATGTTGGGCTGGGTAAAAGGTGTCAGTCATTCTCTCATTCACCTCCCAGATCTCCAGAAAGGACCCAGATGACAAGGAAGGAGCGGCAGCAGCAGGTTGGACATTGGCGCCTCCAAAGCCCTACCTGTTCACTTGCAGCTGTGGAAGGGAGTGTCAGCTAGGTAATTAAGTGCTCTGTGGTGGAGAGGAAAATTGCTGATGATAAATAAAGGTGCTGCTTTTATCAGCGTTTGGGGTCAGTGGAAGTAAAAGATGTCAAGGAGAGAAGAAGTACAACCGGGGATGAGGCATTTCACTTGTCATTTAAGTTAATGTTAGGTTGCTCATGATGAGTAGGACAGGCTGAAGTGGTTGGAAAAATGAAAGTAGAAGTAGTGAACTTACTGTAATAATGCAGAATTCCAAAACGTAACAATAAGATTGTATGGGCTACGTGATGGAGACATGGGGAAATTGAGGTGTCAGTATACCCATCATCAAATTGTTTAAAATGAGCTCATTGATAGAGTGACCTTGACACCATAAATCCTTTGGGGAGAAGCTAACAAATCTAACTCCCCTTCCCCAAGAATATCTAGAATCCTTTCTGAAAAAAACTGTAGTTTTAATAGACTATTACGCAGTATCAGTTACATTGCTCTGAAAGGTTTCAAGGGAATTAAAGGATTATAAAATCAGTTTCTTCAGTGATCCTCCAATTTCTCTCACCCTACATTTCTCTCATCTTAAATTATCTAATATCATATAAATTAAATTCAATAAATATTTGCTAAATTCATGTTTCATGAAAGGTACTCTTCTAGGTAATGAAGATACAGAGGGAGGAAAATCCCACCCTGAAGGATCTTACCTTCTGTTACAATGCTGTGACACCAATAAATAAAATATTTTATAATCAGTCAGCCTCATTATAGATATGCCATGTATATGTGTGTATATACACACAGGCACTGCTTAGTAGCCATGTGCATTTGTAGAACTATCCATACAAAATTCAAGAGATGAATGCCTATTGTCTGAACTAGATAAAACATATTAAGCACTTGTTGTATATGAGGTACTGTACTGTGCATTGGGGATAAAAAAAAACACCAAACAAAATAGTCCTTTCCCTCAAGGAGTTTACCTTCTTACGGGGAAAGACAGTATATAAAGGAGAGCTGGAAAAATAGGAGGCAGAGAGAAGGGTGATAGATACCCATGCAGGAGCATGGTAGTCAGGCAACAAGCATTTCTTAAGGGCCTCCTATATGTCAGTCCTATTCAGAAAGTTTCCCAATCTTCCTGCCTAACTAATTATGCTCAATGATCACTTACTATCTCTATGACTTGGCATAACCTCTCAAATATTCTCATCTATGAAATAGGGATAATGATATCTGCGCTGCCTATCTTATGGTGTTGTAAGGCTCAAATGAGGTAATATCTGTATTGTTCTTTGCAAAATGTCAATTATTACTGTTGCTATTGATGATAATGACTGTCCACTAGAAAGGAGCAAACAAGGCAAGATGAATATGCAGATAACATATACAGATAGTTTTAATTTGCCTTTTAAGAGGCAAAAAGCAGACTAGTACACTGGATAGAGGACTGACTTTAGCAACCAAAAGACCTGGGTTCCAATCCTGCCTCTGACATAAAATCTGTGTGATAGGATGCCAATCACTTACTCTTTCAGTGTGCCAGGTAGCTCAAAAACTCCCAAACTCAAATGATCCACTAGCTTGAGTCATCCCAGCTGCAGGGGCTATGGGTATATGCCATGATGCCGAACCACATGTATGTTTAAGGAAAATTACTTTGGTAACAGTGCATAGGATGGAGTACAGTGAGGAAAAACAAGACAGGGAGATGAATTAGGTCCTTTCTTTAGTAGTAGGTCCTACAGGCATAAACCATTATCCCCAGCACATACACCTCTTTTTCTTTCTTTCTTCCTTCTTTTCTTTCTTTTCTCCTCCTCCTCCTCCTCCTTCTTCTCTCTCTCATCTTCAACTTCCTTCCATCCTGCCTTTAAATATGCTCAAGTCTCCTCCATCCTTTAAAAAAAAAACCCTTCACTATTCCCTATCATTCCCCCTACTGTTCAATGTCTCTCTTCTCTTTCTCAAGCAGACTCCTAGAAAAAGCTGTTTATCCTTAATACCACCACTTTCCCTCTCACTCACTCCTCAACTCTTTGCAGTCTGACTTTTGACCTAACCACTCAACTGAAACTGTTGTCTCCAAAATTACCAGTAATCTCTAGATGGACAATTTTGATGGTATTTTCTCAGTAGGAATCCTTCTTGACATATCTGCTGTATTTGACAATATTACCCATCCTCTTGTAGATAATCTCATCTCTCTGGACTTTCATGACTCCATCCTTTCTTGGTTCTCCTCTAACCTATCCCCCTGTCCCCTCTCTCCACATCATCCTTAATCATGTGTGTTCCCTAAATTTCTGTCCTAGGCCCTCTTTTCTCTTCATATTTCTTGGAGAACCTCAACAGTTCCCATGGGCTTAGTTATCATCTCTATTTAAATGATTCTCAACTCCAGTCTCTCCCCTGAGTTTCAGTCCTGCGTCACTGACTGGTTATTGGATATTTTAAATGGGATGTCCCAGAAGCATCTCAAATTTAGCATAACCAAAATTGAACTTATTATCTCTTCCCTCAACCCCTTCCTTCTTCTATGTTTTTCATTTTTGAGGAAGTACTGCCACCCATCCAGTCTTTCAGGTTTGTAACCTTGGCATTACCTCTACTCCTCTCTTTCTCACCCCTCAAACTTGGTCAGTGGCCAAATCTTGCTGTTTCTAACTCCACAGCATCTTTTGCCTTGACCCCTTTTCTCTACTCACACAGCTACCACCTTAATTCACAAGCCCTCCTCACCTCTTGCCTTGATTTTTGCAATAGCCTCCTAATTGATCTTCCTGCCTCAAATCTCTCCTGACTCCAGTCCTTCCAAGACACTGCTACAAATTAGTTTTCATATGTGCAATCTGACCACATTACTCCACTACTCAATAAATTTCATTGCTCCTTATTGTCAGTAGGATAAAATAAAACTCTTTTGTTGAGTTCTAAAAGTCTTCCACATTCTGAACTCACCCTCTTTTTTTCAGCCCTATTAGCTATGGCTAAACAGAATCTCCCTTCTCTGTACCTTTGCACTGGACATCCCCCATACCCAGAATATGTTTTTTGTTCATCTCTGCCTCATAGAATCCTTTTCTTCTTTCAAGACAAAGTTCATGCAAAGCCTTTCCTCATCTCTTTAATGGCTAGTACCTCTCTTCATAACCTACTTTTATTTTACTATTTTATATTTTGCCTGTCTTTAGTCTCTTTATATTTATATTGAATGTACTAATTTGTGTATTTGTTGTCCCTCCCCTCCCCTATTATAATGTAAACTTTTGGGGAGTAAGTAAAGTTTTGTTCTTTATATTTGTATTTTTATTCCCAGCACCCAGTTCAGGGCCTGGCATACAGTAGGCACTTAATAAATGCTTTTTGATTAATTGATTTTTTTCATTCTTTTTTTAGGTGCCCACAAAACTATATCTTGTGCTGATTGGAAAACTAGACTGTTCTGGGGTGAGTAGGCCCAAAATATTGAAAATTTCCAGATATAGCTTTCTAATTATACACAGGCTTTCAAAATAAGTAGAATGATTGTTTGGCTATTTGTTAGCTATAATGATATTTTTCTGAAACCTGAGAAAAAAATGAAAGAGATTGAGTAGGTTCTGTGGGTCCACATGTCATCAAGATCCTTAGATAAAATTGTGGAATGGACAAAGGTTATTCTGTGTCTAACCTCAAGAAGACATATTATGGAGATACAGTTAGAATTTTAAGAGTATTTTGGCAAAGGTAAAAGGCAATGGGCCTATTTATCATATCAGCATAGAGACAAGGGTTTTACATGGTTAGATGAAGATAAATGATTTGTCAATCAACATATATAGTTAAAAATTCTTCACTGGCCCCAATTTGGGGGCAAACCTGTGGGCACAATTCCCTTCGAATGCATGGATGCAGCCAGTAGAATGTAAACTCCTTGAAGCCAGGGACTATTTCTTTTGATCTTTGTATGCACAGAGCCTATTACTAGGCCTTTGCATCTAGTAGGTGCTTAATTAAGCTTGTAGAATTAAATGAATTTTTATTTTAACCTTCAAGAATTTGATATATATCAGGGCAAATAGAACTTATTTATGGAATGATCAGATATGAGACTAACATAGCTTCAGATTTTCCTAAAATGAGCAAGATATCTTTAGAAATTAATAGGGAGAGAGAGAAGAGAGAAAAACAGAGGAAACAAGCGATCCATCTTATCTATAGTCTTACTAGCAGCTCAAATATTAAGATAAAGTAGAAGTTTACCACCTATTAAAGAGTTCTATCAGTCATTTCCTTGCCCAGTGAAGTTTACCATGAAAAAAAATCCATTTTTCTCTTACATAAAGGTTCCATCTGAAGTGGATTATCATGTTCTCTAACTGTGCTTCAAAATGGAACTGCGTCTTTATAAAAATAATTTGTGAAATGTCAAATGTGAGTTTTTCTTTGGTGGGAGTAAGATAAGACCTTGCCTCACTTAGATTTTGAATCTACTGTCCTATTTTCATTTGCCAATTACTTCTTTTCCTTGTTACTATTTCTTCCTATCACCATCATGTCATGTACATGTAGCCAGGATATAACCTACTTACAGGAGCAGTAGACCATAGGGTAATACACAACGTGGTATACCCTCACCCCCTTTTTTCTTCTGGATTAGCTCTGGGTTATTCTCCAGCTGCCATCTCCAGATACCATCATATCTGGGGATTATTCCAAGAGTTGGGGAATGGCACTAGCCACAGTCTTGTGATATAATTTGCTACTCTCTCTCAGAGTTCTCAGAGTTTACCCCATTGTGTGTGTATATGTGTGTGTGTACACACATGTGTGCATGCATGTGCATGTATGTGTGCTTGTTTGGTATGGGGTGAGTTGAGTTGATAGGAATATATCCCTAATCACCAGGATAGGTCTTAAACCCCCACTGGTGTTTTTCCCATTTATAGAAAATCAGTCACAGTGATACCACTATATATAGAGAAGGGCCTTCCCTCTGAGATTACCTTTCATTTATTTAAAATATATTTATTGTATGTGCATAGTTATTTGTATGTTGTGTCCCCTATAAGAATAAGAGTTCACTGAGCGCAAGGACCATGCTTTTGTGTTTCTTTCTAGTCCCAGCACTTTAGTAATAATATCAATAAATAAATGCTTGTTGACTAATGTGGAAATATGTTTAACATGATTGTATATGTATAGCCTATATCAGATTGTGTGCTGTCTTGGGGAGGAGGGAGGAAAGGGAGGGAGAAAAAAAATTGAACTAAAAATCTTATAAAAGGGAATGTTGAAAATTAAAATACAAACAAAAATGAATAAGTACGTGGATGAATAAATAAAGAAATAAATGCTTGTTGATTGCATGAAACATTCACCTAGTAATGAAGCAAAGGCAAGAAAAAGAATAGCATTTGCTCAATAGAATGCAAGAATAGGAATAATCACATCACAGTCATCCTTATAACCTGGAGTTACACATTCTCCTACTAATGCATACATTGTGGGAGAGAGGAGACACATTTATAGAAACTCAGCAGGGAGACAAATGAGGGGGAAAGGCCTGAACCTATAACTCTGGACTGAAAGCCTTGATCCCCTCAATTCCTTCAGGAACAACATGCGCCTTACAAATCTATATCTGCTAGCTGTACCTGCTGGTCCTCCGTCCTCTTCTGCTGGGCAAACCCGCTTCTCTTCTGCTCCCGAGCTGATGAAGCACTGACAAGACACTTTAAAAGAGTGATGAGAGAGTGTTAACACTCTTCCAACAAAACGTAGACCAACACTTGTTCAGTGACAAGCAATCCCCTTAAGCCAGAGAATTGCAGAGCTACTTGGGGGGCTCTATTAGTAACATAGACAAGTCCAGGCAGATCTTCACTCAAAAAGATTTTGCTTTCTCCAATTTGCTTTTAGCAAAGCATACTTCTCCAGTAAACATAGCTCATAGCAAAACAACTGCAAACCCTGTCTGTTGTCCTGTTTCTTTCTCTCAGACTAAAAATGGCCATAGAAAGCGTACCTGAGTGGTTTCTCCTCTCTCAGGCTGAGGATGGCACTAGAGAGCAATAAACTCAGACCTCCATACACAATAGACACAGCAGCCCCAAAAGATCCCAGCTGACTCAGTCTTTCTTCAGCCAATCAGCAAAACAATGACTCTCACCAAATCAACAGGCTCCCAGCAAAGCCAACCTAAAGGCATTCAGCCATCAGCAACCTTTTCTGTTGCCTCTATGTCTACAGACTCCAATTTCTTGTGACTCTTCTTATATTTGGCTTTGTCTTCTGCTTCTTCCTATAGCTTTTCTTTGGTTCCAATTCCTCAGGTTGGTGCTCTTTTATAAGGAGTAGCATCTCTAACATATGACACAAATTCTACCTTTCTGTCTAGTATTATTTCAGCAGTCCTTAGTCCCATAGTCTCTAAACAGCTATTGGATTTATAATTTTTTCTTTTATTTTTAATTTATGGAATAAAATAAGCATTTCCATAACATAGTGCAATAAAAATGATTGTAAATGAAACTACAAATCTACTATGTACAACTTGCTATTCCTTTCAAATATATAACAAAATTATCAAGTAAATGCTTTTTTTCTTTCCTTCCCAACCACCCTAGAGATGGCTACCATTAGACACAAATAGGAATATATGTGTATATACATATATATATAATATGTAAATTTATTCTATATATATTGCTATTTATCAGTTCTTTCTCTGGATGTGAATAGCATCTTTCTTCATATGTCCTTTGTAGTTAATTTGGGTATTTATAATGGACAAAATAACTTATTTGCTCAAAGTCATTCTTAAAACAATATTGCTGTTACTGTATACAATGTTCTCTTGGATCTGATTATTTCACTCTTCATTATTTCATGCAAGTCTTTCCATGTTTTTCTAATTTAGTTAGTTTTTAAAGTTAGCCAAGCTACTTTTTTGGTAGTGTTCAAACAAAGCCACAGAACCCTTGAATTTTGGAACCAGGTTAAACTTCAGAAGTCATATAGTTTACAGATGAATGACCTGAGTGAAACTCAGAGAGGTTAAGACTCCAACAAGGTAAAAAAAGACCTTTAAATTTTTAAAGTAAATGTTTTCAACCTGACACTTGGGGCTTATGGAAAAAGAACATAAATTCAACCTTTAAACATGGAATCAGTCGGGGTTAGCATTAATGCTAATTAACTAGCATTAATGTATAAGGGATGGAAGAGCCTTAAGAAGAAAAACTAGTGTTCAAACCAATCCACATGAACTTATTCTCTCCACAAAGAGTTACATCATGGAAGGTTTTATTATAAAGTGGTGGTATGTGGAGGTTAGTGTAATCAGAAGGCTAAAAAAACAATCTGAAATTTCCCATAGCAGAGGAATATCTCCAGTGAGACCTCAAATTTCATGTCCAGTGTCCTGGACATGAAAGTTGCTCAGGGCCCTCTTGAATATAGGACTCTTCTCCTTCATCTCTCATCAGATTTCCTATTAAAAGGCTTGCTCATAAAATCCTAGAGATTCAAACAAATACATGCACTTCAGCAGGTGGAAAAGGAAGACAATGGCCTCCAGGACTGATTGGCCCTTGGATTGTGCCAATATTATTTTAGTAGTCTGTTACAGGTTTGGATTACTGGACACACCCTTTTAAATATAACATCTTTAATAAGAAATCAGTTGGATTCAAGAAATACTTGTTGTATCTACTTTGTTCAAGGCACTGAGGATAATTTTTTTTAATGACAGTTGATGACTTCAAAGGACTTGCATTCTATCAAAAGGGAAATGAGAAGTTTGAGAATCAGTATAATGTAAAGCTGCCAGTGATGGGGGAATGGTGGGCTAACAGAGATAACTCATCCAAAATGGTCTTGGAATATTTGAAGTAGGAGAGGACATTTTTCAGTTTGGGGAATCCAAAATGCTATAGACCTAGTTTGTCCAGATTTTAGCAAAGTATTTGACAAAGTCTCTCATAATGGTCTTTTGGAAATGGTGGAGAGAGATAGGTTAGGTGATAGTATAATTAGGGAGATTCAGAATTCCTTGAATGGTTGGATCTAACAGTCATGTAGTGCCAACTTGGAAAAAGACTTCTGTGGGAGATTATTAGTGATCTGGGCTAGTCCTGTGTTATTTGACATTCTTATTAATGTCTTGGATAAAGGCACTGTTGTCATGCTTATCAAAGCTGAGAGGAAGAGATATCAAGATTCAAAAAGATCTTGCTTGCCAGGATATTAAATTGGGCATAATATCATAAATTTAATAGGATTAAATGTAAAGTTCTTACACTTGGATTCCAAAAAATCAGCTTAACAAGTGCAGGACTGGGCATAGCCAGACAGCAGTATTTCTAAAAATGATAGGTGGGGGTGGGGGTGGGGGTGGATGAAGCTTAATAGGTTGCATATTCAGTATTAGTCAGCAGTGTAATGGGGCAAACAAGTAGTTAATTCCATTTTTTGCTACATTAAAGGAAGTTTAATGTCCAGAATTAGGGAGGTGATAGTCCCACCACACTATTGTGATCAGACCACATTTTGTTTTGGGTGCCCTATTTTAGGAAAGTTATTAATAAGTTGCAGAGTGTCCATGGGATGGCAACTATGATTGTAAAGAGTCTCAAGATCATGGTGTATGATGACTGGTTGAAAGAACTGGGAATGTTTGGTTTAGAGAACAGAGACTTAGCGGAGGATGTGATAGCTATCTCCAAGTATCTGAAGAATAATCATGTAGAAGAGAGAACAGATTTTCTCTGGTTGACCCCCAAAGTCAGAACTAGGGGCAACGGCTGGAAGTCATAAAGAGGTTAATTTAGGTTTGCTATAGGGGAAAATTTTCTAACAGAATAATCCGAAGGACTGGATGACCACTTCTGTTGGGGTTTCTTTTTAGAATGCTTTGTTAGAATTCTTGTTAGAATCCTTTCCAACTGAGATTCTGTAATTCAGAAGTGGTATATTAACTAGATTTTAAAAAACAAAAGATTCTGAAAGATGGAAATGAGGAAGAAATACTTTTTAGAAAGCGAAGAGCTTGGATAAATGTTCAAAAGTGGGAAATAGGTGTCTACTTTGGAGGAAGAGTTACCAGTCCAGAGTAGAGGGATAGAATACATGGAGGGAGGAAGCATGAAATATGGCTGGAAAAAAGTCATTTGGAATTATACTTTGGAGTACCCTAAATACTGGGTGAGGCAGTTTACATTTTGTCATCGAGGCAGTTGAAAGCCACCAAAAGCTTTGGATCAGAGGAGTGATATTATATGTACTTTAGGAAGAGTATGCAAGTATATGGAAAATGGATCCATGACACCTGACTTCTTTTTACCAAGAATGAGCCTAGAAGGTGGATTTGGGGTGGGTTTAAATGAATTTTATTTTTGAAGGTTAAAGCCACCATCACCCTCCAACTTACTTTCATTCACAATATTCTTCTCCCTAGAAAACTAATTTCTAATTAGGTATGATTTGATTGTCAGGCTTGTACCTTCAGCTTATCATTTTAACTTGTCTTGTTTAAATGATTTCATATTGGAATCAACTGTAACTTTTTGTGTACTGTCAATGCTGCTTTCAGCCAAAAAGATAATAACAATGATACATGCACCCCCCATGGCCAGAAAAGCAGAGGGTCACTCCCCCATTTTTATCGTTGAGGTAAATCAAAATGTGTATGTGTTTATTTTCTAGTGGAAGTTTTGTGGCATCCATTCACTCTCTAAATTTGTTCAACCATGGGGGCATCCAGAGTCTATTCAGTGGCTGTAAATCAATATTAGATAAGAGAATTGACTTTCAAGAATGCTTAGGGACCATCTAGTCACTTTTGAACCCAATCCTGGATTTGGGCAGACA
Source organism: Vombatus ursinus (assembly GCF_900497805.2). NCBI lineage: Eukaryota > Metazoa > Chordata > Mammalia > Diprotodontia > Vombatidae > Vombatus > Vombatus ursinus. The sequence continues at coordinate 19,240,768 of NW_020954588.1, read as the reverse complement.
GCCCTTGGTTTTAATCGTGCCTCAGACTTGGTGTTTGTCCACAGGGAAGTTATTTCCTCTCTCTGAGCTTTAAATCTCTCATTTGCAAAATGGGAACAGTAATAGCACCAGCCTCATAGCGTTGTCAGAATCAACCACAATAATATATGCACGTATCTGCCAACCTTACAGCTGTTGTTAGCATTCTAACACACACAACAGTTGTGTAAACACTAAAATTTGGTTGCGATACTATAACCAGATATAAAACAATAAAGACAATATTTACAATGAACTAATTAAAAGGCAAATATATGTTTGCTTCTCAGTTAAAAGAAAATAATCATGTTCTGCTGTTAAAAAGTTTACAATTTGTCTTTATATGTGTATATTTGTTCTCTGAATTGTCTCATCTCATTCTTGTTCTTATCTTATATTTGGTGGAGTTCAAATAGGAGTCATCATTATTATTAGCGTAATTAAAGAAACTGAGATGCAGTGAGGTTGCAATTTCTCTAGGAGCTATTCAATAATCATTTAACTGTTATGCAGAAAGTACAGTGGGAAGCATAAAGATGGATAAGGCGCTACTTCTTAAGAAGTTTCCAGGCTACTGTGGGAAAAAGAAGTGCATGATTAATTAGAAAACTAAGCAATATAAGATAAGTAGCATAAGATAGGTGGCTCTCACAGAGTACAGCAGAGGTGTTAGACACGTGGTGGCCCACAACACTCTGGAGTCCTGCCAGAACCAGATTAACGTGTAACTGGGAAATATTTAACAAAGAAATAAAAACACAATAAAACATACATACAGTTAATCTGTGGTTTTCTAAGTCAATATGTGGACCCTTATAAACCATTTAGTGGCCCCCATTTCTATTTGACTTTTACTCCTTGCTGTACAACGTTTTCTTCTCCTGGTTGTACTTCAAACTTTCTGGATTTCAGCACATTGCCTCAGCTGCTGTCTCACCCTGAGACATCTTCTATGCTAGCTCCCTTCCTCCATTGCTGAGTTCCTTCTGGCACTTCCATTTTAGGGAGGGGCCTCATACTAGGCCTTTCCACCTATGCATCTGACTTTCTGGATTCTAGAACCAGGCTTCCATTCCCACAGGACATACTTCTCTCCCTACCCTACCCCAACAGTCCTCTCTTTAATTTTCTGGCCCCTTTTTGTGTGTTTTCTTCCCCTGTTAGACTATAAGTTATTTGAGGGAAGAGACTACATTTATTTTTGTGTGTATTTCTATCGTCATCACTTTGCACAGTCCCTTGGCCTAGCGCTTTGCTCATAGTTGGTGCTGACTTAGTAAATAAATGCTCTTTCAATTGAATTGAGTGGAAAAGTTCAGAAGAGGGAGCCATGACTAAAACCCAGGTATCCCATCTGCCAGTTTAGTTCTTTCTCTTCTACTCTAAGGTGCTCTTCAGATGTGCTAATGTTATCTTCTATAAGGAAATGTATTAATGTTATCTCTATGCTGGCTAGAAGACCTTTTTCCCATTAATCATTCTGACTCTTATGGTTCAGTACTATTGATGCTGGTGTGTGAATTGTCCGTCTTGCATGGAGCTAGCCTGAGATCATAGGGATCTCATATTTTCCTTCTCAGCTTATGACAAGTCAGAACCTCAAAACTCTTCATTTCTTTGCCTGGCACAATACTCTTGACACTAAAATTTAATTAACCAGTTAGTAATAGGTGGCAAAGAAGTTTTTAGATACTAATGTCATTGTTCTTATACCACATCACTAGCATCCAGAGCTTAAGTAGCATGTAACCAGGTAGATGGTATGTTTTGTCTAATGAAGTTTGAAAATGAGATAGCTGTTCTTACATTGTGGAACATTTTGCTTCTAGGATACACATTGCTATTTAAATCCATAAATACACAAATTCCTAACTGCAGCACTTGGAAAGCTTTCTAATGAGCAAATTAGGTGTTGGTTTGTGACCATCTGAGAATCCAAGTACATCCAATTAAAACCTGCTTGCTTCTTTTAAAAAAAAAAAAAGACTTGTTGAAACGTCATGTTTAGATCAACGTGTAAATACTGAAAGTAGTTTGCAGCATTTGACAATATGGCTGTGTTTATGTTTTGCATGAGACAATGGGCAGGTCATGTAATTTCATTAATATTGGAGGCTCCCAGTGTGGAATTTCCTCCCCCTGATGGCAATTTATTTGTGCTTTATAGTCTTTGAGAGTTTCCTGAGACACTAAGAGGTTAAACAACTTTTTCAGAGCCAGAAGCGGTGAAGGACATGTTTCAGAAAACAGGAAAGGAGCCAGTGGACAAGGCAAGATTGAAGATGAATGAAAAGGCATGACCATAGTGTCAAGCTCCTCAAAGAAAACTGGAGCAAAAGAGGAGAGAATGGGAGATGATGTAGAAGGATTTTAAAGTGTACTGTAGGCTGGAGTAGACATACCTTTCAGTAGTTTTATTTTTCTCCGTAGAGTAGGAGGAAAGATCTTTTACTGAGAGGGCGGAGGAAAAGGATGGCATAAGAGTATTGAGAGAAGAAAAAGTTTGGAATAGCCACTTAGGACAGTGTGATAGTCAGGTATGTAAGAATGCCCTGGAAGAATAAAAAGATTATTGTACAGTGCTGAGGGTCCCATTGAGACTAAAGTAGGAATTTGAAGTGCATCCAGTCAGCAAAGTAGATGGTGAGAGTAAGCCAGGGTTGGGTTTGTCAATGCATGACTAATAGGATGACAAGGTAGCAAGGCATGTATATCAGTAGAGGATAGTTGTAGTTGAACTGGTCAATCATAGGTTCAAGATGATATGGTCAACTTGAAAGATGTACACGAACTGATGCGAAGTGAAGTGAACAGAACCAGGAGAATGTTGTACACAGTAACATCAATATTGTACAATGAAGAACTGTGAATGACTTAGCTATTCTCAGTAATACAGTGATCCAAGACAATCTTAAAGGACTAATGATGAAGCATACTATTCACCTGCAGAGAAAGAACTGATATTGTTTGAATATAGGCTGAAGCATGCTATTTTTTTAACTTTCTTTTTTTCTTTCACTTTTTCTTTTATTTGAGTTTTCTTGTACAAAATGACTAATACAGAAATATTTTACGTGATCACACATATATAACCTATATGGGGGAGGGGAGGGAGGAATATAATTTAGAACTCAAAACTTAAAAAATGTTAAAAATTGTTTTAACATGTAATTGGGTAAAATAAAAATATATTAAGTTTTTTAAAAAGATAGTATGGTTAAAGTGATGTGAAGTTTGATAGAATGAGTGAAGAGGGTATAGGAGAGAGAGTGGAGGACATGGAGAGGATGAAAAATAGGATTAGTTTCAGTCAGGAAGAGGGAGAGATGCAATTATAGGAGGTTTTGATCAGAGAGAAGAATTTCCTAGTGTCTACCATAGTGGTTACATAGTTATGGGTCATAGTGAGATCAAAGATCTTACTCTTCTGTTGGGGTTATGGTCATGGCAGCTTAGGAGACTGATGAACTGGGAAGTACACATCTTTGAAAGGACATTGACATGTGTATTGAAGTCTTCAAGTGTAAGGGCAGGTGTTAGGGTGGAGCAGAAAATGATGAGCCCAGGCATCAAACCTGGCTCAATAGTGTAAAGAAGTCTTGCAACCAAAAAGTTTGAGAACCACTGACCTAGGTGATGGTAGATGACTTTGATTAGAGTCTGAACCCGGTGGATTAAATAGATGGAATGAACTTTAAAGGAGAAGAGGTTGCTGAGTAACAGCGGCAAAGGGATAGTTTAGAAGTGGCAACCAGTAGTTGCAAGAAGTATACCTTGTTATCTTGACTGATTGTGTAGATGGCATTAAAGAGGGCACACCTAATACTGAAAAGGGGAGAAAGGGGACAGGATTTTTTGGAGGGAGCCAGATCTTTACTGATCCTTCTAGCTCTGTGATTCTCTGGTTATGTGATCCATCTTTACTTTGTAGCTTATGACTTCATTTGTTCAGCAATCCATATGACAACTAATATCTGTTATACCAATCTCTCACGGTTGTTGGGAGGCTGCTGGGAGGTAAGCATATGTAAAAGTACTATATAGAAACCAACTAATATTATTATTGACATGTTGCAAATGGATTAAACCAAGAATGAAGAATTTTGTTCAAGCCCAGCATGGTGCTTTTTTTGTGGGAGAAAAGTTTAAATCTAATTAGGCTATCCTGGAAATCAGTATTTGGACAGCTCTTATGTGTTCCAGTACTTGTATCAATGATGAAAATACATGGATAATAATGATTAGATTTTTCTTTGGCTTAACTTTTAAAAAACTGCAATAGCAAATGAACTGCAAAGCCACATCTATTCTTGGGCTCAAAGTCCAAAAAAACAAGTGTAAGGTATAAAGCACAGAGTATAACCATATTTTTTTTAGTTTTAAATAATTTAGTGGGGGTATTTGTCATTTAAAATCACATTAAAACCCTTCCTTAAGAAATATAGAAAACACTCAACATGTTGAATTTCAATTAATTGGACTCTGAGAAATGAGGCAATTAGCATTCTTTATGAAATTACATTCAATTACCTTGGGACAAATCAAGTTTTTTTTTTTTTTTTTCCCCTCATTGTAGATGTATCTTCTGGAAGTCATTTGATATCCATTATATTTTCATTTTAAAAGATATGGTACTGATGGTACTATTTAGAGAGTTTTAGGTTTAAAAGTATTCTGAAGGTATTTCCCTTAATCTGTTTATAGAACAGAAGTTTTTTCTTTACCTAGAAGTGAGGGCCAACCGTTTTAGAAGATTAAATTCAGAGAAGGAAGAAAAGAAGAAAAGGAAGAAGGGAACATTTCTTAAGTACCTTCTATGTGCCGGGTACTGTGCTAAGTACTTTGCAAATATCTCATTTGAGCTTTACAATATCCTTGGGAGGTAGGTGCTGTTATTATACCCATTTTAGAGATGAATAAACTGAGGTAGACAGAAGTTTATTAACTTGAGCAAGGTCACACACTTTTAAGTGTCTGAAGCTGGATTTGAACTTAGGTTTCTGATTCCAGGTCCAGCACTCCATCCACTGTGCCATCTAGCTGCCCCAAAGGAGGAAGGGGGAATCCTTTGCCAAGGACAAGTACAGGCCAGGACTCTTTCTAGATGCCTTATATTTATGTTAATCTTATTGTCATATTAGCTGATATGTAAAGAGCACATTTTGGGGCAGCTAGATGGCAAGTGTATAGAATGCTGGGCCTGGAGATGGGAAAACTCCTATTCTTGAGTTCAAATCTGGCTTCAGCCACTTACTAGCTGTGTGATCTTGCCCAAGTCACTTAACCCCATTAGCCTCAGTTTCCTCATCTGTAAAATGAGTTGGAGAAAGAAATGACAAACCACTTCAGTATCTCTGCCAAGAAAACCCCAGATGGGGTCACGAAGAGTCAGACACAACTGAAAGCGATGAAACCACAAAAAACACATTGAAGTTTACAAAGTATTCTGTATATGTAAATGTGTATCTATATTCATGTGGGCATATACATATATGTATAGATATATACACATTACTTAGATACACACCACACATAAATGCACATTTTCTCATTGGAACTTTATAACAACCCTGTTAGGTAAAACTACAGGAATTGCTACCCTGATCTTCCTTTGGTTTGGATCTTTGATTTTATCAAGCCTAGGGAACTTCTAGTATGAGAATTTCCCCCACTGATTCAGGTAAGCGGCTCTTATGTAACTTACAGCCTTGGAAATGTGCCTAGTTTAGGATTCTTAACCTGGGGTTCATGGACACCCTCCTAAGGGAACTCTGAATAGATTCCAGTGTCACAGATTTCTATGAACTTGTATGGGGAAAAAATTACATTGTTACTTTCACTCATCTTTACCTGAAATTTTATATTTGCTTCAGTTATGAATATAGGTAACAGATGTTATTCTCAGAAGGGTCCAAAGGGGTGCATTAAACAAAAAGTTTAAGGATTCTCGGCCTAGATTAATGTTGGATTACTTTTCCATGGTCACACAAATGTTAGAGGAAAGACTGGAAGCCAGCTAGGTCTTTTGGATTCTAAGCCTGGAATTCCATCCTCTATACTATCAACCTTCTCTTTTTTAATGAAGAAACTGGGGCCAAGACAGATTAATAGTAATGATGATGATAACGATAATTGCTGACATTTATACAGTGCTTTAAGATTTGTAAGCACTTATATATGTTCTCATTTGATAACTTTAGGTTAATTACTTACCTATATTCACACAGTCTCTTTTGACAAATGCATTCAACACACCTCTATATCACATCATCTTCTGATCCTTAATTATCTCTATGTCATGTTTAACCTATACTCAAGAATTGGATAGAGACAGAAACAGGCTCCCTTAAACATATCCTACTCTTTCACCCAGTCATTCCCCTCCCATTTTCCCAGCCCTGAAACCAGGGGGTAGTCTGAGAACAAAGAGGAACTCAGTCTCTTGTTCTGGGACTCCCTAATTCCAAAGACTAGTCGTGTCAGGATCCAAAGATTTGTCAACTGATAGTCAACTGTTATTATGTAGTGAATAGAATTGTAAAAATCATTCATTAGTTTATTCATTTGTTCATTCATTCATTCGGCAAATATTTCTTGAGCAGCCACAGTGTACAAGGTGCTATGGGAGATAGAGCAATGAATGGCATGTTCCTATACTCAAGAAGCTTATAATATATTGAATAACTGAAAAGAAAAAAAAATCTATCTTTTATATGTTAAGGTAAATGTTTAGAATATGCTCAATTTGGATCAAAACTTTTGGTTAATATTCTTTATAGAGAGACAGAAGTTTAGAATCAGTGCATCTGGGTTGTGCCTGCTAGCCATGATTTTTGATGTGTTAAAAAAAAAAAAACGGCAGCTAGATGGTGCAGTGGATAGAGCACCAGCCTTGTAGTCAGGAGGACCTGAGTTCAAATCCAGCCTCAGACACAGGATACTCACTGGCTGTGTGACCCTGGGTAAGTCACTTAACCCCATTGCCTTGCCAAAACCAACAAACAAACAAACAAAAAACCTAATCTGAGAATCAGAAGGTATGGGCTCTAGTCCCAATCTCTGCCACTATTTGGCTTTGTGACTTTTGAGAAATCATCAACCTTTCTGGTCTTCAGTTTTTTTTTTCATTTACAAAATGAGATAGTTGAAGAAGACAGTCTCTATGGGCTTTTCCAGTACTAAAGTTCTATGAGTCTGTCTTTGTTTAATTATGATATGTAATGGTTTGGGATGTTAAGAAATTATTAGTTTACATGGCAGATAGTTTATTCCTCAAATTGAAATTCTGGGCAAATTTCCTAGTACTTTGATCATCTAACAAAGTAATTACCTTTCACAAAAAATGTGACTCATTAATTTGAGTTTGGGGGAAGAGGTAAAGTGGAAAAATTATTGTCCATTTTTAGCATGGAAACATCCGAAAAGTAAGGATTTTTTTCAAGTTCAGTGCTTATTGAAAATCTGACTGAAGGCTAGGGTAAAGTATTTATTTAATCCAAAGAAAATCATATATTTTGACAAATGCACATTTAAAAGCAACACGGATCTGTGGCTCTGTGGGAAGCACTATGTTGCATTTATATTGTATTTTCACTATTTGTACACATAAGAATTCAAAGATTAATAAGAGACTGTTGGTTGCCCCTTGCCAACCAGGAAAGGAGTTCTTGCTAGGTGAATGTTAAGAGATCTCAGGATTAAAGAATTGTAAGATTACAGATTTAGAGCTGGAAGAGATATCAGAAGACACCTTGTCCAGTCCCCAAACCTCCTTATTTTCCAAAGGAAGAAACTGAGGCCCAAGGAGGTTAAATAACTTTCCCTGTCACTCAGGTAGTGTCAGAGGTGTTCTTTGAACCCAGGTCCTCTGAATTTTAAAAAAGACAGTGCTTTTTTGGGGAAATAATTTTAAAAATGACTATTACATTCTGTTTCAACTTATTATGCAAACCCTTGGTATACTGCCAGGTAAACCTCTCCTATTATTAGATCTCTCGACTGATAAGCAAAACAACTTATAGGAGTGATTGTGACTGATGGTATATACAACTTTATATTTTGGTAAACCTCCATTCTTTTAAAGAAGGACCAAGGGTTTATTTTAGAAATTACTGCTCTCGTTAGCCAATGTTTTTGATATGGGAATAGCAATTATTAAAGGTGACTTTGAGTATAAAAAAATAAAAAAAAACTTGTGTGTTTTCCAAGTCTTCAGAATGGCCTATGCAATTGGACTATATAACTTTGGACCTGTGTACCCATCATTTTTTCTTATCAGAAATGTATTGCAAAAGACATGTAGAGTTTGGAAGAATTGGAAGGTTTTTCTTTATTTCATCCTATCTACTTCCTCCCAAAGTAATCCCTTCCTCTTCCAATATTATGCTATCCTCTTTTTCGGCTCCAGTTTGCATATGGAAATGCTTCTCTCCCTCTTTTATTTTTGGTGTTTTTCTGACCAGAATCATGGGGAATATGCTTAGTATATATCTTGTATTGACTTATGTGTGAATGTGTTGTATCCTTTAGTCAATAAACATTTATTAAGTGATTACTATGTGCCAGGAATTGTGCTTATAATACAAAGAATGGGGAAAAAATGTTGTCAAGACAATACTCTTTTAACTGCAATATACTTCCTACTGGAAAATATATTTTAGCATTAATCTCAAGGAGCATTTTTAGTGCTCCATCAAATTGGATTCATTATGAATGATCATTATAAATTCCCAATGAGGTCCTCTAGCTGGGATTCCCCTCCCAGGGTACACAGGTCCCCTTTACAATGACAGGTGGGATTATCTTCTTCTGGATCTTCTCTAATCTTATTACCATCATGGTACCCTCCTAGTACAGTACACCCATTCATGGCCCATGCTACATGTTGCTTGATAGTATTAGCAAAGGGAGTACTTATTAATTTAGTGCTTGAGGTAGGGATATCCAAGTTCAGTGGTTTTCCATTTTCCATATTGCTGGTTGAATTGGTTTAGTTTAATTTGCTGACCCTTAGAATGTCTGTTCAGCTAAAGGGAGTAATCCCTCTACAATCTAGAGACTAGGCAGGAAGAAAAACAGTAGGAAAAAATATTCCCAATGACTGGCCAAAGTCCTGGAATGTATTTGTTTCTAGAAATGGTATATATATATATATACATGTGTGTGTGTGTGTGTGTGTGTGTGTGTGTGTATATATATATATATATATATATACACACACACACATATACACCTCTTTATTGTCCCTTGGAAAAGGGTATCTTATCAATGACTAAGTTCAAATACTAAAGCCTAATTAATGTTTCTTTGCAGAAGTGGCTCTGCAGCCTTGCTTTCTAAATGGGAAAAGCATTTTTACCTTTGGTCACCCCCCCCATCCCAAAGTGCCTTTCAGCTACAACATATGGAGTTCAGCTCCCTAAGAAAGGAGCTGATCTCACCCCTTTGCCACATCTAAGAGGGTTACAGTATGTTTAAACAGATATATTTTCGTTCAGTCTAACCTTGTCTGGAAGATATAGGAAAACTAATTTGCCTTATTTACATATGGCACAATCTATCCAGTATTCAAGGGTTTGTCAGAAACAGGAACGCTGCATTTCCATGGTAACAGACTGCACGCTGACAGTATCTGGCTTGTTGCAGCCTCGTCTAGGCAGGCCAGCAATTAATCAGCCATCTACATGCACACAATTCTTTGTGAGTGAATGGTGCTGCTCCTCGGTGGGGCTGGCTGGGCTTTGACCATTTTTTATTCCTGCAGGGCGAAGTACTTTTTTGTCTCTGACGTTCATTTTCCAGAGTGCCTGGAACACACTGGAAAAGAATCTAACAAAGGGAAACAAATCTACCCAGAATTTAGAAATGACATCTTTCCTTCATGGCTTTAAGTAGGCCATGATTTGGTTTGTTGCTTTTTTTCTTCCTTTCCCTTTAATTCTGTGCCCTGTGCTGGGCTTTCTATCAGCTTTTCTGATATATATATATATGTATATATATATATTTATATATATATACACACACACACACACACATACATACTTACATACATGTGGTACGTGTGTGCGTATTTGGAGAGGCAGTTCTTGAACTTGTATGGCACAAACCTATACATATACAGACATGTATGTATGTATGTCTCTGTGTGTATGCATGCTGCATGTATTGGAGAGGCAGTTCCTAAACATGTATTGCATGAGCCTTCATTACTGGTCCCAGGAAGCATGCATACCAAAGCAGTACTAAGAGGTCAAATGAGCTTATTTGGGTAATGCTTTGATCCCTTTTAAAAGTACTTTTGTTCACCTTGCCACATTCAAACATCACAACTTTATATGAGGTAGGGAGGGCAGGTGTGACCACCCTTCCCTTTTGCTGACGGCACAACTGAGGCCCGAAGATATTAAACCACTTGCTCCAAGGTCAGAGAAAGAAAAGGACAGAAGTAAGATTAGAAGTCAGTGTCTCCAGACCACAGGCAAAGTGCTTATTTATTTATTTATAACCAATCAATCAATCAGCATTTATTTATTAAGTACCTACTATGTGAGATATAAAGACAAAAATGAAACAACCCCTGACCTCCAGGAGCTTATATTCTATTGGATGACCAACATGAACACCGATGACTATATATAAAATATATAGAAACTAAAGAAAAGGAGATTGCAATATATCATGGGAAAGGGTCCTTAAGTTTCCTCACATGATACTAATAATATTAAAATAATACTAGCTAGCATTTATGTAATGATTTAAGGTTCACCAAGTACTTTATTATGTTGTGTTGATCTGTAAAATATAGACAATAATACACTCTCTGCCTTATCAGGTAACCTTAAAGCACTAAAAATGTAAGTTTTTAAATGTTTTTCCAGAAATTTCTCCTCTGAGTGGTAACATAGAATAGTGGATAGAATTGTTGACTTTTTTCAGTTGTGTCTCTCTGTGACCCCATTGGAGATTTTCTTGGCAAAGATACTGGAGTGGTTTGCCATTTTCTTCTCCAGCTCATTTTACAGATGAGGAAACTGAGGCAAACAGGATTAAATGACTTGCCCAGGGTCAAATAGCTAGGAAGTTTCTGAGGTCAGATTTGAACTCAGGAAGAGGCGTCTTCTTTATTCCTAGCCCAGTGTTTTATCCACTGTGCCATCTAGCTGCCCAGCGGATGGAAACCCACTTGAAAATTAGGAAGACCTAGGTTCAAGTTCCATTTCTGACATCACTCTTCTTTCTCAGTGCTCTTGGGCCAGTAGTTTCAAACTTTGTTAATAGAAAGGAGGGCTACGTAGTGGTATATAAGGATCCCTGTAGGCAACATTAACTCAGAAAACCATATATTCCCATTATCTACATTTTATTGTATTTTTATTTATTTGGTTAAACATTTCCTGGTCACCAGGAGCCAGGTTTAATCTGGTTCAGGCCCAGCTGCTGGTGATGTAGATGGCTGCATGTATAATACTTCTTCCCAGGACAGTTCTGTCCAGACTATAAGTTGCAGAACTAGTGAGACTCCAGGTCCAGTCCCTACCCCTGTCCCTCCTATGTTCCCTGACTCTGTTACCAGAGGATCAATTACTGAGTAAGACTTTATTAAGAACCTGGTATTTGACTGCCATTGTGTGAGGTGCTAGGGATTGTTGTTATCCTTTGTTTTCTAAGTGGACTAAAATGATATCACCATGCTAGAATCAAGTTTTACTGTGTCCGACTGCGGCTGATCAGACCCCTATGAGCTCGGAATGTTCTACCACAAGTCGGGCACAAATAGTCTGTGTGAATCTTTGGGGTGGATTCTCTAAGTTTGCACATCTTGGGTTTCTCTTCAGCAATTTCAATTCTGCTTTGCTCATAGAGCATAACACCTTTTCTGATGAGGGCATGCCATGCTGAGCAGTCCTGTGCCAGGGTCTCCATGTCACACAATCAATTCCAAAGTTCCTAAGAGAGGCCCTGAGAGGCCCTTGTATCACTTCTTCTGGCCACCATGTGAGCACTCACCCTGTGTGAGTTCTCCATAAAAGAATCTTTTTGGCAAGCTTACATTTCGCATTCGAACACTGTGGCCACTCCATCAGATTTGTGCTCTCTGAAGCAGAGTTTGAATGCCTGGCAATTTCATTTGAGAAAGGACCTCAGCGTCTGGTATCTCATCCTGCCAGGTGATCTTTACAATCTTTCTAAGACAATTCAAATAGAAGCGATTCAGTTTCCTGGCATGGCACCGGTATACTGTCCAGGTTTCTCAGGCATACAACAATGAGGTCAGCACAACAGCTCTGTAGACCTTCAGTTTGGTAGTCAGTCTAATACCGCTTCTCTCCCATACTTTCCTTTGGAGCCTCCCAAACACTGAGCTAGCTCTGGCAATGTGTGCGTCAGCCTCATTATCAATGTGTACATCCCTGGAAAGTACACTAGCAAGGTAAGTGAACTTATCCACAGCATTCAGAACTTCTCCATTTGCTGTAATTGATGGTTCCATATATCGACAGTGTGGTGGTGACTGATGGAGCACCTGTGCTTTCTTGGTATTAATTGTTAGGTCAGAATTAGCACAAGCAGTACAGAATCAATCCATACTTTGTTGCATCTCAGCTTCAGAGGTTGCACCGAGTGCACAATCATCTGCAAACAGAAAATCGTGCACCAACACTCCTTCCACTTTGGTCTTGGTTTGTAATCTTTAAAAAATGCACCACTCTCTGTGAGAAAGAGAGCTTATGTGCTACTGGGAGACACAGTATGTGCATTTATAAGCCTAGACAAAATATATATGAAATCAATACACGGTGATGGGTGGAAAGAGGCCAGCAGAAGTGGCAGGATCTGTAGAAGCTGGCACTTGAGCTAAATTTGTAATGAATCTTAGGATTCTAAGAAGAGGAGATGAGAGGAGATAGAGTCACACATAAAAAGCAACAAAAGCTCATTTTGTCTAGACTTTGCGTAGAGTTAAGTCAAGTTGAAAAGCATGTATTATGTGCTGATTATATGTCAGGCAGTATGATATATGCTAGGGGTACAAACAATGGAAGGAACATGGTTCTTGCCCTCAAGGAACTCATATTATGATGGGGAAGAGAAGATGCAGAACATTGTACACCTGGAATCTATGCAGTGCAAATAGGAGGTCATTTCAGAGGGAAGGCACTAGTAGGGTGATTGGGGAGGGAGATGGAGGGAGGAGGGAGGGACACTGGGAAAGGCCTCCTGCCAAAGATAGCATTTGAGCTGAGTGTTGAGGGAAGTCAGGGAAGCCAGAAGGTAGAGGTGAGGAAAGAGAGCATTGCAAATATGGGGGACAGCCAGTGAAAAGGCAATGAGTCAAGAGAAAGCATGTCTTGTTCAAAGTACAATGAGATGGCCAGTGTCACAGTATCCATGGATGGGAGTAAAGGGTACAATGATTGGAAAGGTAGGAGGGGAACAGATTGTGAAGGGCTTTAAAAACTAAACTGGATTTTATATTTGAACTCAAGTGTAATAAAGAGCCACAAAAGTTTATTGAGTAGGGAGGTGACATAGTTAAACCTGTATTTAAGAAAAGTCACCAATGGCAGCTGAATGGAGGTTGGATGGATTGGAGTGAGAGAATTGAGGGAGAGAAATCATCCCAAAGGTTATTGTAATAGTCCACGTGAGGTGATGAGGGCCTGCATCAGAGTGGTACCTGTGTGAGTGGAGAGAAGGGGGTATATCCTAGAGATATAGGAGAAGGTAGAAATGAGGAGATTTAGCACTGGACTGGATGTGTGGTGTGACTGAGAGAGGGAAATTGAAGATGACACTGAGGTTGTGAGTCAGAGTGACCAAGAATAGATGCTACACTTGACATTAATGGGGAAATTTGGAAGAGGGGAAGGCTTTTTTGGGAAAGATAATGATGGTTTTTTTTTTTGGACACCTGGAGTTTAAGAGGTCTACAAGCCTTACAGTTTGAGGTGTCCAATAGGTAGATGTTGATTCTAGACAAGGGAGATTAGAGCTGGATATATAGATCTGAGAATCATCTACATAGATTTTCTAGATGCGGAAGAGAAAAGGGTCAAAGACAGAGTCTTATGGGACACTCATAGTTAGAGGACATGATCTAGGTGAAGAATCAGCAAAGAATATTTGAGGAGTAGTCAAACAGATATCAGGAGAACCAGGAGAGAACAGTGTCTTCAAAACTGGGGAGGAGGAGAGAGCATTCAGAAAAGGGTGGTGGACAGTGTCAATGTTTGCAGAGTGTCCAGGAAGAATGATGATTGAAAAAAGTCCATTGATTCTGCAATTAGAGTTTATGAAAAAAGGCCAATGCAATCATCGTAGAAGGGCAGTTTGAGGCCAGGTTGTGAAGGGCCTTAGAAATCAAAGAAAGGAGTTTATATTTGATCCTGAGCTATCAGGGAAAGGGGTGGCATGGTTGGACCTCCATGTCAGAAAAATCACTTGGGCAGCTGTGGAATGGTAAGAGACAATAAGGGCAAACCAGTTCAGAGACTTTTGCAATAGTCTAGGTAAGATGTGATGATAGCATAAACTAATGTTGAGGCTGTGACTAAAGAGAAAAGTGAGGGATGTTTTAGGGGTAGAATTGTCAAGATTCTGTGACTGGTTATGTGATGGGAACCTGGGTAACGGAAGGATAGTGATGCCTTTTAATGAAATAGGGAAGTTTTGGAAGGGATGAGGAAAGAGCATCGGTTCAGTCTTGAAGATGCTGAGTTTGAGAGAACGACAGGGCATATAGTTGGATTTAAGGAAGGGGAAAGCACTAAGGATGGTTCAGTAAAAACTTCCTGTAGGAGGTGGCACCTGAGTTGAGCCTTGGTCAATCAAGAAACTTGTATTAAGCACTCACTGTGTGCCAGGCAAAGAGACAGAGGAGAGGTGGGAAAATTAAGAAAAACTGACTGGGATTCACTTCATTGTGGTTTTCCTTAATTACACCTAGGAGGAATCTTTGTTTACATCTGTAGGACGCATCTGACATTTCGTGGTTATGCTGCTTCTTTGTACTATTTGGAAATACAGGTTTGCTTTGTCAGGATCTGCAAATCGCTTAAAAAATTTAGAGTAACTTAAAACATGGAAATATTTTTTCAATGTGTTAGAAATCAATCTCACCATCTTGCTGAAGGGGAGAAAAGAAAGCTGTAATTCTGTAGCTAAGACGTAAATTAACAATACACTGCAGCACCTGTGTACTCAACAACATTCATTCAAGTGTCATTTGTCATGTCTGCTTAATTGTGTGGAGAATATTTGTTACAAAGTTTTTGGTTTTTTTCATTGAGGGAGGCGGTAGAGAGAGAAAGGCTAGGGATAGGATTTCAAGGAAAAAAGGAAGAAAGAGAGAAAGAGAAGAGAGAGAAGGAAAAAGGCAAAAAGAAAGGAAGAAAAGGAAAGAAGAAAAAAGAAGAGAGAAAGGAAGAAAGGTATAATACAGAAGGAAGGGAGGGAGGGAGGAAGGAAGAAAAAAGAAAGGAAGAAAGAAAAGAACAAAGAAAGGAAGGAAGAAAGAGAGAAATGGAAAAGCAAGAAAAGTGGGACATTTATTGGGTGAGAAATAGTAGTGGACTTCAAAGGAAGTTGTGTGAGACAGGTGACGGGAGAGTCCAGAAGTGCCAATGGGGAGCAATGAGCATGTGACTCCCTGTCCGGGCCCTGTGTGTTGAAAGAAGGTCTAGTGGAACATGAAGAGGCTAGCCATGGACATAGTGTCTTCAGAGGGGAGCCATTAGTGATGGCTAATAATGGATTGAAGAGAAAAAAAAAGCCCAGGATGAAATAATAAAATCCTTTTCAACTGTTTGTGCTATTTTGTTTTATTTTTCTTTCAAAATTGTTTTTGGGTTGCAGCAGTTCTTTATAAGAACCTGCACAAGTGTAACTTATGAGAACTTTGTAAAACTTGATTTGTTGAATTTGTGTCAACTTGTACTCAAGGGTGAGTATAAGCTCAAGGCACAACCAGTTTGGATAATATTCTTTTTTTTTAACCATGTTTTACAATATTTTGTTTTTCTCATAGTACCAACAGGAATTCTCATAGTCAATAGGTGCTCAAGACTGATTGTTGATTTAGTAATTTAGTGGCGATTTGTACAGAATAGGTACTTATTAAATAATTAATTAAAGTAAAGGAAAAACAAGTTATAAAGTATGGATAATGTTTTTTATAAAAGTTATTATTAATAAACCTTGAAATGCTATATAAATATGTGATACCACACTTAGAACTGAAAGGTACCTTTGAGAGCCATCCATCCTTGTTGTACCGTGCTGGGAATTCAAACTAAATCTTTGGGTGTCAAAGGCAATATTTTTCTAAATATACCACACCTCCCCTCCATCTGTCCACTTTGGTTCTTTGTTTTTATTTTAATTTTATGATATTAGTACCATGCTATCTTGATGTCCACAAACATTTATGGAGTTCCCACCATTTTCTAGTGGGAACCTTTTCTAGTTCAACATTAGAAACTGCTATGTTATCATCAGAGGAAATGACATTTACACAAGAGGCATTACCATATATTTTGGCCATGCACCATAAAGATCATGGGACCTTTCCTTCTGACTTGCAGCTGAAACATTCAATATGTCTTGTCTCTGTCATTAGGATTAATGAGTTCCTTGAGGTCAGAGATGGTCTTATTTTTCCTTTTGTATACCCAGGGCTTAGCATAGAGCTTTGTACATAGTTAGTGCTTAACAAATGCTTTAATTCTTTTATTCAAAGTGCCAAGAAGGATTTAAGGACATTTAAGTTATCATCCCGCCTTCAACAAGCTTGTAATCTAGTAGGACATTTGCAGTCACAGTACTTCTCAATAATAAGCAATTGCTAGTCTCATTGTATGATCATAGAATTAGAGCTTTAAGGGATTGTAGAGGCTATCTGGGCAGAAAGGGGGTACAATGGATAGAGCTCTGGGCCTAGAGTCAAGAAGACCCGAGTTCAAATCTGGCCTCAGATTCTTCTAGCTATGTGACCCTAGTCAAGTCAGTTAACATTGCTTGCCTCAGTTTCCTCATCTGTAAAATAAGCTGGAGGAGGAAATAGCAAACCATTTCAGTATCTTTGTCAAGAAAACCCTCAAATGTCATAGTTGGGTATGACTGAAATGACTGTACAGCAACAAAAAGAGGCCATCTAGTCTAACCCCCTAATTTTACAGCTCCTTTAAGTGAACTGTTTAGTGTCATCCTGGTAATAAGTGACAGGCAGATACTTTGAAGCCATGCCCTGTGACTATAAATTCAATCCATTTCCTCCTTCCTCTGAGCTGTGGTTGAAGAATCTTATTGAACTACCAACCCGTGGGTAATGAGCCTCTCCATATTTGTTATTTTTGTAGTTATATCATTGTACTCACCTGGTTTGATGGAGTTCAGAAAAAAAAATGGCCCTGCCACAATTCATCATCCTACTGTCGTTCTTTTAAATTTAATGTTCTGGGGGCTGTTTCACAGGCGAATAAAATGCATTTTGAAGTGAAACAAAAAATCTTCTGTAAGTTCACTTAAAGCAGCTTTGGGAAAATTCCATTAGCAAACAGCCCAATAGGGATGATACACACTTCTTCCTGATCCCAAGTGGTTTTGATTTATTCTACTACCTCTCTCTCTCTCTCTCTCTCTCTCTCCCTCTCTCTCTCACACACACACACACACACACATGCACACTTACTATTTGTTCCATGGTGGTTTAGAGATTGAATATTAGGTAAGATAACATCTATTAAAAATGATTTTCTCAAATTTTTATGAACCAACATTATGTCTGGGAGGTTGTGAGCAACAGTTGTGTCTGATAATACTTTATTTCTAGTACAATTTACTTGTTGAATTTCCAAGGATATTTTTTGGGTCTGCATTTATATAGGTATTTATCATCATTAAATTTATGAATAGATGAATGAATAAAAAACATTTAAGTTCTTACTATGTGTGAAACAGTGTGCTAAGTACTGAGGATAGGAACAGAAAAGTATGGCGTTTCTATTCTCAAGGAATTCACATTTTAAAGGAGAAACAACACATTTAAGAAATGTCAGCTGTAATTCAGTTGGAAGTGTCCCCTGGTCCTGAGGATAGAGGGGCAAGGCAGAGAGTGACACAATGTTCCATAATCATCTTCTCCTGATGATCAAATTTTGAAATCTGTTGTTAGTTGTTGCCATGTCTAGTTTCTTGGTATATTCTGAATTGACAATAAGTTCAGGCTCCTTAAGGATAATGTTTCTGTAACTTATGTTTGCAAAAGCCTGGCCCTGACACTCAGTTATCATAAACCCTTCTGTTACTGTTAAAAAAAGAAAGAAAGAAAGAAAGAAAGAAAGAAAGAAAGAAAGAAAGAAA
>NW_020954588.1:19114083-19222380 GCF_900497805.2 Vombatus ursinus | reverse complement strand
AAGAAAGAAAGAAAGAAAGAAAGAAAGAAAGAAAGAAAGAAAGAAAGGAAGGAAGGAAGAAAGAAAGAAAGAAAGGAAGGAAGGAAGAAAGAAAGAAAGAAAGAAAGAAAGGAAGGAAGAAAGAAAGAAAGAAAGAAAGAAAGAAAGAAAGAAAGAAAGAAAGAAAGAAAGAAAGAAAGAAAGAAAGAAAGAAAGAAAGAAAGAAAGAAAGAAAGAAAAAGAAAAAGGTCTACATGACTCAGCCATTTGTTTGATGCATTGTTGCTGACTTACACTTCTTTGAGCTCATGTGTCATCCATAGGGAGAATCTCTTGAATTCATACTTGGATCTTAACTTTTTCATCGGCTCCATTGGTAAACCACTTTGAGTTACATTTGTCAGATATGGTGGCCCAGCCTAGTGGGTAACTGAAGACACTTGGGTTCCAGAAATATTTCTCTAAGCTTTTAATCTATTCTTTTTTTTCTCATGTGCTCTGAGAGTGTTTATTAGTTCTCTTCCATCCTTTTGATGAAGAAGTTCTAATCTTTCCATTTTTTGCCTTTAGGCGATAGGCCTTTTATTATGCTACTATTGCATAGGTTTGTTACATTGTTCTCTAATTCCATTGTCCAATATGCGGTTACAAAAAGTAGATTAAGAGTTTGTTACATAGGTGTTAATTGCTCTAATGTGTCCTTCCAATTGAATTTTGATTTCAGAATATTTATAAGCCTCTTCTTTTAAAAAACAAAACAAAACATTGTTGATGTGTTTTGTTTTTACCTTACAAGCATTAACAGATTACTCTCACTTCATGAGAGGTCTCTTGTAACAAAGTAAAACAGGTAAAACTAATAATAAAGTGACCTTATCTAAAAGTACATATAATAATTCATATCTCCAGCACCATCCCCTACCTCTCCATTAAACAAAATGAATAGAAATCTTTATTCTCTTCTTCCCACCCTTTTCTCCCCTTGGGAAAAGAAAGAAATGTTAATAAATTTTATGTAACAAATGTGTATAGTCCAGCAAAACAAGCCTGTCAATAATTATATGCTCCATTTCCCTCTCCACAAAAAAAAAACAAATGTCCCATTCTACTCACCTAAAATCCATAATCTTTCTGTATTGGATGGAATGTTTCATTAATGGTTCCCTGAAATCATTAATAAATTGATAAAGTGCTTTGCCAGTAATTTACATGTTGATGTGACATGTTTGAGCCAATATTTGTGGTTCCTATCTTGCCTTATAGTTTTCCAGTTTTAAAAGGAATCAGAGTTGATGTAACTGTTCTGTCATTTGTTATATTAACAATATACAAGCTTTCTTTTTCATATTTAAGCCAACTTGAATTTTCATTCTATAGCTTAGGTTAATAAGACCCATGAAGATTTAGGTAAACACCTCTTTTAACCTCTAGGTCACAAGGAGGACCTCTCTGGGATCACAAACTTCATGAACTGAAAGGAGCATAGGCAAAGCCTTGCTGGTTTTTCTGAGTTCTGGTGACTTGGAGGCAGGCTTCCACCCAGAAGCTAGGTGGATGGAGAAATGGTGGAGAAGGAGGAAGTATGACCTCATCTGGGTCCATATTTCTCCTTTCAAACCCAGCAAGGAACTTGCAATAGGTACATTACCTTCTATGCCCATGATCCCTCCTCTTCTAATTTCCTTTTCCGTTTGTCTGAACCACTAATTACTATTCATGAGTTCAGCCATTAGAATAACTTCAAATATACTAAATGGACTATAATCTAGCCTTCATCAATCAATCACTAAGCATTTATTAAGCACCTACTGTGTATTAGGTACTGTGCTAGGCACTAGGGATACAAAGGCAGTAGTGAAATAGTCTCTGCCCTCAAAAAGCTTACATTCTATTGGGAAAACATTGTGTACACAAATAAGTCAAGATTAGGATTATGGACTGGGCCTGCTATTTGGCTGATAATTGAACTCCCAGATGAGGAACTCCCACTACTGAAGCAGGCCAGCACTTTCCTCTGAAATATATAACCTTAGAGAGTAGTTTAGAGCACTAGCAGGTTAAGTGACTTGCCCAAGGACACATGTCCAGTATGTGTCAAAGGCAGGCCTGAAAATGACCTTTCAAGAAATCATAAATGAAAATTTCTTGTATCTCTTAGAACCAGAGGACAAAATGAAGATAGAGAGAATCCACTGATCACCCCCTGGAGAAAAAAAGGCTCAAAAGGAAAAATCCCAACAGTATCAGAGCTCCCACATCAAAGAAAAGGTGCTAGAAACATCTAGACATAAGTAATTCAAGTACCAAGGGACTAAAGTCAAAATCCCCCAAAACTTGGCAGCTTCTAGTGTAAATAAGAAGATATCTTGGAGTAGAATATTCCAAAAGGCTAAAG
Organism: Vombatus ursinus; assembly: GCF_900497805.2. Classification (NCBI taxonomy): domain Eukaryota; kingdom Metazoa; phylum Chordata; class Mammalia; order Diprotodontia; family Vombatidae; genus Vombatus; species Vombatus ursinus. Next base: position 19,220,006 of record NW_020954588.1, on the reverse strand, counting down.
ATTTAGATTTACGGAAGAGATTAACTAAGCTGGCAAATCAGAGTAGGGAGGAGACCTGGGTATGTTTGTAGATTGCAAAGAAGTCATCAGCAAATGGGGAGACACTGAAGACAAGATAGTGTGGGGATGACAGTGGAACTAATTCTTGATTTGGTAAACACATAGGGCTGAGTCCTCTACACTTGAGCATGTGCTCTTCAGCCAGGACCTGTGAGAGGAAAATGATCAGCCAAAATGTAAACTAAATAGTACAGTTGGGGCAGCTAGGTGGTGCAGTGGATAGAGCTCTGGCCTTGGAGTCAGGAGGACCTGTGTTCAAATTCAGTCTCAGACACTTAACACTTACTAACTGTGTGACCCTGGGTAAGTCACTTAACCCTGATTACCTCACCAAAAAGCAAAAAAAAAAAAAAAAGAGTATAGTCCCTAATCCTAACCCTGACTTATTTGTGTACCCAATGTCTTCCCAATAGAATGTAAGCTTCTTGAGGGCAGAGACTATTTCACTACTGCCTTTGTATCCCTAGAGCCTAGCACAGTACCTAATACATAGTGGGTGCTTAATAAATGCTTAGTGATTGATTGATGAAGGCTAGATTATAGTCCATTTAGTATATTTAGTATACCATTGCTCACTCTCTGCCTTTTGGGGTATATGATCAAAAATCGCCCATGATCAGGTACCATATTGTTTGTACTGTGGTCCCTTTCATTTCCCCTAATCATCCAGTACTTGTCAAGTCAAACCAAGTTAAGTTATCCTTTTCCAATTGAGTTAAGAATATTGTGTGCATGGGTTACACAGTGAAAGAGCAGGAAAACTGACAAATGAACATGACACGTGATTTGTCATCTTTAATGCTCATTCATCTCATAACCATTATGTGGCTTCATAGACTCTTGAAATGTTAAAGCTGGAAATATATCACCTGTCAGCTAATCTTCCCAGAGAATCTTGACTTCAGAAGTCTTTCTGTGCTTTAGATGATGAATGAGAGGGACAAGATCAGTTCGTTCATTTCATGGCGCACATATGTTAAAGCAGAGAAATAGCTGACAAATTGTTTATTGTCACTGAGGTTTATTTTTCTTATGTGCTAAATGGTTTCCTCCACCTCATTCATTGTCCAAGGCACAGAAATGACTAGCATAAGAAAGACAATACTTAACGAATGCTAGAGAAATGATAACTGAAGCTGTCTAAGACACATTACATGATAAATGAGAACCAAATTATGATGTCATTAGGTATGGATGCCTAATGTTATTATAAAGTTATGCATCACATAATGTCCTTCAACTATCTACCCATGGCTCAGCTCCTTAGGTAAGCCTCTTTCATTTAGCTTTGGGTGGGTGAAGGGGTGTGTGTGTGTGTGTTAATCTGTTACTTCTCAAAGTTATCTCATATTATCATTCAGCTGTCACTCAGAGTCCTGAGGTCATTCTGTCCCTCCCCCCACCCTGGAAGTTTTCTTCCTAAAACATAATAGAAAGAGATCAGAACATTTGGGAATAAGGGGTAGAGTTGATTGATTTACAATCAATGATGTCACCCCATCCCACTTAAAAGGAAGCATACTCTGACCATTTAAGCAAATTAAACAATCAATTAATCTCAGTTACAGGTTTTAGTTTCAGTCGATCATAAGTTTGGATCTAAGTTTCTAAAGTTCTTGGAATTGGAAGGATGCCACACAAGAATCATATTCAGGTTAAGATAGAGGAACTTGGTAATGCCCTAGAGGTAGTCTATAAATTATCAATTATTATTAGAACCAGAGTCATTTGAGAGGTTGGAGCAAGTGTGGTGTTCTATTAAAGCCATTGAGAAGAAACACCTGGGAGGGGTGTGGAACCAAAGGCTCATCAGCAGTCTTGGCCTTGGTCTTCTTCACCTACCACCCCCTTTTGCTGGAGGAGGACCTAGTGAACTTTAAAGGTCTAGAGAAAGCTGTACTTCCCTTTCTCCACTGGTGTCCCAGCAGGACCCCTGGATCAGCTAATTGGCAGTGTTTTGATTGGGAGTTAACAAAAAACTGGATGGAAATTCATGGCTGTACAGGGAGCCCAGCCAAGAAGTTATACCACACCTAAGAGGAATTTCTTGAGCACCCTAGGATGAAGTGAAGAATGCTTCCAACAGCCAGAACCTATGAGTTGCCTCTGTGCCACATGTGCTCTCCAAGCCTGAGCCAGTTTCCTCTGGAAATTGTATTGTTTGTCTGTGCTGGGGGTGGGGTGGGGTTATGTATTATAGATTGGGGGGGAATTATTTTTTGTCAAGTGTTCTTACTATACTGCCCCTTTATAAAAGCTACTTAGATCTGGCTGACTAAAATTATTCTCTGTGGTAATCTCAAGGGGAAGCATACTGGTGTGAAATTGAGCTGATGCATTTGAGAAAGCTACCTACTGCCCCTCAGGGTGCTTCTAGAACCCTGAGGGGAAACTATAGCCAGCCTTAGTCTAAAAACCTGACTTATAAGTGCGTGTGGGTCAGGAGAATAAATCCACAGACCTTATTTCCATAAGATAATCATAGTTAACTCCTAATTACGCCTATAGTGCATCTTAGAAAAGACTGAATTGGTATGGAGCCAGGGTAATTGGGCACTCACCACTCAATGCCTCTTGCTGTCTTGCATTCACCAAACCTTCTCTTCTCTCTGTCCCTCTTTATTCTTCCATAATGAAGCTCTTAATTCATGTAACCTCTTCCAATTTACATATTTTGACCCATTCCCTAGTTCTTCAAACATATTCTGTCAATGTTGCTAACTTCCTAGACATGCTCATTTTTTCACCAAACCCAGAATAATTTCCAAATACTCCATGACCAATACTGGTCCTGAGACTACTTCTGGACACTGAAATAGGCTAGTAGAATCATCAGTAGGTGTGTGTCCCATAAACTTTAGCTAATAGCAATCTCTCCACTCCTGTCGCTTTGCAGTATCTTAACACTTAACATATGCCAGTCTTGAAGCACACCAATATACTGGCATACACTTGAGATACTGAGAGTAGGAGCTTGCAACCTCAATCCCTCACTTCCTCCTCCAGTACCTTCCCCCCCAACTCCATAAGAAACAAAAAGATAAATGCATGCTATCTACAGCTGTACACACACACACACACACACACACACACATTTTTACCAATGACCCATAGCACAAGTTTGTAGAGCAAAAAATTCCATATTCACCATTGGGCATTTTGGATTACCTTGGGTACACTCATTTATCCTTTTTGGACAGTAATAGGAGGATATTAATGTAAAGCACACTGGAGTTGGATTCAAGAGAGACCTGAGTTTGAATCTTTCCTCTGACACCAATTTGTGTGAGTCAGTTAGTAAGGATTTATTAAGGACTTGACATATGCCAGACGTTATACTAAATGATGGAGATACAAAAAAGGTCCAAAAAAGTCCCTGCCCCAAAGGAACATAAATTCGAATGGGAGAGACAGCATGTCAGTAACTAAGTACATTACAGGATATACACTAAGTAGATAGAAGGTAGTCTGCAAGGGAGGCATTAGTAGCAGAGAGGACTGGAGAAGGCCTCCTTAGACAGGAGTTGAGTCCTAACTTCTTCATGTCTAAAATGGGGATAGTAATACCTGAAGTGTCTCCTTTTCCAGAGTTATCATTTTCAAATGAGATAATATATTAAGGTACTTTGCAGACATTAAAGCACTATACAAATTGAGCTGTGATTATTAAAATATATTAATTTGTGAGAAATAATAACAGCTTGTTTATATGACACAAAGTTATAAAACACTTTCTCAGTCATTTAATTCTTGCAACAACTCTATGAGGTAGGTGGTAGGTAGGTAATACAAATTCTACAAACCATTTAAAAAATGAGAAAATTGAGACTTAGAAAAGGTTGCACAGACATCTAGGGAAAGAACTGGGAGACTTGTATGCAAGTTTTCTGATGGCAAATCTAGTGCCATGACACTAAATTAAAATATCTATATTTGTCATAAAGAATGAGAGTTTTGTGAGTTTACTTACTTTGCTCACATCAAAACAATGTATATAAACGACATGTCTGAAATTGTGTTCAAGTCCATAAGGCTATAAATGGGCTATATATAGTCTATTACTAAAGATAATGGTTGCAAAAAGCAGTGAAAGGAATCAATAGGGATCTTTGTGATCAGAAAAGAAAGTGAATCTGTTCTGTATCAAGAGCAATTTACACAGTCCTTTCGCAGGTTGGGTGGGTCCTGACTGGAGGATTTATAGGAGGTCATGGCCAAAAAGGGCTGTTATTGTTGCTCTTTAGTCATGTCTGACTTGTGATCCCATGTGGGGTTTTCTTGGCCAAGATCCTAGTGGTATGCCATTTCCTTCTCCAGCTCATTTTACAGATGAAGAAACTGAGGCAAACTGGGTTAAGTGACTTGTCAATGGTAACTTATAGTGTCTGAGGCTGAATTTGAAGTCAGATCTTTCTAACCCCAGACCTCACACTTTAACTACTTGCTTGCTTATTAGAGAGGCATCTGGAGGACTTAGAATCTTTGAATACATCATTCTCATCTATTTGCCGGTTGTTACTTCCTAACCCTGCCCCTGAACTTCTTTGGGCTGGTTTTTTGGAGGAAGAAGAATTTGATTTGATCCACTGCCCTGATGCTTATTAGCTGAGTGAACTTGGACTTGGGACTTGATCTCTCAAAATGAGTTTAATAGTTTCCTCATCTCAAAATAAAAACTCTCAAAAAATATCATAGCCAAAATTTTAAGCTTCCATGTCAAAGATAAAAAATACTGCAGGCAACCAGAAAGAAAGAAATATCAAGAATCCACAAGTATCACACACAATTTAGCAGCCACTAATGTAAAGGAATAGAGACCTTGGAACATGATATTCCAGAAGGCAAAAGATATATAGGCATACATCTGGGTAAGAATAATTTCCCCATAAAAACTGAGTACAATCTGTTAGAGCAAAAAAAAAAAATAAAAGTTTTTTAATGAAACAGAGGATTTCCAAGCATTCCTGATAAAAAGATTGGAGTTGAGAAAAAATTTTGAAATACAAACGCAGGAGCCAAGAGAAATGTAAAAAGGTAAACATGAATGAGTAACCATAAGGGACTAAACAAGAATAAATTGCTTACCTTCTATTGTGGGGAAATTTTACAAATATACATATATATATATATATATATACACACACACATATAGATCTATATATATGTATACATACATGTATATATGTGTGTATACCCCTCAGAACTCTATTATCACCATAGGTCTTCAGGAAATCAAATTAGAGAATGGGAATAGTCCTGCCATATTTTGATTATCTCAAAAGAATAATGAAAAAGGAAGAAAAGAGAAATACACTAGGGTAGGGAACAGAGAGGAAAGATGGGGGAAATTATCTTACATAATCACTAAAATGTGTAAAGCTATAGGCAAACATTAAAGTGACTTGTCCATGTTAGTTGTCAGACCATGGTGCTAGTAAGAAACAGATTTTACCTGTCCAAAATGGCATCAGATATCACTAAATTTAAACAAAATAAAGTGAAGTGGAAAAAAACATCCTGAAGTCAATGGGGATACGGTAGAACCTTTTATAATAAATGTGAGTAAAACAGGGATATCCACTCTCTCCACCATTATTTGATACAGTTTTGGAAATACTAGTATTAGGAATAAGACAGGAGAAAGAAATTAAACTCATAAAGATAAGCAAAGAGGAGATAAAACTATTCCTTTTTTGCTGATGATATGATAGTTTACTTGGAAAGTCCTTGAGAATCATCCAAGATGTTGATTGAGGCAATAACTTCTGCAAAGTTGCAAGCTGCAAAATAAACCCTTAAAAATAAAAATCATTTTTCTATATTAGTAACAAAACCCAAGAGGAAATAATAGAAAGGTAAATCCTATTCCAAATAACTACAAAATGTATAAAATATCTTGGGGTCAATCCACCAAAGGATTTAAAATATCTGTATAGGTGCAATTATAAAGTATTTCTTACAGAAATAAAGAACAACTTAAATAGCTTGAATCTTCTATCAAATTTCTCTGGTAAGAGTATGGTATCTAAGACATTAAAAAAACCACCAACAACACATTTACCATATACGTATATGCCTGTTTCCCAATAGCCAAAAAGCGGTTTCCCAATAGATATGTAATCAGAAGATTTAAACAACTCTCAAAATAATTGCAAACTATTAACAATCTCATGAAAATGTGTTCCAAATCACTAATGATAAAAGAAATGCAAATTATCATAACCCTAAAGTTTTACCTTACATTCCAAAAATTGTCAAGTATAACAAAAGATGAGAAGAGTCAATGTTTGATGGTTTGTGAGAAGATAGGCACACTAGTGCATTGTTGGTAGAGCTGTGACTTTTTATAATCATTTTGAAAAGGAACTTGAAATTATGTAAATAAAGTGACTAAAATTTCTATGTCTTTTGACCCAGAGATTCTATTATGAGTCTTATTCACCAAGAAGGCCATTGATAAGAAGAAAACCTCCATATGAATCAAAATATTTCATAGCTGCCCCCACTTTTTTTTTATAACAAAGAGTCAGAAATGACTCCAATCAATTTAGCAATGGCTAAACTAATTTTGGTGCATTAATGTAATTGACTATTCCTGTGCTGTGCTAAATCAAGAATGTAATGAATATAGAGAAGCATGGAAAGATCTACATAAACTAAGGGAGAATGACATAATCAGGGCCAGACCACAATATTGCAAATGGAAAGAGCAACCACAGAAACAAAAACAAAAGTGAATGTTGCAAAACTACACAGAGCAAGCATGGCTCTAGAGAAGAGACATGAAAAGTCATCTCACTCCTTTGCAGACATGAGAGGCCTGTGTTTCACATTGCACAAATTTTCAGATTTTATTCATGTATTGGTCAGTTATGCTGACTTATTCCTCTTCTTTTTCTGTCTTTAAAATACTATTTGTTACATTGAATGGCTCTCTGGGATCATACTGGAGAGAGGGGAAGACTATAGTAATGTAAAAAAAACTTATTTTTCAATTAAAAAACATTTTAAAACCACATAAATAAATGTAGAAAATCATAAATATTAAATAATCCGTTACTGACTACAATGCTATAAAAATTACACGTAAAAGGACATATAAAAAAATTCAAGCATAAATTGAGTAAAATAATTTCATCCTAAAGCATTGGGGGTCAGAGAACAAATGATATAAATTCTGGATAATTTCTTTAAAGAAAATGCAGTGAAAAGACAACATACCAATATTTTGGGGATGCACCTGTAGCATTCCTGAGAGGAACATTTCTATTTCTAAACAATATGTTCAAATATGAGAGAAAAAATAGAATGGGGCATTGAATTAAAAGAAAAACTACAAAAACAACAAATCAGAAAAACACAATGAAACACAAAAATAGACATTCTTAGAATCAAAGAAGAGATTAAGAATATTAAAAACAAATAAAACATTGAATTGACAAATAAGACCGGGGGCAATATTTTTTCCAAGAAGAAATTGGTAAAATAGCTAAATTGTTAGCTAAAATATTTTAAAATGAGAGGAAAAGCAAATTACTAATATAAAAATGAGAAATGAGAACTCACAGCAAATGATGAGGAAATAAACAAAATTATTAGAAGTTGTTTTGCCTAGTTATATGTTAACAAAACTAGCAAATGAAATTTATGATTATTAAAAATATACATAAATATTCAGATTAACAGGAGGGAAAACAAGAATTTATTAAGCATGTACTGTGGTCCAGGCATAGTTCTTAGTATTTTACAAATATTATCTCATTTTATTCACACAGCAACCCTGGGATTTAGGTGCCATTATTATCCCTGTTTTATAGTTAAGGAAACTGAGGCAGACAGAGGTTAAGTGCTTAGGGTAGTAAGTATCTGAGGTCATATTTGAACTCAGGTCTTCCTTACTTCAAACCCAGTGCTCTATCCACTGTACTATATAACTTTCTTTTGTTAATAGAGCAAGAACTGGAAAATTTAAATAGCCCAGCCTCAGAAAAAATAAATTGAACAAACCATAAATGAACTCTCAGTGGAAAAAAGTAATGAATTTCAGATATATTTAAAGGTAAATTCTATCATACATTGAAAGAACATTTCATCCTAATATTACATATGTTGATTGTGAAATTAAGAAAAATGAGATCTGACTAAGTTTCTTTTTGAAACAAATATGGTCCTTATGTCAAAATCATGGAGTGATAAAGAAGAGAGAGAAAGAAAACTTCAGGCTAACATCCCTAATGAATATCAATGCAAAATATATAATAAAATTTTTAGGAAAGAGGCTATGACATCATTTTGAAGAGATGACTACTATGACCACATTTGCTTTATATATAAATGGAGGGTGGATTTACTATTGGTACAACTATTATCAAAATTGGCCATATCAGTAACAAAAAATAAAATCACATTTTTATATCAATAAAAATTTTAAAAAAGCTTTTGAGAAAATACAACAATCCCTTTTAAAAAAGAATACTAAAAATCATAGGAGTAAACCAACTATTTCTTTTTCTTTTATTTTTGGCAAGGTAATCAGAGTTAAGTGACTTGCCCAGGGTCACACAGCAAGTAAGCGTCAAGTGTCTGAGCCCTGATTTGAACTCAGGTCCTTTTGACTCCAGGACTAGTGCTCTATGCACTATGCCATCTAGCTACTCCCTTTTTTATTTTTTATTTTAAACTTAAATATAAAACAAGAAAAGGAAAAAAGAAACAAACAAATACTAAATAAGAAAAGAAACATTGCCATGTGCACAGAACACAAGACAGGATTCAATATAAAGCAATAAATTTCCATTTCAAGAAAGTCTATATAATGAATACTACACATTGTGTTGAGAGCTGTCCATTTTTTCTTCCTTGTAGGTTTTACCTTGTTCTCTGTTGTGCACTTTTTACTTTGTTCTTTTTTCCACTTCCCCTTCCCCCTCCCCCAAGAAGGCTGCAATTAAGCACACATACACACACACACACACACGTGTATGTATATGTATACATATAAACACACATATACATAGATATATTTGATCATCCACATATATACATATATATATTCATATGCATCTATGTAAGACTGACCATACTTGTTTGTGCTCTGTTTCTCTGAAGGTGGATAATATCTTCCTTCATAAGTCCAAGTCTTTCCATATTTTTCTAAATCCACCAACTCATCATTTCCTACACCACAGCAATATTCCAACCTTGTACTATCTAGTTATTTTAAATAGTCTAAAACAATATTGATTAATACGGCTGGCATATAGTATAGTTTCCCTGTTTTTCTCTTTTCCTTAAATCTATTTTAGCTTTAACCCAACTGTTTCTTAATATGGTAAGTAGTATCCATCTAAGACTAGTAGCTAGTATTATCTGTAATGGAGAAATGCTAGAGACCTTTTCAATAAGATCACAATTTATTCATTACTATGATTTGTTACCACTCTTATCTGATATAGTTCCAGAAATTCTAGCTATATCAATAAGAAAAGAAAAAGAAATTAGTTGAATAAGTATAGGCAAAGAATTAATAAAATCACGGCTTTTACAGATCATGTTATGAACTTTGTTGTTGTGGAGTCATTTGCAGTTGTGTCTGACTCTTTGTGAGTCCACTTGGGGTTTTCTTGGCAAAGACACTGGAATGATTTGCCGTTTCCTTCTCCAGCTCATTTTGTGGATGAAGAAATCGAAGCAAACAAGATTAAATGACTTGTCCATGGTCACACAGCTAGGAAGTATCTGAGGCCAGATTTGAACTCAGGAAGATGGGTTTTGCTGCCTCCAGGCCTGGCACTCTATTCATTGCACCATGTAGCTTCTATGATAAACCTAAAGAACTCTGAAGATTAATTATAGCAGTTATTGACTTCAGGAAAGTAGCAGGATATAAAATAAACCCACATATGTTGTCAAACTTTTTGTATATTATTAATAAAGCTACTAGGGGGTGATAGAAAAGGGAATTTATTTCATGATAACTATAAAATTTATAAAATATCTGATGTCAACCTATCAAGAACTACATAGGAATTATATGAACATAGTTAGAGAATACTCTTTATAGAAATAAAGTCAAGTTTGGATAATTGAAGGAATGCTAAATGCTCATAATTGGGTCACATCAATATAATAAAATGATAGTACTCTCTAAATTATTTTATGTATTCAGAGGCATACCAAGCTTTTAAAGCATTCCTTTATAGAATTAGAAAAATAATAACAAAATTCATCTGAAGAGAAAAAATGTCACTAATCTCTATTGAAAAAAAATGGGGTAGGGGAAGTGATAAGGAAGAGAGCCTAGCAATATCAGATCTCAAACTGTTGCAAAGTAGTAATCATCCAAAGTGTTTGATGCTGCTTAAAAATATAAGAGCCAATTTGTGAAACATCAGGTACTTAAGACCCAGAAGTAATAAAATGTAGTAGTGTAATGTTCAATAAGTTCAGGGACTTCAACTACTTTGGTAAGGACTCAAGGTTTGACAGAACTTCTGGGAAATTGGAAAGTAGTCTCTCAGAAATTAATTTTGGTTGAGTACCTCACCTTACTATCCCATTCCACAGTATTCTCTAAATGGAATACATGACCTAGATATAAAAGGTCTTATCATAAACACATTAGAAAATAATCAAAAGGGATACTTTTCACAACTATGGATGAGGGAAGATGAGGGAATTTCTGACCAAATACGAGAGAGAGAGAATTACATGAGGTAAAATGGACAGTTTTGATTACATGAAATTGAAAAGTTTCTGTACCAAAAAAGCAATATTGTTAGAATTAGAGGGGGAACAGTAACTGGGGGGGAAAATCTTTGGAGCAAGCTTCCCTGATAAAAGTCTCATTTCAAAAATATGTAAGGAATTGATACAAATATGTATGAAGAAGAGTCATTTCCTAGTAGACAAAGGGTCAAAAGATATGAAGAAGCAGTTCTCAAAGGAAAAAAATCTAAACTATCAATAGTAACATGAAAAAAATGCCCCAGATCACTAATCAGAGGAATGCAACTTAAAGCAACATTGAGGTTCTTATACCTCTCAGATTGGCAAAGATGACCAAAATTGGAAATAGTGATTGTTGAAGAGAAGAGAGACACGTTGATATTAGACTGGCGGAGCAGTGAATTGGTTCAGCCATTTGGAATTACACCCTAAAAGTCACTCAATTGTGCATATTCTCTGACCCAGTGATAGGATCCCAATGACCTAGCCTTAGGTCTAAGGGGAAAAGGGACCATATGCACAAAAATATTTATAACAGCACTTTTATTGTGGCAAAGAACTGGAAGCAAGATAGATTCCCATCAACTGGGCGATGACTGAACAAATTAGATTGCATGAATATAACAGAATAGTATTTCACCATAAGAAATAACAAAAGGCGTAGATTCAGGGAAACCTAGGAAGACTTCTATTAATTGATCAGTGTGAAGGGAGAACCAGAAGAATTTATACAATGAATACAACAGAAATATTTAAGGACTCTGATCAATGTAATGAATGGGTAGTTATGACTGTAGAACATTGATGATGAATCATGCTTCATACTTTTTGATATATAGTAGATACTTATAGCTGATATATGGGGCAGCTAGATGACGCAGTGAATAGAGTACTGGGCCTGGAATTATGGAGACTCATCTTCCTGAGTTCAGATCTGACCTCATACACTAACTAGTTGTGTGACTCTGGACAAGTCACTTAGCCCTGTTTGCTTCAGTTTCTTCATCTATAAAATGAGCTGGAGAAGGAAATGGCAAACCACTCCAGGATCTTTGATAAGAAAACCCCAAATAGGGTCATGAAGAGTCAGATATGACTGAAAAACTACTGAACAAGAGGTGATGTATGAGTAATTAGAGGTTCAGGATCAGACATACATTTACTAGTTACAGTCAATGCTTAGATTTGTTTTGTTTGGCTAATTTGTTATGAGAGAAGTCTTTTTTGGGAAAGGGTGGGAGAAGAGCTGGGAAAAGTAGATGAGGTAGTTACAGTGATTCCAAAGAAAAAGGAGGAAGAAAAAAAGCAATGTCAATGAAACAATTAAAAAAATACACAAAAGAGAGCATAAAGAAGTTTAGAAGGGAATACAAACAAGTGTGGTAGTCTTGGAACTAATTAATTAAATTTAACATATACTTAAAAAACCCAAGCTATGCATAATAGAAATTCGGAGTGTCACATACAATCCTCTTTTTTCTATTCTTTGTATAGGGAAATGTTAATATCTATGGATATTTGACTAGTTTGAAATAATAAAAAAAGAAAACTTAGAAATTAAAAAGATAGCACAATTTGGGCTTTCCATCCTTTAAATGACCTTTAAACACATTCTGTGTCCCATACTCTCCACCATCCCATACATTTTGCAGGATACCTTATGTGGACCTGAATGATGAAAGACTGTCTTAACAATGTGATGTTTAAAAGGTTCAAGAGACATAATTTCTGGGTAATTAGTCATTTTATGAATAATGCTAGCATTTTAATAAAAGAGGTAAGTGGCACTCTCAAATGCCAAATACCCTCAAGGTGGCAGGCTCAAGGCTTATATGACCTTGGGAAAGTAGCTGTTCAGAGGGTGGCAATCAACTCTGTTTGGTTAACAAGTAAGCAGAGAGAATGAATATTACAATGAGGGGCTACACCCATTCTAATGAACTTTGATTATGTCATTTATTTCTAAATTACCCCCAGCCTAGGTCAATCTAATCAAAGAATTTATCCCCACCTAAACCTGAGTAGAGCACAATGGGATGAAATTCCTTGTAAGGTTGGGTGGGGTCTAAGATTGAGGAGAGTTCATTCAATCTCATTATCGGTAATCCCTTCCAATTGACTGAACTTTGAAATGAGGACTATAGCAAAAAGGGAAACTCTAGATCTCCTTAAGTCATTGATTATTATAATAATTTTTCTTAACAGGGTAGTTAAAACTGGAAATGATAAGCACAAAAGGCAGTATGATGTAGTGGGGAGAAGCCCTGGCTTCTTCCTGATTTGCCATCAGAAGTCATTTGTTGTGGTACTTTTGGAACTTTGAGCAAATCATTTAACTACTCTGTAACTCAGTTCCTTTACCTATAATCTTATGATTCCAGCCTTAGAAGTCCTTTTTAGTAGAATGCACTCTTCTTTTTTACATGTCATAGAATATAATTTTCTCTTTAATAACAGTTTCAGCTCTTTTCCTCACATACTTGCTCCAAAAAACCCACATTTTCTCTTGCCAAGGCCAATGCTTTTATTTCCTTTCTCTGTGAATGAGTGTTCCATTTTATAAAGTAAATACTCTTCCCTCTTACCACCTGCTGACATGCTTTTAATTGCTGCTAATGCTAGAGAGTTTTCTGCACTTACTTATTCCTCGGTCAGAATGCTGTGACAGGCCCTCTCTGTGAGCTAATTAGGACTAACTCTTCCATACATCAACAGCTTTTTAAGTGTTCACTTTGAACTTATTCCAGTTAGTCCTTTTACATGAACTTCAGAAAAGATCTCAAATTAATTTGCTGCTTAAACATCTGATGGTTCATTGAATTATTTTTTCCCTAGCTACTTCTGTTTAGCAATCAAAGAGCTACTTTCCTATGTTTGGATTTTACTTGCTTGCCCAAGAGCAAAGAAGACCAATAAACTCTTCAAAATTCATAACCATTATATTCATTTCTAGGCATACAGTCAACAGAGCTGGAAGGGACTTATTTGACAATTTCAATAGCTCCCGAAGAAGCAGCTATGTGATGAAACTTCTATCTGTCAAGCTGTCAGTTAATGACATATGTTTCACCATTTCCCTGTTTAAGTTCTCCTCTTGGTAATATTTCTTGTGAAGACTTGAAAAGTCTGAGAAAAAAAAGAAGATGATGCTGATAACAATAATAATAATAATAATCCTTTATGATAATACAGCATGTTGATTTTCTTGAATAATTCAATTCAACAAACATTTGTTAAGAATATACTTATTATCTGTTAAGCACTGTGGAATCCAAGGACACAAATGAACTAGTTCTTAAACTCAGAAAGGTTCATTCTACACATTATACTGAGGGATATAATATGTAGACATATATTATAATAGAATGTAATATAAGGAGAAAGTACTAACTGGTAGAATTAGAACAGGTGTAATAGAGTTGATTATATCTGAGCTGAGCCATGAAGAAATGTAAGGAATCAGAAAGACAAAGATGAAGAGAGAGTGAATACAGATTACACACACATGTATGTATGTGTTCATATACACATACATTGTACTGTTGCATTTGAGGAACAGATAATACCCAGGTTTGCTGGATCATAGAGTTTATGAAGGGAAGTACTGTGAAATGAGGCTGGAAAGGTAGGTTGGAGCCACATGGTGAAGTGTCTTGAATGGCAGGCTAAGGAGTTTTGTACTTTATCCTAAAAAGTGAAAATTGAATGACCAGAATTTTTTGATAAGAGTGAAATGGATGGTTCTTTCTTAGGATTGGCTGGACTTTCCAAATCACTGGAGATAAGGTAATATCTTAGTCACAATGATAGTTTTTAAATAAAGCGTTATCTCTGTCAACTTTGGTCTCTGAAGTATCTACTACTATTAGTAATACTTAGATACTTAACTGACTCTATGACATTGGTATGAGTTTTTTACTCTACTGTAACAGTATAAATTACAACCACCCACTTCTGGTGACCCATGTGTTCTGTCCTCTTACTAAAGGGCATGAACAACCAGAGACTCTTGGTTGGTCCCTTGATCTCAGTGCAGGGGTATGTGGTGGAAGGGGAATAGAGGACAAAGGGCTGTATCAAAGTGGACTCTCCATTGAACAAGAAAGAAATTCACTACTACTCACTCTGTGTTCGATTAAAAAAAAAAGAGGACAAAATCTTCTCTCACTTTCCATCTTTTGAACTTGTTGGAACATTGAGTTCTGCCTTGAGCTTCTGAGGGGAAGGAGATTTCTCTTCTCAGCTACAACTATAAAAGCCACACACACAACAGTATGAACATGTGCTTGTCAAGATGAGCTAGCAACTAGAGGTAGGAAAAGCCAGAAGATAGAAGTGGCGCTTGAACTATGATTTGAAGGAAGGCGTGCATTCTACTAGTCAGATAGAGGGAGTATATTCCAAATATGAGGCATCACTTGTGTGAGGACACAGAGACAGAAGATGGAATACTGAGTACAGACAGCACTAGGACAGTTTGGCTGGAGCTTAGAATAAATGAAAATGAGAGGTATGAAGTAAGGCTGAAAAGGAGACTGCAGCAAGATCATGAAGGACTTTAAATCCCATATAAGGGAATTTTTATTTTATCTTGGAGGCAATAGGGAGACACTCAGTATTTCTGAGAAGGCACATGACATGGCCAGACCTATATGTAGGGGTGGGGGTTCACCCACACCACAGTCACACAGAGAAGCCCCATATTTCTTGATTGAATCAATCAATCAGATTGTGAATTAGGTATAAACAAGTCCTCAATCAATTCCGGAAAAGTGAAGTATTTTGATTACTGAATGAAATAATATGGGAATACATAAGAACTGTATTGAGATTTATTGAAATAATCAGAGATGCCCATGCCTATGTCTGTATCTGTGTGTATGTGCATATATGTATGTATGTATGTATATACACACATTCCAACTGGTGAATTTCAGCAAATAGACTAGTCTAGTTGTTCTTGAGGGAATTGCTTTTGAGGATACACATAAGAGGGAACCACTTGGACCTTAGTGGAAATTTTAAAAATATCATTGGACTATTTGAAAGTTGCAGTTTCTAAAAATAAAACATAAAAGGAGCCCAGATATATTTCAAGAAGTCATAAAAAAACTGTCTAGATGTATTAGAACTCTTCTAGACTTAAAAAGGAGAGAGTTATTCTAATTACATTACAATATTATTGTAATAATATTATATTTTTAAGTCTAAGAAAATTAGATAACAGTCTGGCAGAACTGAAAAATAAAGGGATGTAAGCAAAATGATTATTATCCAATAATTTGGGGAGATCCAGAGTTCTCTCCTTCTTCTAAAGTCCTGATTTTAAAAAGTTCAGTCTCTTGAAAAACATTGCTGATAATGAGATTGGATTAACTTTATTGTTCAAGACTCCACCCTGGTGGAATGGTCCTTGTGTTCTGCTCAGGCTTAGGTAGGGCATAGCTTGGGGTGGTCTGAGTATAGAGATAAGTCTCTCTGTCCAAGGGTGACATGATGTCATTCTCAGTCCCTCATTGAACACCTACTCTTCAAAGGGTATACAAACTGTGAGCCTGCCACTATGATTGTCTTAGGTCTAAGAGAGATGGCCAAATAACCATCCTTTTATTAATAACATGCTAGCCTTATTAATAAAATGATTAAATTACCCAGAAACTATGTCTCTTGAACCTTTTTAATTGTCATGATTATGCATCATTTGGGGAATGGCTGAACATATTATGTTCCATTAATGCAAAGGAATGCTATTCTAACATAAGAGATGATGAAAGGGATGGTTTTAGTGAAACCTGGAAAGAATTATATGAACTGATGCAGAGAGAAGTGAGCAGAACAAGGGGAACAATTTCTCCTATAACAAAAGCATTGTAAAGGTAAACAACTTAGATAGACTTAAGAACTCAGTGCAATGACCAATCATGATTCCAAACAACTGAAGAATGCTACTCATGCCCTAGCAGAGAAGTGATGGATTCAGGATGCAGATTGAGGCACACACACAGAGACATACACATACATACACACATATGTATATATACATACACACACACACATACATGTCATAACCAATACAAGGATTTGTTTTGCTTGAGTGTTTGTTGTTCTTTCTTTTTTTATGGTAGGAATATGAGAAATGGAGAAAATTTATTTTTGTTGATTGAAAAAAATTTAAAAACAAAATCTTTCTTTAGTATTTCTTATGAGGTCCTTTCTCTGTGCATTTCTTCTAAGAGTGTCTTAAACAATCCTAATAAGTTCCTTATGGCAGGTACCCTGCATCAAACTCAACAGGCTCTTAGCTAATTAGGAGTCATAGCTCCCTTGTGTACAGAATGCAGCGCTGGGTTTTTCTCCATCCTAATTCCACCTGACCAAATTTGGAACTACATTAGTTTTCTAAAATTTCAAATAATTCTGGCTAACTAATTAAGAATCAATAGGAAAGATGGCAGAATACATGCCAGGACTCAGCTGAACTTGTCCAACATTTCCTTACAAACAACTTAAAAAAACACCTCAAATCAAATTTTGGAGTGACAGGGTTAAAAAAAGTTCATAGAAGGACATTTTTCCAACCTAAGACAACTTAGGAGGTCTGTAGGAGAGATCTGTAATATTGGGATGAATGAATACCCAGGGCATGGCAGTAACACCAGCTGTGGGTCAGACAAGTGGTCACTAACAGATTATAGGGAACCCTTTACTAACATTGGGTGCACTAGCACTGATTGGCAACTCTTTTGCCTATGTACAGTTCTGGGTTACAGTTCCAGGGCAGAGAAGAATACTTGTTATCAGTCAAGGGATTATGGGCCCTGATAACAGTTGCAGGGTCAAGAGGGGGACTAGCACTTGTGGCTGAAGGGGAACAGGGATACTTCCTAGCTAAGGACCAGAGCACAGACCAGGAAAGCAGTGATCACACATCTATTCTCATCACACCACCTTGGAAGCACTGAAAACTTGCAGACCCCACACCTCCCTTAAAACTAGCCTGAAAACAGCAACACAAAAAAGTGTGAAGTTTGGTACAGTATTTCCTTACCCACAGGTGAGCAGACTACAACATTAACATAAAATTTTAAATGAAGAAATAGGTGGGGAAAATTAGCAAACACACACAAAACTTGAACATAAAAAGCTACCTTGGGGGCAGTTAGGTTGCACAGTGGATAGAGCACTGGCCCTGAAGTTAGGAGGACCTGAGTTCAAATTCGGCCTCAGACCAAACACTTGACACTTGCTAGCTGTGTGACCCTGGGCAAGTCACTTAACCCCAATTGCCTTAAAAAAAAAGCTACCATGCATGGTGTCAGGAAGATCAAGACATAAGTTTAGAAGAAAACAACAATGTGAAAACAGTTACAAGCAAAGCCGAAAAGAAAAATGTAAATTGAACTCAAGGCCAGCAAGAATTCCCTGAAGAGTTAAAGAAAGAGATGAGTGGTAGAGGAAAAATTGGGAAAACAAATGAGAATGATGCAAGAAAATTAATAGCTTGATTAAAAGAAGCACAAAAATTAACTGAAGAAAAGAACTCCTTAAAAAGCAGAATTGGTCAAATGGAAAAAGGAAGTAGAAAAGTTCACTGAAGAAATAATTCCTTAAAAATTAGAATTGGGTAAATGGAAGCTAATCACTCCATGAGACTTCAAGAAACAATGAAACAAAGTCAAAAGAATGAAAAATAGAAGAAAATGTGAAATCTCTCATTTTAAAAACAACTGAACTGGAAATAGATTGAAGAGAGATAATTTTTAAATTATTGGATTATCTGAAAACCATGATTAAAAAAAAAGGAGCTTAGACATCATAGTCCAAGAAATCATCAAAGAAAACCTCCCTGACATATTAGATCCAGAGGGTAAAATAGAAATTGAAAGAATCTACCAATCACCTCCTAAAAGAGATCACCAAATGAAAACTTCCAGGAGTATTTTAACCAAATTCCAGAGCTTCCAAGTCAAAGAGAAAAAATTTTTCAAGCAGCCAGAAATAAACAATTTAAATATCATGGATCCACAGTCAAGATTACACAAGATTTGGCAGTTTCCATTTTAAAGGGGTGAAATGCTTGTAATATGATATTCCAGAAGGCAAAGGAACTAGGATTACAACCAAAAATTTATCCAGCAAAACTGAATATAATCCTTCAGGGGGAAAAAATAAACATTTAATGAAATAGAGAACTTTCAAGCATTCCTGATGAAAAGACAATATCTGAATAGAAAATTTGATATTCAAACAGAAGACTTAAGAGAAGCATAAAAAGGTAAACATGAAAGAGTAATTGTGAATGGAGTTGAGATGTTTACATTCCTATATGAGAAGATGATACATGTAATTCTTGAGAACTTTGTCATTATTAGGGAAGTTAGGAGTCTGCATATACAGAAGGCATATATGTGAGTCAATTATAATGGAATAATCTCCAAAAAAAATGTAGGGATGAGAAAGAGGGATGCACTAGGAGAAAAAGAAAAGGAGAAGTAAATCAGGAAATTTTATCACATAAAGGAAATGCACAGGGAAGAGCTTTTATAGTAAAAGGGGAAAATTGGGGGGTGGCAGACAATGCTTAAATTTCACTCTCATCAAAATTGGTTCAAAGAGGGAAAACTATATATATATATATATGTACACATATGTATATATACATACACACACATATATATACATATATATGTATGTATATATGTGTGTGTATGTGTGTATGTGTGTATGTATGTATGCATGTATATATACACTCACTATCTTACCCAGTAGGAAGATGGAAGGAGAAGGAGATGAGATATGGGGAGGGGGAGATTGAAAGGGGAAGGGTGACCCGGGGAAGGCAGTGGTCAGAAGCAAGACAGGTTTTTGAAGAGGGACAGGATAAAAAGACAGAGAGAAGGATAAACAAAGGAAAATAGGATAGAGGGAAATGCACAATGAATAATCATAACTGTGAATATGAATGGGATGAGCTAATTCATAGAATGGAAGCAGATAGCAGAATAGATTGGAAACCAGAATCCAATAGTATGTTGTACACAAGGGACACATGTGATGCTGAAAGAAGCACACAGAGTTGAAATGAAGGGCTGGAGCAGAGTCTGTTTGCTTTAACTGAAGTGAAGAGGGCAGGGGTGGCAATCATGATGTCAGATGAAGCAAAAGCAAAATTGGACCTAATTGAAAGAGATAATCAGGGAAACTGCATTTTGCTAAAAGGTACCATACATAATGAAGTAATATAAAAAATCTATAGCAGATTTCTCTGATAAAGGCCTCATTTTTTAAATGTATAAGGAACTGAGTCAAATTCATAAAAATAAGAGCCATTCCCTAATTGATAAATGGTGAAAGGATATGAACAGGCAGTTTTCAGAAGAAGGAATCAGAGCTATCTATACTCATATAAAAATGATCTAAATCACTATTGATTAAAGAAAGGCAAATTAAAACAACTCAGAGATATTACCTAAGACCTATCAGAAATGACAAATGCTGCAGGGCAAGAGGAAAAATAGGTACATTAATAAACAATAGTTAGAATAATGAACTCATCCTATTATTATGGAGAACAATTTGAAACTATACCCAAAGGGTTACAAAACTGTGCTTACCCTTTAATACAGCTATACCACTACTAAGTCTATACTCCAAAGAGATCAGAGAAAAATGTACAAAAAAAATTATAGAAGCTCTTTTTTGTGATGTCTAAGAATTGGAAGTTGAGGGGATGCTCATCAATTGGGGAACAGATGAACAAGTTGTGGCAAATGATTGTGATGGAGTAATAGTGTGCTTTAAGAAATGATGAGGGAGGTGGTTTCAGAAAAAAAAAAAACATGGCAAGACCTATATGAATTGATGCAAAGTGAAGTGAGAAGAACCAGGAGATCATTATGCACATTAACAGCAATTTTGTAATGAATATCAACTGTGAAAGACTTGGCAACTCTGATCAATATAGTGATCTAAGACAATTCCAAAGGACTAATGAGGAAAAAGTGCTATCTACCTCCAGAGAGACAACTGATGAGCTTTGAGTGCAAATTTGAGTGCAAATTTAACTATAATTTTTCCACTTTTTTCTTTGCTTTTTTTTCAATATGGATAATAAGAAAATATGTCTTGCATGATTGTATATGTATCATTGGTGTCACATTATTTGCCTTTTCAGTGGGTGGGGGACAAGTGGGAGGGATGGAGAAAATATGGAACTCAAAATTTAAAAATGAAAGAATGTTAAAAATAAATTAACATTTGAAAATCCATCAATGGGAAGCACATTGGGGGCTCATGAATGGCACCACTCAAATCCCCTATCCCTCAGGTAAATTCTGAGGGACAACATAATCAGCCATCCTGTGATGGGGGTATAATATGATATAACAATATCAATTTGGTAGTTATGAGGTAGATGGATTATACAGGGGCCTTCAAAGAAGAAGATCAATTAGGAATCTATTGCAAAAGTCCAGAAGAGAAGTATTGACTAAGTTTCTGAACTAAGGTAGAGCTTATGTAAATGGAGAGGATGGATATGAGAGATATTGTGAAGATAGAATTGACAAGAATTGACACCTCATTTATATTAGTAATGAGAGATAGGGTCTGGTTGAGGATTACATTGAGGTAGAAAACTTGAGTGACTAGAAAGATGTGCATTTCCCCATCAGAAATAGGAAAGTATGGAAGAATGATGGATTTAACATGTTTTGACCTGTTGAATTTCAGATTCTTGTGAGGTACCTAGCTGGAAATGTTCACAATTTACCTGCCAACCCATTTGTACAATTGCACATTTTCTTGATACCTTTTTTCCAACCTCTCTTACATAAGCCTGTTGTCTCTTGACATCCACCATGCAAAATTCCATTGCTCTTTGGGTCACCTATCATTTTGTCCTTCGAGATCCTGGTATGGTTCTGGGATTCTTACATCACTAAAGGAACATTGGTGTCTTTTAAAATGTATGGGAGCAGCTCGGGATCACTAACAACCCTGTGTAATCACTTAGATGAAATCCAGCCTAAGTTCTTCCTCATTTTCAATTCTGGATTGTTATAACCACAGGGTGTTCAGAATTCTTGAATCTTAACAGATTCAAAGTGTTAGAGCCTAAAATTTCACTAAGATTTTTGGGACACCTTGTAAATTTTATTTCTTTTTATATTCTCTATTATTTATTTTAGTAGATGGGTCTCTTTTGTGTGCATGAATGCATGTGAGTGTGCATCTGTGTGTGTGTGTGTGTATGTGTGTATAGTTCATATGATTAATTGTAGTATTTTGGAAGAGATTTTAATTTCTCCTGACTTCCTGTTATACTGATATTAAACTATGACTTGCCTTCATTATAATTTTATTCGTTAACTGTCAGAGTATTTTATGTTCTAAACACTAGAAGGGCATAAACTTGAGAGTACATCATCTAGTAAAACATTTGAAATGTTTCCTGCTTGTTTGGGAGGAAACCTATAGTACCTCAATTGATTATAAAAATATATTTAATGCCAAACTTGATGGCATCATTACAATACCTCATGTTCTTGCATGCATATTTTCAGACCTTCTCCTCCTCCACCTGTATTAGCCACCACTTAGCACTGTGGGAAGGCTGAGTTTCTGTGCTTATCTGCCCTGCAAGGGCGGGGTGAGTGGTGTTGATTTTGCTGTATGGGGCCAATTATCTTGACCTTCATGATAGCTCAAGCCGTGGCAGGACTGGAATCTCAAGTTTCCTTCCCATTTACATCTCCTTCGTAGGGGCCCAGTACATTGCCTCTGGGACAGTTTGTGGTCTTATAATTTTTTTTTAACTCCTCAGCAATGCACATCTTGAGACACTGTGATTCGCATCCCTAATTCTTAAAAATTGACTTGCCTGCTTCTAATGAGAGAGCTGTTGCCTAAAATAGTTTTCCTACTGTTCTAAAGGGTATTATTTTAGTACCCTGGGGATATGAAAAGTTTTCAACCCACTGGTGTAGGGATTAGTTTTATTTTAAGATATTTAAAGTGTTTTAGATAACTTGGCTAAGAGTGATCCAAGGTTCCATTTTCCCAAAAATATCTTTTCAAAAATAAGTGACAAATTGTTAGTACTTTGAACTATTTGTCACTGGGATCTGGATTCTTTATTGGTTAAGAGAATTAAGATGACTAGCAACTGCATCAACTACATATCTGAAGGTAATTTTCTGTGCGGTTAAAAAGACTTTTTCTTTGAATAAAGCTCTATGTTAGAAGACACAGTCTTCTGAAGTTATTGATGTATTTATTGAATGTGGTATGCTTTTCAATTTTTCATGATTTTGCCCACTATACAACTGAAAGTATTTCTACTTTTTTATTATTATTAGAGTGGGGCATTCATAACTACTTTATAAATCTGTAGTCATCCAATAGTTTATGATCTATCTTGAGATCTGATTCAGTTTATGTCTTAAAGGATCAATACCTTGACTGAACTGACTAACCAAGTAAGACTATATTTTTTATTTTTTTGCTCTATTGGGCTTGTTAAACTCATTTGTGTTAAAGCTTAGACATAGCCTAAATCAAACAGGTGGTTGAACCTGATTGTTTTGCATCAACTAGACATTTTACTGAAGGGGGCTACTCTTCTCCAGGCAATATGGTAGGTGCTAGATATAAAAAAGAGAAAAAATATCATAGCCTCTACCCTCAAGGAGCTTATATTCTACTGGAGAGAAACAACATATTGGCGAAATAATAGAAATATGCCGAGTATGAAAGAGTAATGTTGGATGTGAGATGAAACTTGGTGTAATGGCATCAGTTCAATAATTAGGGACATATATTGTTGTTGTTGTTGTTTCAGTCATCTCCAACTCTTCATGACCCCATTTGGGGTTTTCTTGGCAAAGATACTGGAGTATCAGTATACTGAAGTATTCCCTTCTCCAGCTCATTTTACAGATGAGAAAACTGAGGCTAACAAAGTTAATCAATTTGCCCAGGTTCACACAGCTAGTAAGTATCTGAGGCTGGATTTGAACTCAGGAAGATGAGTCTTTCTGACTCCCAGGCCAATTCTCTATCCACCTAACTGCTCCTACTGACATATATACTCCAGTCTAATTGACTGTATCAAAGTGCTTTCCATCATTTATCAATAAATACTTTTCTCATTTATCAGATTGAAAAACTGATAATGATATGGTATATGGTAGTGATATAGTATAATAAGATCAATTCAATAATCACTGACATATGTACTTAGGTCTAATTGATTGTCTCAAATGCTTTCCATCATCATTTGCTAACAGCTACTTTCCTATTTCTCAGCTTAAAAAACTGAGGCCTAGACAAAGTTAGCCATATTGATTAATCATACCAACCACTTTTTAGGGAACTGGAATAAATTTCTATTTACTCATGTGTGTATATGTTGCACCTCACCAATAGAAATGTAAACTGCTTGAGGGCAGAGATTGTTTTAGTTCTGTTTCTGTATCTAGTACCTAGGTAATGAGAAGCATTGCTATTTTTGTAGGCACAAAAATGTCTCCTGATTTGGTTTGAATTGAATATCATTTAACTCAGAGGTTCTTGATTTTTTTTACGTCATGTGCCCCTTTAGAAGAACGAGGGAGCCTATGGACCCCTTCTCAGAGCAACATTTTAAAATACATAAGGTCCTGGATGGCAGTTCCAGGGCAAGGAGGAGCACTAGCACACCAGAGCTTGCAGCCACAGTAGAGTGGGGACCTTTGTCACAATTCCAGGTCAGAAAAGAGTGTTTATGGTCACTCACACACCAGAGCATAGGCAAGAACAGCAGTAAACACACCTGTAGTTTGCTCATACTACTTTGGAAGAACTGAAGGTCCTAGGTCCCTACAGGTCCTTAGAAGTATCTCTGAGAACAGCTGCACAAAACCCCTGAAGCTTAGGGCAGTGTGCCCTCCACCCTGGAAGCAGATCCCCACTTTAGCAGAGAGTCAAGAAATAGGTTGGAAAAATGAGGAAACAACAGAAAAAAAAATTATGATCATAGAAAGCTACTATGGTGACAAGGAAGATCAAAACACACACTCAAAAGAAGATAACAAAGTCAAAGCTCCTACATCCAAAGCCTTCAAGCAAAATATTAATTGGTTTTGGGCCATGGAAGAGTTAAAAAAGGATTATGAAAATTAAGTGAGAGGTAGAGGGAAAATTGGGAAAAGAAATGAGAGTGATGCAAGAAAATCATGAAGAAACAATTCTACAGTTGGTAAAGAAGACACAAAAAAAATACTGAAGAAAACGACACCTTAAAAAACAGACTAGGTCAAATGGTAAAAGAGGTGCAAAAAGCCAATGAGAAGAAGAATGCCTTGAAAAGTAGAATTGGCCAAATGGAAAAGGAAGCACAAACATTCACTGAGGAAAAAACTCTCTAAAAAGTAGAATTGACCAAATGAAAAAGGAAGTACAAAAGTTCACTGAAGAAAATAATTCCTTAAAAATTAGAATGGAGCAAATGGAAGCTAATGACTTTATAAGAAATCAAGAAACAATAAAACAAAACCAAAAGAATGAAAAAGTAGAAGACAATGGGAAATAGAAAAAACAACTGACCTGGAAAATAGATCCAGGAGAGATAATTTAAAAATCCTCAATAATTTAAAAAATATTGGACTACCTGAAAGCCACAATCAAAAAAGAGCCTAGACATCATCTTTCAAGAAATTATCAAGGAACACTGTCCTGATATTCTAGATTTGGAGGATAAAATAAAAATTGAAAGAATCTACCAATCCACCTCCTGAAAGAGATTCCCAAATGAAAACTCCTGATATTATAGCCAAATTCCAGAGCTTCTGGGTCAAGGAGAAAATATTGCAAGGAGACAGAAAGAAATAATTCAAGTATTATGTAGCTATAGTCAGGATAACATAAGATTTAGCAGCTTCTACTTTAAAGGACAGAGGGTTTGTAATATGATATTTTGGAGAGCAAAGGAGCTAGGATTACGATCAAGAATCAGCTACCCAGTATAATTCTTCAGGGGAAGTACTGCTATTCAATGAAAGAGAAGACTTTCAAGCATTCTTGATGAAAAGATCAGAGCTGAATAGAAAATGTGACTTTCAAATACAAGACTCAAGAGAAGCATAAAAAGAATCCTCCAAATGAAAGATACCTCAGAGGTTATCTAGTTCTAACCATATACTAACAGGAATCCCTGTCTACAACATCCCAACGAGTACTCATTAACCCAGTTGCAAACCTTCAGGGAACCAACAACCAAGTAAGCAGTCCATTCCAATCTTCAGCTCTATTATGACTTTCCTTTTCAACGAATTGAAATCTGCCTCTCAGCAACTTCAACGCATAGTTCCCATGTTCTGTCCTCTAGGGCCAAGCAACAGGAAAATCCAATCCAAACACTTAAAGAAGACAATTATGTTTCCATTCCTCTCACCTCTCAAACTCAACTTGTTACCCTAGAATCAACAGAGAATTATGAACTAAAAAACAAATGACAAAAATTTCTCATCTCAGGTTAAGAACACTTGACTTAATTATATAGCTAAAGTAACCTTAGAATGGTTCTGTTACACACCCCACTCATGTTTCATAGGATTATATGAGATGATTCAGTATTTATAAGGACCTTAGAGATCATATTTGGTACCAAATTCAAATAGAAACACATCACTGCAGTTGCATATTGATTTAAAAAACCACAAATATACATTATCTATGTTGCATTGTATTTTTGTTTGTTTTGTTAAACTTTCCCAATTACATTTTAATCTGTTAGGCAACACTTGGGAGTTTTGTAGGCCACGAATTAGAAATTTTTGATGCAGTCCAACACTCTAACTTGTTCAAAAAGAAAAGTTTATCTCTATTTGCCCTAGTTTGGCTCCTCATCAAGTAATTGTTTTGCTACTCTGTTGTTGTTATTTCGTTATGCATAAATAGTAAAATAGGCTTGGGCAGCTAGGTGGTGGAGTGGACAGCCTGGAGTCAGGAAGACCTGAACTCAGACACTTCCTAGCTATGTGACCCTGGGCAAGTTACTTAACCCTGCTTGCTTCAGTTTCTTCACCTGTAAAATGAGCTGGAGAAGTAATTGGTAAATCATTCCAGTAGTTTTACCAAGAAAACCCCAAAATGGAGTCATGAAGAGTCAGACATGACTGAAATGACTGAATGAGAAAAGTAAAATAGGGTTACACTAGCAATCATGGCTTATTTGTCAAGATACTGGCTTTATTCCTTTGTGGTCTAGTTTCACTGTTTAATATTAAGTATATCTCTTAGTTGACAATTTAAAAAAAAGCTCTGGAAATGAGATTTTCTAGATGGAGCAAATCCATTCATATTAAATATTACTTAAAGATTTGTGTTTTCATTAGAGTAGATATTCCTTCTGTCACCACAAACCATCACTCCTCTTCAACTAGGTAGGTGGTCTTTGAGAACTGCTAGGGCCAAAAAAGTTCATCTCTCTATGATCAACCTGGAAATGAGCCTCTGTTAACTTAACTCGCTGTCCTACAGCTGACAAACATAGTCTCCATTCTTTTCCTCCTTGATGGTATCCATCCAAATTTGTATTCCGTTGACATAGTCTTTGCAGCCCAGTAACACCTTAACAACGTGATGGAACACCAGAGGAGGACCTTAGAGGTAAACATTCTATATCCAGAAGCTGATTTCTATAACACAATATGAACTCCTTGAGCAAAGGGACTGATTTTTTTTTCTGTGTCCTTTGCATCTAGCATAGGTTTTTTTTTTTCATAGAACAGGTGCTTGATGTTTGTTCTTTATTCTCAAAGAAGACCAATTACATCACAAGGGTGTTGTGTAGACTTGCATGTATATTGGATTTAAGTGAAGCAGAGCTGTGCAAAGCTGTCGGCTTCATTCCCTTCTGCAGATCCATGAGTCTGGTGGCAAGACAAAAGTCAAGATGACTGGCAATGGTCCAGGATCAAGTGGCTGACCTTGGCCAGAATAGGTGCTTAAAACCTTCCTAGAATAAGTGTTTCAATACCTTCCCACCTCCTTCAACCTCCTCTCTCCACTGATCAGAGGACTGGAGGGTGGAGCACTGGTGTCCCCAGCCTTTCCAACTTCCTTTTGTTTATTGTCTTCCATCATTAGGTTGTAAGCTCCTTGAAAGCAGGACTAATCTTTCTTTTTCTTATTTGTATTCCTAGGGCTTAGCACAGTGCCAGGCACATCATAAGCATTTGATAAATGTTTCTTGAATTGAATGAATAAATGTTTGTTGAACTGAATTAAATTGAATGTTTTTAATAAATAATGAACGGTAATGAATTAGCTTTAAAGTGAATTTAGAAAGGTGGTGAGCTTTGGGATTGTTGTAACAGGGCTTCTGAACAATTGAGGCAGAGAGCTTTTCTAAAGACTCTACTACACCGGTGAAAGGACACCAGCGGGGGGAAGACCTTGCATTACTTGTCATTCCCCGGCCTGGTTTTCCCCAGTGATATCTGAGTTTTCTGGGAATCACTTTGATGGGACTGTGCTAAGCAGATCTTCGATGTCCCAAGAGGTCGTTAGTGTTCATTCATTTTGGGGGATGGATTTTTGTAATAAACCAATTTGCCACTTATTCTAAGGCCCCCTGATTACTTTTGAATGTGGGCATGAGTCATTCAAGTCATTCTTGAGAGAGAACTACAGAATATTTTCCAAGTAATTACCTTGGATTTTAATAAGAGCCATTTTACTCCTAAAATGCTGGGTCTAGATGTCACCTCAGGTGAAAATCTCCTAAGATTTTGGGTTCTATAATGTAATCTTGGATATTTTTATTTATATGTTTTTTGAAGCAAAATAAGAAACATTTGGAGTTTATAAGTGACAGAAATTGGAGGGAGGTAATAATAATAACAGCTAACATTTATGTAAAAAGCTAACATTTTTAAGGTTAACAAAGTGCTGGATTGTTATTTTATCTTCATAAAATTCCATATTTGTTGCAATTATTATCCCCATTTTACATATGAGGAAACTGAGGCAGAGAGAAGTTAAATGACTTGTCCAGGGTCACACAGCTTGAAAATTTCTGAGGCAGCATTTGAACTCAGGTATTCTTGACTCCAAGTCCAGCATACTCACCTACTAAGCCACCTAGCTGCCTATACTGTTATAACCGAAATGTGCCTTCCCAACTACCCTCAGATCAGACATGTAGGATTGTGGTGGGTAGAGATGAAGGTAGAGGAGAGAGATAGGAAGGGGAGTAGGGAACAGAGGTATTCTAAGTAGAGGAAACAGCATCTGCAAAAATGGGAAAATTTGAGACATACTTTAGGAATAGAAAATATGTAGTAGAGGATGAGGGTGAGAGAGGTTGAAGTCACATTGGGTCCTAGCTCAAGGACCTTGAATCCTGTTATTCAGCATTTGGAATAACCAATGGGCAATTTATTCATGTGTTCCCTTGGTATCCACCAAACATTTAAAGAAGTAGAGGAAGGCTCTTAGCAGGTTGGGTAGCCCTCCTGTGGAGGATTGTCAGGGAGGATACAGACAAGATACTCATAGCATGAGAGATTATGGATTTTTAGATGTATATCATTGGAGGAGTGCCTATATTGTTGAGATCCCAGATCCATTAAAGTATTCAGGCATATTTCTGCAAGGACTTTGCTGGATATTGTATAGAGCAAATCAGAGACATGTGGAATACTTTCAACCTACTGGGAGGTGGGGCAGGGATTTATAGTCTCTCTTTAGCAACATTTAAATCATACAAGTAAGGCAGGAAATAGTAGAAAGTAAAACACAATATCATTCAATTTAGTTTGTTACATGGATCTTTTCCCCCCAACTAGAACATAAGCTACTTGAAGTTAAGATCATATAGTTAGTCAACAAGTATTTGTTAAGTGCTTGACTAAGTAAAGTATGTAGGAGCACAATGGAGAAGTCCAGATTGCAGCCTAGTAAGAAATGAAGAGGTGGCTAGCCTGGATGTGCTCCTTAAATGGCAGTTCTGAGAAGACCCATCTAATTAGTGGGAGGGACAGAAAGTGCTTCTGAGGTGTGACTTCTAGGTTCAAAGTGACATTCTGGGATGAAAACGTTTCTAGAACTTGTTGGACAAGTCCAGATTGAAGGTTGGTGAGAAATGAAACTTATCTCACTCTGCTATTAATGCCCACATTATTCTACTGGAGTGCTCGACGTATTCTAGATGCTCAGTAAATACTTGACTGGTTGACTGAAAATTGACCTCAACCTGCAAGCTACTCTAGGAAGAGAAGAATGGAAACTTTGATTATTGGCTTCAGCATGCATGCCTGTTTTTTTTTTTTCTTCTTTTTCCTAATGTTCTGGCCTATAACTTTTCCAACTTGAGAAGCAATAAGAAAGGACAATAATAGAATTGGCCCAGTTATAGTTCATTTAGAAAGTGTTGTTTCATGGGAAAATGGCAGTTTACAGGCGAAATCACTAGAGGCATCCTGGTTTTTTGCAAAGAACCATGGGTTTAGAGTCAGAGGACCTGTGTCCAAACTCTGTATGACCCCTCTCTCTGGACCTTCATTTCCATATCTGTAAAATGAAAGGGTTGGAATAAAGTTCACAGATCCCATTCTTCTCTGAATCTCAACTCCTATGACTGTCCTCAAATCCCAATGTCATTGGCACAATGGGAATAGCAGTGAATTTAGAGTTAAAGTTCCTGAGTTCAAATCTCTGCTCTACCACTTACTATCTTTGGGAGCTTGGGTAAGTCATTTAACTTTTCTAGACCTCAGTTTCCTTACCCATAACATGAAGAGTTTAGACTAGATATATTATCCTATGAAACCATCATCTATGGTATTTAAACAACTGCCTGGGGACTGTGGTAGCAATGAGGACAAATTATTAAGTAGGGGAGAGGGGAGGATGAAAGTAGGAATCAGGTAGGAATTGCAAGATGATAAGGAGGTTAGGAGACTATCTGTTTTCTTTTCAAAAGACCCTTAAAAACATCCCATTGACCAGTTGACATAAATGAGCTTAGACTGCACCTAGCCAATGCGCCATGCATAGCTATGCTATTAGTACTTGCTTATAAAAGACTTCCCTTCTGAATGAATCCACTCTCTTCGTATTTTTCCACTCAAAATGAAAACAAATCACACAACTTCCAGTTTTTTCTCCAAGCACTAAATATGGTCATTCAAGTTTGTGAAGACTGGAAATACCTAAAAATCCATTTGTAAATGAATGTCAAAGGAATCAGTATCCTTTCGCTTCAAAAAAAAATGGAAGTAAAGGAGCATTTAATAAGCCTTCAAGAATAGTGATGTTTATTACTCAGATAGTCAGAGCCAGCCAGTACTACATCTGCAGCAAAAAAAAAAAAAATAAAGGAAGAGTGTGTGTACACATACATTCACAAATATGTACATATGATCAATTATATGAGTAAATTATCAGTTGCAATTGATATAATAGACTGTCTTCTTAACTGTTCTTTTATTTATATATGTATGTATACATATGCACACACATAAAGATAAACATATATATGTCTATTTTTTACATACTATACTATATATACATATAGAGTACTAGTCTATATATGTGTATAGATAAGTGACTATGTAGGTATATATGTGTAGTACACATATACACCCATACATATATATGTATAGGTGTATACATACTACACATATATATTGTTATATATTATTATGTATATATAAATATAGATCTGTATTGAAGCAGGACATGATTTAATGAAAAGAAAAACTTCAATACAGATATGTGTATATATATGTATACACACATGCACACCTATATTAAAGCAGGAAATGATTTAGTAAAATAAAACCTTTTTATTTTAAAAAATTATTGAACCATTTTTCCTGATATAATGATCACTTCTAAATGAACATCCTGGTTACCATACTACCTCTTCTTAAAAATAAAAGATAACAGTTAAAAACACAGCCTATTATAAGAATCATGACTGATAATTTACTCATATATAATTTACCATTCTTAGCAGAGAAGAGTGAAAATTAGCCCTTTGGAACCACCATTGACTACCATGTTCAACCTTATGCCTCTTGTCTATTAGTGTGGTTGTCTTTACATTATTGTTGTCATTATGCATGTGGTTCTGCTTACTTTGTTCCAAATTTGTTCATGCAAATCTTCTTACGTTTCTCTGAGTTCCACAGTTTGTTGTTCCTTATAAATGTTTACTGCTTGCCTGACTTATAGTGCAATAACATTACACTGGAGTCATGGGCCACAACTTGTTTGGTCATTCCCTAATCAATGAGTAAATGATTTGATGATTTGTTTCTGGATTCATCATTTATTGTATATATGGACTCCTGGTTCTGTCAATGAACACCTTGGTGTGTAAGGAAAGTAGTAGGATATCTGGGTCAGAAGTTTAATAACTAGAAAGGAGAACTTTTATAGAAAGTAAGATTTGTTAAGAACTGGGTGTTTAATTTTTCAATCATGTAGCATGTATTAAGTGCCTTCTGTGGGCCTGGCATTTAATTCTATTGGGAATACAAAAGCAAAAATGAAAATAGTCCCTGCTCACCAGGATCTTATAATCTAGAGAGGGGATACAAGATATATATCGTATCATATATCTATCTATATACATACGTATGTGTGTGTGTGTGTGTGTGTGTGTGTGTATGTGTGTGTGTGTGAGAGAGAGAGAGAGAGAGAGAGAGAGAGAGAGGTCATGGAGGAAAAGATGGCAAGATTTGACAACTAAGTGGATATGTAGGGTGAGTGAGAATGAAAAGCTAAAGATGGCACTGAGGTTATAAGGAAGGAATCCTTGGCAGTGCCTCCGCTGAAAAAGGGGAGTTCAGAAAATTGTTACTTTTATGGGGTGAGAGGAGATATCTTGGACATGTTGAGTTTGAGGTTTCTATAGGATCCTCAGGCAAGTTGCCTTTTTTTTTTCTCCAGAGATCTTTAAAAGCATGTTGCATGCTTTTTAAAGAATGCTAGCTTTAATGACATAGTACCTGGGTTGGAATCTTGGGGCTGCTACTTGTAACCTGAGACCTTGTACAAGTCACTTCCTCTGACCTTTTGTTTCCTATTTTATAAAATAAGAAGCCTGGACTTGGAGTTCCCTTCCAATTCCGAATTCCATAATCCTCTTCATCTATTCAGAATTGTTTTGGTCAGTCTACTTGAAATTAGGGTATGGGTGCGGGTGAGTAGCTTGATGGTTTCCTAAGGTGCTATTCAGTGCTTTGATCCTGTAATCTGGTCCCTGCTCTAGAGGCCTTTGGAAAATGGCAGATGCAAAGGCCATGCAAGTTCTTAACTCTTGGCTACAATTGAATGTTTGCTATAGGCTGATACATCAGAGCTGCTAAGAATTTCCTTGTATGATCTGTAGGTCTGTTCTTGGTATAGCAGATTATTTATCTGAGTACATAATTGAGCTGCCCCAAGTCTGGCCTATTAGTGATGGTGATGGGGTCCCCCAGGGGTCCACATTAATACTCAAATGATTTCATCTTTTATTAATCCATTATGGACTGCTTTCTGGGGGTCATGTGGTAAATTTTCAGCAGTGCAAAGCCCTTTAGGATTTTTCCCCTTTTATTATTTTAATTATTAAATATTCTGAAAGATTTTTCCCCCAATGTGGAAAAATGACTGATTAATAACAGACTCCTACAAAATGTTAAGAAAACAAAGTGTACCATTTGTGGCGCTAAAAGAAAATTACAGGTAACTCCAAAAGAAATGATAATTAGAACAGCAAGAGGTGCCGCGGTGGAGCGAATTAAATCCGTTAGGTACCTTGCAGTTATTTTCTCTGAAGCCTTACCTGCTCTAATCATTGTGCAGGGAGTAAACTTGTGATTGGGGGCTGCTACGCATGTAATTTGGCTCTCGATGCCAAGAGGATTGTCATTCGAGACAGGAAATTTTGCCAATTACTGATTCAACTTGTGTAATTTACAATGCAGCAGCCTTAGATGTCGTGATTCTAGTCCCATGGATAGATCTATGCTGATTTCCTGGTGGATGGGAGGGCACCCGATTGATTCCTATTTGGTGTGTTTATTTGATTTTTACCTCTTGGTATATTTTATTGATTTTTCTTCAAGATTAGGTAGAATTGTTTGAAGTCATTGAGACATATCATTTGATACTTTATTAATACTGCTCTTCTTTCCCCCCCAGAGAGGCTATTCTCCTCCATCAGTTAATCATAATTAAACAAGAGGAGATTTGTTTAGCCCACTAATTCCCAACCTTTTTCAAACTGTAATAAAATTGTCAATTTACAGGAAGAGAGAAAGAAACAAGATGTACTGTGCATGCCCAGACTATGGCTCAATGTTGTACTTGCTTATTCTAATAGCTTCTAACAGCAATTCAAAGTCTTCGGTCTAAGGTCCCGAATTCAAAAATCCCTTTCTTTGAAATCAAAGTGAAACAGGGTCTAAGGTCATTAATGTTAGAAGAGAGACCCTCTGAGCAAACAAAATCCACTCTCCAATCTGTACTCCCCAAATGTTAAATATTGTATACATACATATAGACAGACTAAATAATAATAATTAAAAATACTATTTAAGAATAATCCTTTTGCTATTTATAGCAAAGGTGCTAAAGTTTTGATGATTTGGTAAATTGCCCTACAGCTCTTAGAGGTACTTAATAAAAGAAGATTCATTCAGTTAAATGAGAAAAATTTTATTTTGATATCTCCTAACAGATAATTTCATAATCAGAATCTATTTCTGTTAGCTGACAGGTTACCTTTGCATTGAAGCTAATTCGTTCCTTGCTGCTTTTTCTTGCATTTCAGGTCTTCCTAGTAATTTCATAAGTATATTATTGGTTGTAAAAATTGGTTCCTTTTTTCCATTCTAGTGGTCATGGATTAGGGTCATAGGAGTGGGACTTTAGAAATCCAAAGTCCAAACTTGTCATGGAAACTGAGGTCCAGAGCGATAGATTGATTCACCTAAGGTCACATAGTAAGTAATTACCAGAGCGAGGAATCAGACCCAGGGGAGCACGATTCAGGTGTGTGAAAAGATGTCCTATGAAATTGGGATTAGATTGGTTCTTCTTGGCCTCTGGGGAGCAAAACCAAGATGGAGAAGCTGCAGAGAATCAGGTTTAGGTCTTATGTAAGCAAAATGTGCCAATCTAAGCTATCCGAAAGTAGAATTGACTGCCTTAACACATTCAGTTCTTCCTCACAGGAGGTCTTCAAGCATGGGCCCATTGGGCACCTATTGGAGGTTTCACCCTTCTCTGCAAGATAGATTTATACCAGGTATAAATTAGACTAAACAGCCTCTGCCATCTTTTCTGACTCTAATTTCCATTTTAGTGCTCCTGCCACTGTGCCTTGGTTTACATGGACTTAGAAAAATCGTAATCTTTCAGTTTCACATGCCCGATGATGATTTTTGTGTGTGACACTTATGAGCCTGGTTATCACACATAGTCAATATGGTGCCCCATTTACCACAGACCTCCATTCAACTGCTTTTTTAAACCCAGTCTCATTTTGTGATATCTAGGTAGACATTTATTTCTGGCAGACCCAAAACAGGTGGTTCATCCCTTCACAATATGGCTTCATTCTACCCTTCTAAGCTTATTACACATTACTCCCTTTTATTCCTTCTATGGCCTAACCAAACCAGTCTCCTTACTATTCTTCATACATGAAATTGCAACAATTATCTCTGTACTTTTGGATGCCTAGGTTGTACTCCATACCCAGAATGCATGCCTTCCTCACCTTCACCTAGAATTCCTAAATTTTTTTTCAAAGGTTAGCTCAAGTATCATCTCCTATTATGAGCCCTTTCTTGGTCTCTTGACCTATTATACCTTTCTTTCCCTCCAAAATACTTTGTAATTACCTTATGTTTACCCTATATTTTTCATTTTCTTATATCTGTACAAATTGTTAGAATGTAAGTCCTTGGAGAACAGAACTGTTAGATTTTTGTATTTGTGAACCTGGAGCCTAGTATGTGCTAGGTGTCTAATAAATGCTTGTTGATTGATTGACTCAGTGACTGCAACAATCTCATTTGGGTTAGGAACAGAGAAAGACTCAGAGATATATGGACAGAAAAGTTTCCCATGTGCAGAACACACCTAGATTATTATTGTCTACTTCTCCTTCATTCCTACTCCCAACTTCACAAACAAATATAATCAAAAGGTGCATTGTCTTTTGTTTAATGGTCTAACCTTCTTCCAGGGGAGAAACTCTTTCCTAAAGGTAGCCAGGAATGGGGCCTTTTTTGCTTCACCTGATGAAGGCCACGCAAAGGCTGCATGTGTATGCTTTTGTATTCTTCCAAAACAAAGGGCAACATTGGACATGGGCCAGTTGACCAAAATCAGGACATTTGTATCCTGGCTTGTCTTAGTTCTCAGGATGCTAGAATGTCAGTAACAACATCTTTTGGCAAAGTAAATAAAGTAAATTAACTTTATAGGATGTTTAAAGAGTATGCATCTGCAGCACCAACTAGGAGAGAAGGGTAGTTTTGAAAAAGGCTACTGTTGTCAAGGTTCTGAAATTAATTGGATGCTTTAATTGAGGTAGATTACTAGCTAATGCTTGCTTGAATACAGTAATTCTCCTATTAAATTATCTTGGAATAATTACCTGAAATTTCTCAGCTGCAGGGACTGATGGCTATTTAATTGCACCAGGAGGCTGCTATATAATTACTTAACAAGGTGTCCTGTAATAGTTTAATTCCCCTTTTGCTAAAAAAAAAAAGTGGGTGATAAAGTAATGACAAATACTTATTTGATAGAAATAAATTGTAGTGATGTTTTTTGCTTCATGGATGATTTGATATTTGAAACAAGTGAAATTATTTTTACATTTCTGATTCATAACTAAAAATATTGATTATTTAACTTCTGAGATGTATTTAGATGACCATCCCTGTGGTGAACAAATAGACAGCATTTCTAAAGATTGAGAATCCCTATTCTTAATTTTTACTTCTTCCAGAATTCCAGAAGAAAGCAACTCCTATTCCTTCATACAATTAACTGTGTTGAACTTTCCACTTAATGAATACAGAACATTTTAACTTTATACTTTAGTCATTCAGGGAGCAGTGGAACACAATTTACATTTACAGATGAGTACATGGGAAAGAAAAAAAATAGAGAGATGTGCTGAGTTTTCTAAAGCTATTTGGTGAGATAGTTACAGAGCTGATAAGTCAAACTTGGAAAAATACATATGAATTTCCACCAAGAAATTAGTTTACCAACCACTAGGAAAGTACTCCAGGAAAGTATTAAGATGACTTTCTTGAACTATAGAAACCTATCCCATCAGATCAAATTAATTTCTTCTATGATAAAGGATAGGTTTTGTACATTAGGTAGAAGCAATAGGTACGTTGTGTTTTAGCTTTTAGAATGCTTTTGGTTTGGATTTATTTGAGCTAATAAGCAACAGACTTAAAAAAAAAAAAAGAAGGACATTGCTTCTTGGAGGGTTCACTACAATCATTGGCAATCTTGACAAAGTTATCAGGTTCAGTTCCTGAGTTGCTTGTAGAATGATTTAACATCAATAAATGTTCCCTCTGACACTTCCCTCTGGTTCTTCATCATAGCATGGAGATGATCTTGGGATCTGGAAGACCACTAGAGTAAAACACAAGTTTTGTCCAGTCTTGCCAAGCTAGAAAAGCTGCTAATGAGGCCCCATGATGGACTCTGTCTTCATTCTGAAGATCAGTCAATTTAAACTCAGAATAACAAATCACTGAATTAGCCATAGGGTGATAAATTTTTAGGTTGCAGAAACTCTCATAGCCCTCAGAGCCTAAAGTCATACAGAGGCTGTGACCTTTGTCTCATTTCCAAAATTAAAAAAATTTTTGAGGTATTAAAGTTATCAATGACCTAGATAGTACAAGTATCTGGGTTTTCTTCTTACATTAACAACTTGGCAAACATGATGAAAATTGGAAACTAGCCAAATAAAATGGAGAATTATATGTTATACAATCTTGGAAAAATACAAGAGAAATGGTAGAATGGAAACATTTTTACATTAATATCACCAATAAAAATCTGCTATCCAAAATCCTGTAATTATGAATAGAGATGCGTTTCGATGAGCTGCGGGAAAAAAGGCACACTGATCCATTGTGGTAGAATGGTGATGTGGTCCAACCATTCTAGATATCAGTTTGGAATTATGTTAGAAAAGTGACTAATCTATACATACTCTTTGACTCAGTAGTCCCACTACCAGGCCTATAACCCATGGAAATCAAAGATAGAAACAAAGAGCCAGTATATACCCCAACTGCTATGGCATTATTCTTTGTCCAGCCAGTATACAATAAAATGTGATGTGGGCAGAATAACTTACATAAGAAAAGAGAAGCAAAAACCACAAATAAAATATATACAAGAAATGACACCATATAAACAGTGACAAGAGCTGTTGATTTACAAAAGTAGTTATCCACGAACACACATTTATTAAGCACCTGCTATGTGCCATGCACTGAGCTAGATACTGAGAATACGAATATATTGAATGACACAGTATCTACTTGTAAGGAGCAGGCATCCTAAAGACAACAAGTGCACATATGCACAATAAATATAAGGAGAAAAAATACGAATAATTACAGAGGTAGTTTGGGAGGGATAGATAGGTGGCAAAGTGGATAAAGGTCTGTGCCTGAAGTCAGGAAGACCTGAGTTCAAATCTGGCCTCAGACATTTTCTAGTTGTGTGACTCTGGGCAAGTCATTTAACCCTGTTTGCCTCAGTTTCCTCATCTGTAAAATGAGCTGGAGAAGAGCACTCCAGTATCTTTGCCAAGAAAATCCCAAACGGGATCACAAAGAGTCAGGCATGTCTGAAATGACTAAACAACAACAGTTTGGGAGGAAGGGTACTACCAGCATTTGGGGAGATCATGAAAAGCTTCATGTCACAGGTAGTATTTGATCTGGATGCTGAAGGAGAAGAGAGATTCTTTGAGGTAGAGGTAAGAAGAGAGTACAATTTTAGGGATGTGAGATGGTCAGTGCAAAGGCTTGGAGATGAATTTTCATACATGAAGAAAAAAGAGGCCAATTTGCTGCATCTCAGAATGCAGAGGTGGGGGGGATGGAATAGTGTGTAATGAAGTTGGAAAGCTAGATTTTGGCTTGACTGCGATAAGACTTTAAAAGCTAAATGGGAGTTTATTTTTGATTCTAGAGGCAATAGGGAGCCCCTGGATTTTATTGAGTAGGGGAGTGACAAGATTAGAGTTTCACTTAAAGGAAATCACTTTGGGAGCAGCATGTAGGACATACTGAATTGGGAAGGGACTGAAGACAAAGAGATTCATTAGGAGGCTGTTGCAATTACCAAGGCAAGAGTTGATGAGGGTCTAAAAGAATGTGGTAGCATGTGAGTCGAGGGTAAGGTTTGAGAAATATTGTGCAGGTAGAAAAAGCAAGATTTGACAAATGATTAGATATGTAGGAGGAGGGGCAGTGAAGTGTCAAAGATAACACCAAGGTTAGGAACGAGGGACTGGGATGATGGTGATGCCTTTGACAAAAACAGGTAAATTTGGACGAGGGGAATGTTTGGGGCTAAAGATAACGTCTTTATTACATCCACTTTGAAATGTCCAAGAAGCAATTGATGATGGCAAGGCTGAAGCTCAAGCGAGTGTGACTGGAGCTGGATATATAGATCAGAGAGTCATCTTCATAGAGAAGATAGTTAAATCCACAGGGGCTAATGAGGTAACTGAAAGAGTACATATATAGAAAGAGCATGGGAGGTTAAGAGCCTTTGAGAAGACTCACGTTTTAGGGGACGTGATATGGACGATGATGGACCAGCAAATTGGCATGCTAAAGATGAGTCATCAATTCTCTGATGTTATGTTTTAATTTAGGGCTTAGAATAATTATTATTTCAGTGATCATGATGCTTAAATGTATCAATAAGAATATAGCATGTATAATAGGCAAAGGGTAGGAAACAATGAGGAGAAATGCTATTCTGGATTTGATT
This sequence comes from Vombatus ursinus, assembly GCF_900497805.2. Taxonomy (NCBI): domain Eukaryota; kingdom Metazoa; phylum Chordata; class Mammalia; order Diprotodontia; family Vombatidae; genus Vombatus; species Vombatus ursinus. The sequence goes on along the minus strand of NW_020954588.1, from coordinate 19,180,166 downwards.
CTAATCAACAGGAAGGAACAAGGTGCTGTGTTAAAAATAATGGAAATTTGGGGGGAAGTTACCTCTCCATCTTAGGGTTTATGTTAGAGGAGGAAAAGAAAGTCATGCAGAGTCCAACACATGCCATTGATTTTGGAGAGGCTTTCAAAGGATTAAAAAAAAAGATTAAGTAGGCTCTCCATGTTCTAGAATTTTGTAGGGGAAGTCAGCTCAGGCAAATGTGTAGGGCATGGAAAATGCATCAACCAACTTTGATTTTTTTGGGGGGGGGGCTAGACAATGGGGTTAAGTGACTTGCCCAGGGTCACACAACTAGTAAGTGTCAAGTGTCTGAGGCCAGATTTGAACTCAAGTCCTCCTGACTCCAGGGCCAGTGCTCTATCCACTGCGCCACCTAGCTGCCCCCAACTTTGATTTTCAAGAGATATACGTGGAATTTGGAAGCGGGAGTGATCAATAGAGGATGAATACAAAGGGTCCTGTAATATTTGTCTCAGGACTGCTAAAGCTCTGAATGAGATAAGGCTGGTGAGCTCTAAGGGCAAAACAAAAGGCTTTTTAAAATCTATATGGATGGGGAGAGAGATGAGAATCAATCAACAACCATTGTTAAGTATCTATTATGAGCCAATCATTGTACCAGGTACTGAGGTACAAGAACAAATGTGCAAGAACCCCTGTTCTCAAGGAGCTTCATTTTTATCAGGGGAGAAAACATGCACACATGTAGGCATATGCAGAACATATTCAAAATAAACACCAGAAAATTATTGGCAGTAGCAGATGAAAGGATCAGGAATGGTCACATGCAGGAGGTGTCACTATAGAGGAATTTTGCAGAAAGCTAGGGATTCTGTGAAGCCGAGGAAAGTAGGGAATGTGTTCAAGTATGGACCAAAGGAAAGATGGGTAGGATAATGAGCACAGTGATTTGGACAGAGATAACAGAGACAAAATTACTTACCTCATACTTTATTTCTATTTCACCTACCTTTCAGCTGTAAAGAACAGAGCCAAAGTGGTCAATATGGAGTTGAAACTTATTAAGGAGATAGTAAGAGGACACCTGGATGGCCCTCCCTGATGCTAACCAGGCCTAAATAAACTATATAAAAAAATCAGTTTCTAAACCAATGGTAAATGTGATTTTTGAGCCACTCTCAATGATCTTTGGAGAATCAAAATTATATCATAGGATTGGAGATGGGCAAATGTACCAATTTTTGTAAGTGCTCTGCAAGAGTCTGCAAACTCCAGGCCTGGAAGTTGGACTTGTATTCCTAACAGGATTCTAGAAATTATTATTAAAAGAATGAACATCTAGAAAAGCAAGCGAGATTCCAAGGGGCCAACGCAACTTTATCAACAGGTCATGACAGACTAACTTCATTTCAATTTTTGATAGAATAGGGCTACTATTTATCTAGATAGGGTTTGATAGAACCTCTTGTAGCTATTCTTGTGGATAACCTGGATTATTGCAATAACTTCTTTATTGGGCTCCCTGCCTAAAGTCTCTCCCCATTCCAATCCATCCCCCATGCAGCTGCCAAAGCTAACTTCCTAAAGGGCAGACCTGACCATGTTGCTTCTAATTTGAATAAAATACAGTGGCTCCTTATTCCTTCTAGGATCACATTTGAACTCTTCTGTTGGCATGTAAAGTTCTTCACAACCTGGCCCCTTCTCACCTTCACATTTTTTTTTATACATCACTCCCCTTCACATACTCTACACTTTTAGCCAATCTGTCCTTACTGTTCCTCATAAACACCATGCCATCTCTCATCTCTGTGCCATTGCATTGGCCATCCCCTGTGCATAAAATGACTCTTTCCTCACTTCTGCCTTTCAGAATTCCTTGTTTCCTTTAAGTCTGAACTCAACAGCCATTATCTACATGGATTTCTTCCCAGATCCTCCTAGTCACTAGTGCCCTCCCCAAATTACTTTGTCTCTATTTTTATATTCCTGTCTATGTATTCATGGGGGGCAGCTAGGTGGTATAGTGGATAGAGCATCTGATCTAGAGTCAGGAAGACCTGAGTTCAAATGTAGTCTTATCATGTCTCACTTGGACTTCTTCAATAGTTTCCTAACTTGTCTCTCTCCTACCTTCTCCTCTCCTGGGAGTGCAGCTGTGGGTAGTGCTACTGGACTTAATATCTATTTAACCCAGACTCCCATACCTTGACACCTCCATGACATGATGCCATTCTTTCACAACTGATGTTCAGACCAGTGACCTTGAGGTTGTACAGGCTTCATAACCATCAGAGAAAAACCCTGTTTTTGTCCTTATATTATACTTACACAATAGGAAATTTTGTTTTATTTTAGAAAGGTTTCCAATAATTGTAGGAGCAGCCAGACAGAGTGGATGAAGTGCCAAGTTTGAAGGCAGGAAAACACAGGTTCAGTCCTGTCTCTAACACTAACTATGTGATCCTGAGCAATTCACTTGACTTTTGTGTGCCTCCAGCAGATCTCTGAGGGCATCCTCACATAGGGCTACCCCTAGACAGGACAGGAATGTATCAATATTTCATTTGTTTATTGAACTCCCAAGTGAGGAAATTCCTCCCTGCTGATGCAAGTTGACACCTACTCTGCAACCTATCATCTTAGAAAGTTACCTAGACCACTGAGAGTTCAGGGCTTTGCTCACGGAAACACAGTCAGTATGGGTCAGAAGCCAGACTTGAACCCTGGTCTTTCAGGCTCCAAGACTGATGCTCTATCCACTATGCTGTGTTAAATTTTTGCTTTACAAGTTATCTTATTTGGGGGCAGCTAGGTGGCTCAGTGAATAGAGTACCAGCCCTGAAGTCAGGAGGACCTGAGTTCAAATCTGGCCTCAAACCAAACACTTGACACTTACTAGCTGTGTGACCCTGGGCAAGTCACTTAACCCCAATTGCCTAATAAAAATTAACATAAAAACAAGTTATCTCATTTGCTCCTCACAACATCCCTGAGAGGTAGATACTATTATTATCCTCATATTACATATTAGGAAACGTAGTTAAGTGGCTTGTTCAGGGTCACAATTTATAAGTGTCAAAAGTGAGATTTAAATCAATGTCTTCCTACCTTCAGTGAGTAGACCTGGAATGCCACACTCTCATTTGTCACAGGATCATAGATTCAGAGCTAGGAGGGCTAGAATCCACTGAGCCCAAACTATTCACTTTATAAGAAAAGGAAATTGAGACATGGGGTTAAGTGTCTTGTCCCAGGTCACATAGCTAATGAGTATCTGAGGGAGGATTTGAATCCATATCTTCTTAAATTCAGGTCCAGTACCCTGTCCACTATGCCATATTGCTTCTAATGATATCACATCTCCTTCCCAAGAATAGGGGTGACAGATTTTTTTTTTTTGGCTTACCCTGTGTAAATGAAAACATTTCAGTTAGGCAGAATACCCTTTTTTGTTGCTCCAGAATTCCAGTTAATTGAAGTTTTTATTAGTTATTGTAACCTCAAAGCCCACATTCTACTCTCCAAATAAAATTTTTTCCAAGAGCTGCATTTCAGGAGAAAGAAATGTGAGTGTAAATATGAGCCAGTATGATCATTTCCGTCAGAAGAATTTAAAGTGAAGACTGATGCTACATGATCATAGCTGAGCTGTTGGTTTATGTCATCTGCCTGCATGTTTAAAGGACCTTAGAGGGCCAAATACCTCTTCTTTTTTTTTCTTTTTTGGCTAAGTAGAGTAGATTGTAACAGTGGAGATGCTAGCAGGCCATTTATATAACTATATAGACCTCCTGTTGCCAGGCAGAATTACCATTCACTAAAAAGAGAGATTAAGCATTTTATAAATCATCGACTATTAAATCATAAGGAGATTTGCACAAGAGAAGCTAACAGCTGAAATCATGCCAGATTTTGAAGTATTTCATAGTCATCTAAATGAAGGAACCACTGTCTACTACTTGAGGTTAGTATTACCCTGTTTCTGGAGCATTTCTCTTGAATTTGCTAGGTGCCCTCTGACCTGGTAAGCCACTCCAGGTCTGCTCTGTAGGAGGCTGAGGCAGCAGGGCACCTGGGAGAGAAGGGGAAATACAAGAGGCAGTGTATGCTGGGCAGGCAAAACCACCACCACCATCTTGACCACCACCATCTCCCTTCTGACCTTGATGGAGGCAACCCAGGACCCTGAATCCAAGACTATTTGTAATAGTAATACTTTGGATCCAATGCCAGATGATAAAACATTAGAAACTGATATGATTTTTTTCAGGGTAAATTGCTTTAAGAAGAGGCATTGCCATCTGCTTTGCTACTAAACCCATAGGACCATGGGATCTTTCCATCTGACTTGCAGCTGAAATCTTCCATGTGTGTTATCTTCCCCATTAGAATGTGAATTCCTTGAGAGCAGGAAATGTCTGACTTTTCTATTTGTATCGTTCATTCATTCAGTCTGGTGAAGCTCCGGTATTGGAGTCAAATATTCTGGGTTCAAATCTCAGCTCTGTTACTTACTACCAGTATGAAACTCTTCAGCTATCTGGGCCTCAGCTTCCTCCTCAGCAAAATGAGGAGATTGAACTACATCTTTCTATTTTCTTCTACTCTTGATCTATGGTCCTGTGATCCCCAAAATTACTTCCATGGAGTTAGGAGCACTTTAGTTGGTGCCTACATGCCAGGCAATTTATTCTCAAATAAATTTTTCCTCTAAATTAGGAAAAAGTAATAAAGGAGTCAATTCAGGAGTATTCAAGGAAGAGTCATGAAGTTTCACCTCTTAGATATAAAAGTTTATACGTGTTTATTTATGTTATCTCCCTAATCGAGTATAAGCTCCCTGAAGACAGAGAATATTTTGGTTTTGGTTACCCAGGGTTCAGAGTCACATAATTTATGAGTGTCAGAATTGGGATTTGAATCAAAGTCTTCTTGACCACTGACAAGTAGACCTGGAGTGCCACACTCCTGCTGTGCGTGGTGTACAGAAAGTGCTAAATAAATGCTTATTCATGGGTTGACTTCATTTGGCCCAGTGGTATAGACAGCCTTTATCAGGGCAAACTCCTCAGCAGAGAAAGAAATTATTCCCAGTCACAAATACAGCTGTAGAAGTGTAGGAACTTCTATCACCCATAATAATAGAAATGTTTAGATTGAAGGGGAGCTTGGTCTGGGCACTGCCATGATGTAGGCCAGTGGAGCCCATAAGATCAACCATTCTTGGGGATGGTGAGTTTCTTTGAGTAAAACTTATAGCCAGAGTAAATAAATATAGGCCTCACTCCATGTCTTACAGCACTGAGCTTCCTTCAAGACCCAGCTGCAATTCCATGTCCTCTGTAAAGCCTTTCCTGATCTCTCTGGCTCTTAGGGTTCTCTCTCCCTCTTCAAATCATCTTATATTTATGTATTTGTTTTCATGTTACATTTCCACCCCTTGTCCCAATATTTAATCTCTTTGGGGGCAGTAATTATTTTTTTCCTTTGCCTTTGAATATGTAGCTCAGTGCTTTACCCATAATAATCACTTAATAACCATTTGTTAAATTGAATGGTAAGAAAGCATCAGAGGATTCCTGGCCAAGAATGTTATTGTGTCTTGAGAAATGATGAAAGAGACCAAACAAGAGATAGAGAACATTACAAAAAACAAAATGGATAATTTTGATTACATTAAATTGAAAAGTTTTTGCATGAAGCCAATGCAACTAAGATTAGAAGAAAGGTAGAAAATTGGGAAAGAATTTTTACAACCAGTCTCTCAGATAAGGGCCTCATTTCTAAAATATATAGAGAATTAAGTCAAATTTATAAGAATACAAGTCATTCCCCAATTGATAAATGGTCAAAGGATATGAACAGGCATGAAGATGAAGAAATTAAAGTCATGTACAGTCATATGAAAATCACTATTGATTGGAGAAATGCAAATCAAAACAACTCTGAGGTACCACATCACACCTATCAGGAGGATGAATGAGTGAATGAATGAATATATTAAAAAGTATTTATTAAACACCTAATAGGTGTCAAGCACCTTGCTAAGTCCTGGGGATACAAATGGAAAACTGAGAGAGTCCCTACTCTCAATTAGCTAGCATCTAATAGAAGAAGACAATGCATATAGAAAGTATTCAGGTGGCATGACCTTATGGTGCTTAGGAGACAAATGCATGATGGTTAGTAAGGTTGGGCAGTAGCATAGATGACAACACCTGAGAGTCAGGAAAATATAACAGCAGCTTCAGGGGCAAATGCAAGGCCCAGGTGGTCTAGAAGGCAAGGAGGATGGTGAGCATGGGAGCTCCTTCCTTTGCCTACTAGGAAAAACTACATCACCAGCATATCATTGCTGAAGAGGAAGGTGAAGCTCCTTCATTAAAGGCTTCTTTGCCTGCCACATGTGTATGGGCTCCCAATAAAGCCCCTCATCCCCTCCAGTCTGCTGCGTAATCCTGTCCAGCTAAGGAAGCAGCTAAGGAAAAGAAAGAATTGTCACTTGGTGCTGAGGCCACGGCTGCTGATGCCGCTCTTTCCCACCCCCAGTATACAGGGTGACAGGCCAACACCAGCCACACTTTTAAATGGGTGATAATTATTCAGATATCTCTAGTCACATGGACCAGCTGTTGCTAAGCCCTCCAGGGGTGCGGAGAGCTGAGGGTGCAGCCAACAGGGAGCAACTGTTGTCGTTCAGGTCCTCCTGAATCGTGTCCAGTTGCAGCCATTCCTAGGTCAGAATCCATCTGTAATATCAGCCCAATTGCTGTCTGTCTATAGATACACTCATAGATATCAGTCATGAAACATTTATTAAGCACCTACTAAGTGCCAGGCACTGTACTAAAAATAGTAGATATGTTGATAGAAATATATATTTATTTTGTTCATAAATATATTTAGTGATAGAGGAATTCCTTATGATATGTGAATAGACATAGGCATCTTGAGTGATGGATTTGGACTCAAGAATACTAGAATTCTAATCCTTCCTCATATGAATTTGCTAGCTGTAAGAATCAGATGAGAAGACGCACTTAAGGTATTTAGCAAACCTTAAAGCAGTGTACAAATGCTAACATATTTACATTTCAGATACCTATTTATACAAGTATTATATACAAAATGTTTTAAAAATAGGTATACAAATATGTATGTAATATGCAAATATAAGCGCCAGCTCTGGAGTTAGGGGGACCTGAATTCAGTTGAGGTCTCAGACACTTACTAGCTATGTGACCCTGGGCAAATCACTTAACCCTGTTTGCCTCAGTTTCCTCATCTGTAAAATGAGCTGGAGAATGAAAGGGCAAACAATTTCATTATCTTTGCCAAGAAAACCCCAAATGGGGGTCACAAAGAGTTAAACATGACTGAAAGTGACTCAACAACAACAAATATATCCATCCATATTTATCTCTATAATAATAGTGATACTAGCTAGCATTTATATAGCATTTTAAGGTTTGCAAAGTGCCATCTATGTGTGTGTATGTGTGTGCATACACGTACACATACCCACACACACATGTAATTTCATTTGATCCTCACAACAACCCTGTTCTATTATTTATCCACATTTTAAAAACTGAGGCAAATAGAAGTTAAGTGATTTCCCGGGGTTCACATAGCTAGTCAGTGTCTGAGGCCATATCTGAACTCAAGCCTTCATAACTTTAGATCTGGCACTTTATCCACTGTGCCCCCTAGCTGACTGTATCAGCACATACAGGCAGGTTAGTGGCATAGTGGCAAAAATTAGACTTGGAATTAGGAAGACTTGAATTTGATTCCTACCTCATTACTATTTTTATGACCATGGACAGCTTCTCTCAGCCTTGGTTTTTTTAATCTGTAAAATGAGTATAATAAAAGCACCCTATATTATAATACATATGATATATAGTTATATCTCTAATATCTAAATACCATGCCATATATAAAATAGTTATTTTATGGACATTATATATTTATAGCCAGATCAAATTCATCATGGCTATGTAAAATTATATATAATGTAAATCTGTATAAGTAGATATCTGTGAATAAATATGCAGACTTGCTTTTTATCATTTATATATTATATATACATACATAAACAATCTTTCTATTAAATATACCTCTATCTCCATGTCTCTTTTTTGATGGGCTAACATAAGAGAACACTCATCCTGTTGATCACAAGATCTCAGATTTGGAAGAGAACTCAAGGGCCATTTAGGTCTCCTTGTATTTTCCCAAGAACCCTCTCTATTATAAAGCCAATAAGTAGTCATCCAACCTTCATTTAAAGATTTCCAATTTGGGGAAAATTGGCTAGATCCCAAAAGAAGCTATTGTCCTTGATTTGCTCTAATTATTAGAAAAACTTTCCTCTCTTTGAGGAACATTCATCTCTTTTCAACTTGTGCCTGTTGTAAGTCATGATCTTCAAATGTTAACAAAAGAATATGCCCACTGTTGAGCCCTAAATTTATGTCTGAGAGTACTGGGGTAAAAGGAAAAGCCTTAGTAATCAGAGGGTAGACAGGGTGTTAGGTCAGAGGATGACCTCATTTGTGCTCAGGGAAGCGAGAGGAGGTGAGTAAAGATATAGAAGGAAGGGGCTCATTTAGCAGATATGTGCTAAGTCAGGGTAAGCTCCAAGAGGAGATGGTGGGGGTAAAGACAAACTTTATTTACCTCATAATTCTGCCAGTGGTTGGCCCTATGACCTCCCATACTTTGATGATAGACGGAAGTTTTGTTCTAAGGTATTTTTGTCCCATGCAGCATTCTCTCTCTCTCTCTCTCTCTCTCTCTCTCTCTGTCTCACACACACACACACACACACAGAAACATCTCCAACAATCTCAATGATGATACCAACATGAAGACTTGTTTTTAATTTAATTTTATTTTTAATTTATGGAATAGAACAAGCATTTCCATCACACAGTACAATAAAAAAGATGATTGTACATGAAACTGCAAATCTACTATGCACAACTTGCTATTCCTTTCAAATATACAACAAAATTATCATGTAGATTTTTCCCCTTCTTTCCCCCCTGTCCTAGAAATGGTTACCATTAGACACAAATAGGTATAAATATATCAAATTATTCTATATACTTCTATTCATTAGTTTTTTTCTTTGGAGGCAGATAGCATCTTTTTTCATATGTCCTTTATAGTTAATTTGAGTGTTTATAATAATCAAAGTAACTTATTCATTCAAAGTCTTTCTTAAAACAATATTGCTATTACTGTATACAATGTTCTCTTGGTTCTGCTCATTTCACTCTTCATTGTTTCATGCAAGTCTTTCCATGTTTTTCTAAAATCGTTGAGCTCATCATTTCTTATAGCACAGTAATATTCCATCACAATCACATACCACAGCTTGTTCAGCCATTACCCGATTGATTGGCATCCCTGAAATTTCCATTTCTTTGCCACCACAAAGAGAACTGCTATAAACATTTTAGAACATATAGGTTCTTTCCCTTTTCCCCTAATTATCTTCATAAATAGATCAAGTAATGGTATTGCTGGGTCAAAGAGTATAGATGTTTTAATAATTCTTGGGCACAGTTCCAGGCTGCCTTCCAAAATAATTGGATCACTTCACAATTTCACCAACAATGAATTAAGGTCCCAATTTTTCCACATCCCCTCCAACATTTGTCACTTTCCCTTCTATAATTTTAGCCAATCTGGTAGGTATAAAATGATATCTCAGAGTTATTTCTATTTGTGTTTCTCTAATCAATAATGATTTAGAGGATTTTTATAACCTACTTATAAAGGAGCATCATTCCAAGAATATTCATTAATTGATAGAGTTGGATTGGGGGCAAGGCAACTAAGGCTTTGCTGCTGCTGCTGTTATCATTGTTTGTCCTTTGTGCTCATGGTCAGTGTACAGTGTTTCCAACTGTAGCTGATCAGCCCAGTGTGAGCTCGGAAGGCTCTACTGCAGTCAGGCACAAATAGTCTCTATAGTATCTGAGAGGGAGATGTCTTTAAATTTGCACGTCTCATGTTTCTTTTGAGCTGCAGCAATTCTGCTTTGCCCATAGAGCACAGTGCCTTCTTTGATGTGGACACACCATGCTCTATGGTCTTATGCCAGTGTCTCCCATGTCTCACAATAAAATAGTAACATAAACTAATAAATAATACAATACAACATAAAACATAACATAATAAATAGTTAAATAGTTAAATAAACTGAATTTAAAGGGCATTGACAATACTTGTTATCCTTCACTAGCATAGAAACAACAGAGCTTACCACCAAGGCAGCAAGAATAATTGATTAAAATAGGAAACTGCCAGAAGGAAAGCTGAAGTGAACTCCTCTCTTCTACCTCTCATCGGCCTCCTGCCCCACCCCTACTCAGGACACACTTTGTACCACTTTCTTTGGGCACGGTTGTCATGATTGATCCAGGCACAGAATATCCTCATTATAACTTCTAGTTGAGGTGCTAACAGATGCTCCCACAGTGCGGTCTGTAAGGATGATATTATAAGAAGATACCAATAGAGTATCCTCTCACCTACAGTAAATTAGCAATAATCCTGTAGTGTTCTTCCAGAGGACCAAATTCCACTTTGGGGATGTGATACTGTGCTGGGTCAATACAAGGCAAATACTTGGAATTTTCTGCAAGTTTCATCTCATAGAATGTTGTCAGTCATCTAAAGCAGCCCTTGTCATTTTACAGATGAAACTGATCTCAGAAAAGGGAAGTGACTTGCCCAAGAACAAAGTTCTAATTGATGGTGACAAGATTTGAACCCAATTCTTCTGACTCTTTGTCTAGTGCTTTATATTTTCAAGCATTCTTTATGAAATGCTCCTCTTTATTTTGGGGGTAATGTGATACAATGAAAAGAGCATTGAATTTGGGGTAATGAGGTAGAATGAAAAGGACATTGAGTTTGGAGTCAGAGGAATCACAGAATTTGAGAAATGGAGAGAACCAGAGTGGCTATCTAATTCAATGCAAACTCTCAATTACATACCTGATAATCGGTTTTCCAGTCTCTGCTTGAAGATCATCAAAGAAAGGGAACACATTCCCTCTCCAGGCAGCCCATTCCATTTTAGTATAGCCATAATTGTTATGAAACTTTCCTGGCATTGGACCTGATTTTACCTCCTTATAACTACTACATATCACTCCTGCTTCTGCCCTCTGAGCCCAAATGGAACAAGTAAAGTTCCCCTTCAGATATCTCAAGATAGCGATCGTGTGCCCCTTGCCCCTTCCCCCAAATCTTCTCTTCTCCAGGTTAAATGTGTCCAATTCCTTCCAAGAGTTGTCATGTGATGTAGACTCACTCTACTGTCCTGGTTGCTCTCCTCTGGGAACTCTCTAGATTATCAATGTCTTTCTAAATCTATGGTGTCCAGAATGAAACTCTGTATTCCCAATGAGGTCTGAGGAAGGCAGAATGTAGTGAGAGTCTCGCCTCCATATTCCTGGAAGCAACACCAATCTTAATGCAACCCAAGATCTGAATTTGAATCCAGACCCTATCACATGCCAATTTTATAATCTTGGGGGAGTTATTTTCTTTTCTAAGTTTCATTTTTCTCTTCTGTAAAATGAAGGAATAGAGCCTGTTAACCATGACCCATGAGAGTCAACTAGAAGGTTTGAGTTTTGAAAAAATTTCCTTGTAAAAACTAGAGAAAAAGATTTAATATTTTGGGACATTAAGGAATTTTTCCTGTTTCAAACATTTAACCTGGGGTGTCTCCTCCTTACTGGAAGACAATATGGTATAGCAGAAAGATACAGGCTGACCTCCCCTTATACCATGTCAAACTCAATTAGTTGGCTAATTTTTCTAAACTTTCATTTTCTCTTTTAAAAACTTTTTGTTATGTAAAATGACTCTCTGGGAAGAAGAGTGGGAAGGATACAGTAGGAAATGCAAGTAGGAAGAAAAACAGATGGATTGGTTTATTCCCTGACAAAACGTTTCTTGGTTTCCATGTAGACCTGCCCCTGTGGATATCGATTTTTGCTGTGTCTGGCTACTTTAAATCAGACCTACAGCATTTTAAAACTGACCCACAGCATTATGTACAATTTCAGGGTTTGAAGAGACCCTTTTGGCCTTCTAATCCACCCCTCCCACCAAATTCCCCTATATAGTTTCCTTCAAAAGTAGTCATCCAACTCTTGCTTGAAGGGGGAACTTCATACTTCCCAAGGTAGCCCATTTCACTTTGAGATAAGTTCTGTTAAGAAGTTTTTCTTTACCAAACCAACATTTGCCTCTTTGCAGCTTGAAGTCAATTCAATTCAACAAACATTTAACAGGCGGCTTATGAGAGTTGGAAATAGATACAGATCTAGATATAGATATTGATGCAGGTGTAGATGTAGATAGATACATATATATCCTGGACTCAAATGTCATCTATACAAATGACTCCCAGATAGATAGAGATATAAATATGGATACATATGTATCTATGTGTAATATATAGACATGTGTATATTATATACAAAGTTGGTTTATAGATATACATACATATGTACATGTGTATATATATATTTATGCATTTATCTGTACATCTACAAACCAACCTCATATATAATATACACACATATGTCTGTATATTACATATAGTTGATTTATATAGCTATGCCTATAGATATGTATTTATGCATATATCTGTATCTATAAACCAACATTATATATAATATACACATGTCTGTGTATTATATATAATGTTGGTTTATAGGTATAGATACATATGTATATGTGTATTTATCTGTATCTATATCTATAAACCAACCTTATTTAGAATATTATATTATAAATAAGGTTGGTTTATAGATATAGATATAGATATATACATATATTTATAAATTTATCCTTATCTAGATCTATAAACCAACCTTGTATGTAACATATACATATTTGCATGTGTACTTATGTTATATATCTTACATATACATATACTTGTGTCTATCTATATATCTGTCTAGGTGTCATCCACACAGAGATGATATTTGAACCTATGAGATCCAAGAGAGAGAATGGAGAAAGGAAGAGAAATGAAAGGAAGGAAGAGAGACCAGAACAGAGCCCTGGGCTATACTTGTGCATAGAGAGGCATATGAATAATGCTTCTTTAAGAGACATGGAGAAGCACCAGTTAACCCAAACCTCAGTTCTGCTCACTGGAGCCAAGCAGGATAAGTCTAATCTCTTCCATATAATGACCCTTCCTATATCTGAAGATAATTATCTATCATTCCTTTCCTTTCCTCCAGTGTTCTCTTTCCCAGGATAAAAATCCCCAGGTCTGTTAACTGATCCACATGTGGCGTGACCTCGAGACTCTACATCATCCTAGTTGCCCCTCTCTGGTCTCTCTCCAGCTTAGTAATGTGGACTTCTTTATCTTTTCTGCCCTTAACCTTTTCCTTCCTCTGAAACTATTGTGGCCCAGTTAACCCTACTGGAAACAAACAAATATAAAGAAGTTGACAGAGACAAAATTTCCACACATTTTTTAAAGAAGTGGACGTTCTTTTCACCTGTAATTCTAAAAACAAGTCTTTTCCTTCTAGGCACTGGATTTTTGTTTTTAAGGCTAGTTTTTTTTTTTTTAAGAAAAAAGAGAAAAAGAAAAAGAAAAAGAAAGGAAACTACCCCATAATTTTATACAGGTGCATGCGGGGAAGTTAATTTTCTGGGTGTGGGCTTTCCTATTAAATTAACAATTTAGTAAAATCGCTAGCAACATTGGGGTCCAGTGGAAAAGGAGAGAGCAATACAGCGATGCTCTGCAATCAAATGGCCGCTTAGGAAAGCAATCTCTGTGCTTTTAACCTCAAAGCAGCCCGTTTCAGCTACAATCCAGTCAAGAAGGAGCCATTTTGTTCATTTTATTTATTTATTTATTTTTTTCATGACCTGGCTCCCACAGGAGAGGTTGATGGTGGGTTACTGAAGAGCTCCCATGTTCCACAACAGCCTAACCATGGCTGCCCTTTCTGCTCACCTATTTCTGCCTGCCCCCACCCTGGCTGTCCCCACTTTGTGTGTTTTTAATGGGGATAAGTGTGAGAAATAATGGAGTGAAGCCACACTGAGGTCTTAAAAGGATCACTGATGATAGAAAAATATGTCAATTTATTATTTCCCTTGGGCCATGGAAAAAAAGGGACAAAGGTTCAGTAGATGATGAGGATAATACTTCTTTCTTCTATAGCATTTTTCCACAAAGGATTTTTAAGATGTTTTACTAAAAATGTATTTTATTCCCATTTTTGAGTTGAGGAAGCAAGAAGAGCTTTTAGTAGCTGGTTCAAGGGACCCTGATGATAAAAGCCTGACCAGAGCCAATATTCTGTCCACTGCTTTCTGGGTTCTTTCCACTCCCTCTAGTGGAATGTGTGGTGATCTTTAGAACCATGTCTGCCAGGAGCAAGCAACATGCTATTAGAAGTGACCTTTTGGAGGGAAGAGCCAGGTTTATCAAATCCTCTCTGGGCAGAGCTGTCCGTGGTTGTATTCTGAGCTGTCTGACCAGGGAACCTAGGAGCAGTGTCTTTGGGAAGGGTTTCATGTTCTTTTGCGGAAAAGTTTCTGTAGTGTGTCCAGATGGCCACAGGGCTCCCCCTGCATGCATTACGCATTCAGGGAGACACAACAAGGAGGTGGTCACTCGTTATTTGTCATGCGGGGTCATTCATAATGAATCAACAAAGCATTTACAATAGTTTTCTTGTAAATTGAACAAACCTTTTAAATGGTGTGTGGTCTCTTCCCTGCCCCCACTCCCCTACCCCCGCACCCCCTACTGCCTCCCCACCCCCACATGAATCAGCTCCTTTGTCCCAAAATATGTGGTTAGCATTCTCCTTTGCTGGGAGAGCTACAGTGTCTAGGAAGGCACTCAGAGTGAACATGCAAGTCGAGTTGACATTTTGCATTTTAGACTTATGCCCAAAGAGCTAATTCATACTCTTAAAAGTCAAGGGAAGCACATATTGGTGGAAAGCTTTAAAAACTTTTAGCCCTATGAATCATCAATTTTAGAGAGAAGAAATAAGGCCTTTCCTCTCTTTTTCATACATGTAAGAATGAAAAGAAAATTTAGACTTTTAAAATCCCTTTGTGATGACTTGAAATGTATTGAACTGCTTTTTTTTTTTAAGAGAAAACATAGCTAAAGAAATCTGATGTACTTATAAGCAAATTAATGGCTTTAAACTTTCCTCCTTTCAGTTCTAGTGTTTTGTAATCTGGGATACTGGGTGGCAAATTGAAACAACCTGTTATTTAAAGCAGAAGGATAGATATCAGTTGCTTAGCACCTTCTTTGACTTCTGAAAGGAAAAAAATATTTTTGCAATATAGCTGAACATGAGTCATATTCCGCCTTTTTCCTGAAACAAAACAGAAAAATAAAAGTGAAGACTATGAGACAGTGAAAAGGTCACTGGTTCTGGAGTTAGAGAACCTGGATTCAACTTCTGCCTTTGGCACTACTTGTGACTCAGTTTCCTCATCTGTAAAATAAAATTGGATGAGATGGATTCTGAGGTCCCTTCTAGCTCTGGACAGATCAGTCTAGGATACTATGACTAATTGGTGAAGGCCTCAGAATTTTAAATGTTGAATCCCTAGACTTCTTTTTAAAAAAAAGTTTCAATGCCCATCTTCACTAAAAATCTTGAAGAGCGTTGTTTTTGATATGTTACTCAATAAAACATGTAGTGGAATATGGGGGATAGCTCGTGTGTAAGCTTCCCTCCATGGATATGGCTCTGTTACTTTCTTGTAGCTTATAGTTTCAGATTGTTGCCTGGGACACAGAAAAGCAGTTCAGTGACTTGCCCAGGGTCACACACACTCTGTATTTAACAAAGTCAGGATTTGAATCCAAGATCAGATTCTGTGTGTGATGGCGGGGTGTATATTTGACCAAAAATAGATTACTTCTACAGGAGCAGAGCTTTATTATTCAAACTTGACTTTGAACATAAAATGCACCCTTGAGGGTACAGGGACGCTTCAGGAATGAGATGGATTTCAGAGGCAGTTTTACTTGTGTTAGATACTCTGATTTGATTTATTGCTAATTATAACTGTGCTAGGTGTTTTTGCTCTTGAGAAGGATTGTTAAAATTGTTAACATAGCAATAATTTGGTGCTTTGTATCACACAAATCTATGTGACATGTAATGCATACATGTGTCCATGTGTATGTATATACCTACACATATGTGTATATGTGTACACATATGTATATATACATATAGAAAGATATAGATATATTCTACCCAGAATTGTTGTAGGGTCCTTGTAGTCACAGAATTCTCAAATATAGTATTTGAATAGAAAAGTAGATTATGTATTTCCCCTGTGGCTGACCAAATGTCTTTTCAACAAAGGGTAAAATCAGAAGGCTATTTTTTTGTGTAAAAGAGTGATCTTTTTAGTCATGCTTGGCTGCTTTTTGAGGACTGTCTCCATTTATAATGAGATATTCTTGGACTCATTTGAACCAGAAAGTTTAGGAATATTGCAGTAAAATATCTCAAATGATTTAAAATGATTGGAGTCCAATCACTCCAAGTAAAAGCTCGTTAATGAATGATCAAGGGTGACATTGATTTCTACACGGTAGCATTTTGAAAAGTGACGTCTCCATTGGAAAGTCTCTGAGTCGTGGTAAGGAAATATTTATTTGATTCCTCCAGACTTGTTGTCATTTATTCTAATTTAGTCTTATCATCTGCTAAAGGGAGGCTCTCATTGTTCCCATCTCACTTAATGTTCCGTTTTATAGTTCCCTGAGAAAGTTGAGGCTGTCATACAGACCATGATAACACAGATTTTTTTTTATATTCATATTTCTTAGAGTAGCAGACATTGAATGGTCTATCCACAATAAGAAGAAACAGTTTGTTTCCTGAGTATTTTTATACCTGTGCTTATGAAGAGAATATAATTTTACATAAATTTATTAATGCTACATGAATATAGTTTATTCAAAATTGGAGAAAGGAGATACATGTACATATGTGTACATTGCACATGTATGTATACATGCCCATTTCTAGATCTATGGGTCTCTGATCCCATACACATACTAAAACCTTTTTTTAAAATACTAATACATAATGTTTTTAACCAAAGTGACTTTGAATATCATTACCATGTGGAAGTATTTTTGTGTTTTATCTTACTGTTATTCTATTTTGATTACTTCCATATGAATTCTATCTTCCTAATAAAGCTGGAGATTGAAAAAATATTAGAGTAAATTCTTGAGTGATAACTCAAGTAATGTTTATTAACCTCCTTTCAAAAAGAGATTTTGCAATCCTGTGTCTTCTGTTCTATTTTCAAATAGAAGCATCTCCCCCTTGTTTTTGCATTTTTCATCCTCTTTATTCCTTCATTTTCTTCATGTACTCCAACAAACAGCTTTTTGTTCTATTGCCTGTTCCTGATTTTTACAGCAAATGATGTGTCACATATCTCTTGGAATTGGCCATTCGTTCCCCTAAAAGATTTATTTTTGCCTGTGGTGTTGCCCTAAAAGAGTCACCCACCTCAAGCACAATTACTTCATTTCCCAATAAAGACAATGGTGTTTTCATGTCTGCACTTATTATTATTCTGAGAATGTACTAATTTGTTACATCCAAGATGACGGTTAGTTGGGGCTGTGAAAGGGGCAGTGTGCCAGCTATGGCAGGGAAGTCAAAGGGCTTCTTTCATGGGAGGTAGTGTGACAGAAAGTAGCCTGTAGAGTATGTGGGTCCAGGGGGGCCGCTTGCCAGAAGAGTCATCCTGCCATCAGCCTTGGCTGGGTTGGGTTCCGAATCAAGCTGAAATGATGATTTCACTAAATGTCAGCATGGGCGGCCAAATTTTCAAACTGCTGGTGCCCCAAGGAGCCTCCAAGAGACATTCTCTCTCCATGGGATCGGACGGATGCTGCCCAAGGATTCCAAATGTGGCAGGGCATTATCATTTCTGGCATTAAGCTCTGATAATTGTCTACTTACAGTGAGCCTGTAATAGCAAAAAAGCGAGAGAGGGAGGGGTGTTTCTCAAAGTGAAACTATGAAATCGGTTTAGCTGTATGACTGGGGGCCGTTTTGTTGTTCAGTCCAGCAACATTTGAATGATAATGAAGTATGATTCTATACCTTAATTCGGCTCAAAACCAGGGTGGTCTCATGATTTTGTTCTACATGCATGACATTGCTTAAGGTCATTACTTGTAAATCTTAGTATAAAAAGGCTGAAAATATATTCAGCACTTTGTAGTTCCCGAATGCGTGTTTCATGAAAAGTTGAGACCTACATGGCACATTTGCTGGTGCTGAATGGTCAATTTAGGTCTGTAGATTAGCAAACAGTAAGTAAGCAGAGGCTGTCAAAGAGCTTTGATGAAATAACCCTGTTGATGCCGTTGGAGACTAGATGATCACTACTCCAGTGTTAGACATTCGTATTTTTCTTTGCAAGCAATATGACTTCTACTGTGTAGTTTCTATTTTTCAGATAGCCTAGCCAGTGTGACCAATGACTTTTTTTAAACATTTTTTTTTGTTTTCATACTGTGAATCCCCTAAATGAAAAATGAAGTTTGAACCCAAACACTTTCATGATATTAATGCACTTTTCATTGGGAGCTCTTGCTTTTTATGAAGGGCTTGTCAAGTTTTTGTTGTTTTTTGGGTTTTGTTTTTTGTTGCTCTTTAAATCCTGTGGCACTCAAAAACAGATGCATTTGCCAAGGCACAAGAACCTGTATTTAAACTCCAGTGAATGTACAATAAAGTCCTGCCCTGCCTAGCCACTGACCATATCTCACTTCAGATGAAACTTATGCAACTTGAGGCAGTAACTCTGGGCAAAAACATTTCATTTCCATGCTCATTCATATTTCTGCCAAATGAAAACCTACTGCCTTTTGGAAATTACCCCAGACTACATTTTTTTTCATTGACAACTAATACAGAGCTAAAGGCTACATGTTGTCATCCACTGCACTCCAAACTTGAATTGGTTGATCTACAAAACACTCACGGGGGAGACCTTGTCTATCTTAGAGGAGAGAAAAATTGAAGTTAACATTTTAAAAAAAAACTTTATATCCACATTTAAAATGGAATAAGCTGTCAAGCGGTCTACTCATCTCCCTCCTCCTAAATGCTCGACAGTTAGCCCATAGAATAATTAAATATTTGTAATAAAGCAGTTAATTCAAGCAGTTTATTGCTGTAATTTGCAAAAGTACATTGAGCTGCTTTCTTTTCAGTTCATTGATGGTGGAACAAACATTTCTTTAATAAGACTGGAGCACAATCTAATTTTGTTGCCAAAGCTTAGATAAGGATCAGGCCCCCCTCTGAATCACCACAATGACCTGTGACCCGGAGAGTGCTGGAGAGCTCTGGCAAAAGAAGAGTGGGCCATTCATTATTATGCGTGGGACTTCCCAGCTCTAAAGGGGCTCTATGCTTTCTCTCTGATGGACTTTGTTTGTTGGAAATGAGAACTGTATTTTGGCACTGGAGGACCAGAACTGCAGCTACTGGGCAGGCTGGCTCATTATGACATAATCCTCCATTAATCTTTATTCTCTATTAATAGATCATGACAGAATTTTTCTTTAGTTGGGCCATCTTCCTTACCAAGCCTTGGAAAGGCGTGGCTAGTTAAATGTCTACCTCCGGCTTCCAGGCTTCTGCTTTCTATACGTGTTCCTCAGTGGCTGAGTCTATGCCCTGGGCGTTGATGACAATAGTCCTATCGGCTCTACCCCGGACCCCAAATGCTGCAGGAGGCCCCACAGTTACAGTGTAATGGGAGCTACATCTATTTGGGGGAGGGTAACTTACCTGGGAAGCAAATACACCTTTCAAAAGCAAATGGGGAAGTGAATCTTGAACCCACAGGAAGAAATTTCCATTTGAAAGGTGAGTGGATTGAGCTGGTGCTTAGAGAAGGTCTAATGTGAAATAAACAAAAATGAGCACCAAATGTGGAGTCAGAGGCTGTTGTTTTGTTATTTAGTCATTTTTCAGTAGTGTCTGCCTCTTTATGGCCCCTTTTAGGGCCTTCTTGGCAAGGATACTCGAACGGTTTGCCATTTTCTTCTCCAGTTTATTTTACAGATGAGGAAGCTGAGGCAGACGGGGTTAAGTGACTTGCCCAGGGCCTCACAGCTAGTTAGTGTCTGAGGCCAGATTTGAACTCAGATCTTCCTGACTCCAAGCCTGGGACTCGATTCATTGTGCCTCCTGCCTGGTTCAAATCTCATCTCTGTTGCTTCATACCCCTGTGACCTTGGACAAGTCACTTTGCCTCCTTAGCCTCAGTTTGCTTATATGTTAAATGAGACAACTATACTAGATCACTGTCTTGGACCCATTTGGCAGTCTGATGAAGCCTAGGAACCCTTTCTCAGAGTAATGTTTTTAAATGAATAAAATAAAATACATAAAGTTACAAAGGAAACCAATTATATTAAAATGCAGTTATTAAAATATTTTTTAAAAAGTTCATGGAGAACTTCATAGTGATATCTTGTGCCCCTCTATTTATGATTCTATAAATTACACAAACAGTTGGTAATGAGAAGTCAGAAGGGATGGGGCTTAGAAGCTGGGGTGTTTCAGGAGGATGAAACTGGACCTGGAAATATTTTCATGACCTCAGACAAGTGTTTCTTTGTGATAGGTTGTATTTTCTAATCTGACCGTGACTGGAGTTGTGCCATCCTACATCTGATTTGATTCCACTATAGTCCTTTCCTAAAGGAGTTATAGGCCTTATATGTAGTTACTTTGAAATGGTTTAAAATAAACAAAAATTAATTTTATCCTGAGATTTTCTTTTTCTTTTGAGATAATTGGTGGCTTTTTTTTAACCAAATCACAAAATCACTTTGGAGACTCACTGGTCTTCACCGACTCTTACATTTAATTTGCCATCCATTAACCAGAATGGGGCAGCTAGGTGGCACAAAGGATAGAGTGCTGGGACTGGAGTCAGGAAGACTTGAGTTCAAATCTGGCCTTAGACACTAGCTGCGTGACCCTGAGCAAGTCACTTAATTCTGTTTGCCTCAGTTTCCTTATCTGTAAAATGATCTAGAGAAGGAAATGGCAAACCACTCCAGTATCTTTGCTGAGAAAAACTCAGATGGAGACACAAAGAGTCAGACATGACTGAAAAATGACTGAACAGCAACAAAAATGACTACTATTACCAGAATGGCTAGAAAACTACCATTACCTGTTAGTCTCCCTCTCCCTGTATTACTTAATTACTGACTATTTAGGATCAAACTATCCCCAACCTTCACCTTCCATTCTTTCATCCTCGTCCTCTTCAACCTTACCTTATCCATGTCCCACTCCAAGTTTGCCCACCCCTTCCACTGTGCCCTTTGGAATCACCATTCCATAATGAAGACATTCCTTTTATACTCCTTCCATCTACTTAATCTCACTGAGACCTGGTCTCTGCAGATGATACTGTTTTCTTTGCCATCCTCTCCAGCACTAGCTACACACACACACACACACACACACACACCTCTGACAGTTTAATCCCATAAGAGAATCAGAGTACTCCTTGGCTCCCCATTGCCATTCCAACACTATCTCTTTGCTGCCATTACTAAGGAACATTTCTCCTTTGAAATCTGCTCTTTAAAAAAAATTCCCTTTATCTAAGTATCTAAATCATGGTGGCTTTTTTGTCTACTTGGTTCCAAGTCTTGCTCCCCCCCCCCCTTCCTCAAACATTGCAGCCCCTGGCTCATTTTCTTCCTCTCTTCCCCTACTCTTACCCTTATTCTCCCTTTAACACTTCAGTCTGTTGGTTTCTGCAGTCTCCTCAAGTCCCATGACCTACTTCTTTACCTCAGCTACAGGGCTGGTCACTCCAGGAATCTCACCATCACACACAATGTTCCACTTTCTTAATCAAAACTTCTGACATTGCTCTGAACCTATTCATCTTCACCATGACCTCCAGTCCCTCCCTCCACCTATTAAGATTTTCTCCAGCCTGCTCTGAAGTCTTATTCCTCCATTTCCAATCTTGACTCTGTTATCCTCCTCCTACCTGTATGACTTCTCCTTCTTAATTATCTTTGGGGCTCATCATCCATGTTATGTCCTCTAGATATAGGCATATCCCAAGGCTTTGTACCAGGCCTTCATATCTTTTTCTATATTGTCTCTTGGTGACCTCATTAGCTCCCACAGGTTTAATTATTTTCTCTTTGCTGAGAACTCACATTTCTCTATATACAGCTTTAATTCCTTCTTAGAGGAAAGGCCTGGTCCTGCCCACCTCCCCAGACTTTCAGGTCCACATCACCAACTGTCTATTAGACTTTTTAAACTGGATGTCCTGTCAGAGATATTTCAAACTTAGCATGTCCAAAACAAAATTCTATATCTCTTACCCCACACAATCTTTCTTTAGAACTTCTTGATTACTATAGAAGATACCACCATGTTCTTTTATTTTTTTTAAAAAAATATTAAATTTCATTTCTTAATTAGTAAAAATCCACATTCTCTTTCCTCCCCCACATTCAATTGCAAATGAAAGAAAAACAAAATCCTTTTTCCAAACATGTATAGCCAAGCAAAACAGATTTCCACACTGGCCATGTCCAAAAGAGAGAGGAAAAAAAAAACTTGAGTGGATTTGTTGTATATATTTGTATATATGTTGTATATATTTTTACATATATTTGTCTCATTTTGTGCTCCAAATCTTTCACCTCTCTACCAGAAGCTGGGTAGTATATTTCATCATTAGTTCTCTGGAATAGCATTTGGTCATTACACTGATCAGAGTTCCTAATCTTTCGGAGTTGTTTGTCTTTACAATATTGTTGTCATTGCAGAACTTGTTCTAGTTTTGTTTACTTCATTCTGTATCAGCTCATCTCAGGTTTCTCTTAAACCATCCCTTTCATCATTTCTTACATTAAATAGTTTTCCATCACATTCATGTATTAAAACTTGTTTAGCTATTGCCAAATTGATGAGTAACCTCCTCAGTTTCTAATTCTTTGCTACTTATTAAAAGAGCTATTTAAATATTTTTGTCTATCCTTAGAGTTTGTTTTGTGGTTGTTCAGTTCTTTCAATCATTTTGACTCATATATACATACATATATCTTTATATGGAGAGAGAGTATGCTAAATATCCTTTTATATCTATCAGTCTTTACAAAATAAATGACAATTTATCAAGTCAGATATATATGCTATATCCATCTCCCAATGTATATAACTTATGCATATAGATCTGACTCAATTTTATAAAAAATGTGTTATCTATCTATGTAATGAGATGTTTATCAGAGAAACTTGCCACAAAGATTTTTTGCCCCAATTTCCCAGTTTTCTTTTAATTTTAGCTGCATTGGTTTTGTTTGTGCAAAACTTTTGGAATTTTATGTAATCAAAATTGTCCATTTTATCTCCGATGAACATTTATGTCTCTTATTTGGTCATAAACTCTCCCTCTAGCCATAGATCTTATAGGTAATTTCTTCCATTCTCTTCTAATTTGCTCATGATGTCAACCTTTTTAAAATTATGTACCATTTGGAGCTTGGCTTGGTATACAGTGTGAGATGCTGAACTATACCGAGTTTCTGCTTTCCAGTTTTCCCAACAATTTGTTTTTCAAATAGTGAGTTCTTGCCCCAATATATAAGAACTAGGTTCATCAAACACTAGGCTACTGTGCTCATTTACTTCTGTATAGTGCATACCTAATCTGTTGATCAATCTCTCTAGTTTTTACCTAATGCTATTTTTTTTAAACAATTATGGTTTTGCAGTAGAGTTGGAGATTTGGTACTGCTGTGCCTCCTTCCTACTTTTTCTCTAATTTCCTTGATGTCCTTGACCTTTTATTGCTCCTAGATCTATAAAGTAATCCTTTGGCATTTTGATTGACATGGAATTGAATAGTTAAATTAATTGGGATAGCATTGTAATTTTTATTATATTGGTTCAACCTATCTATGAGCAATTAATATTTCTCCAATTTTTCAGATCTGTCTTTATTTGTGCAAGGAGCATTTTGTTAATTGCATTCATAAAGTTCCTTCATGTGTCTTGGCAGGCAGACTCCCAAATATTTTATACTATTTGTAGTTATTTAAAATGGAATTTCTTTTTCAGTCTCCTGTTTGGTTTTGTAGTATACATAAATATTGATGATATGTATAGATTATTTTATATACTGCAACATTGTTGAAATTTTTAATTTTGTCAATTGGTTTTTATAGTTGACTCTCTTCTTTTTTTTTTTCTTTTTTGGTGAGGAAATCAGGGTTAAGTGATTTGCCCAGGGTCATACAGCTAGTAAGTGTTAAATGTCTGGGGCCGGATTTGAACTCAAGTCCTCCTGACTCCAAGGTCAGAGCTCTAGCCACTGCACCACCTAGCTGCCCCCAAAAGGAGGTTTTTCTTTTTATTTTTTTTTTTAGGCAACTGGGGTTAAGTGACTTGCCCAGAGTCACACAGCTAGTAAGTGTCAAGTGTTTGGTCTAAGGCCACATTTGAATTCAGGTCCTCCTGGCTTCAGGTCCGGTGCTCTATCCACTTTAGTTGACTCTCTAGGGTTTTTTAAATCAACCATTATATCATCTGCAAGAAAAAAATGAAAAAAAATATTTCCTCTTTGCCTATGCTTAATCTTTTTCTTGTCTTATTGATAGAACTAGAATTTCTGGCAATATATTGAATAGTAATGGTTATAATGGATATCCTTGTTTTAGCCTTGATCTTATTGGAAAAGTCTGCCTAGCTTATCCCCACTATGGATAATGTTGTCTCTCAGTTCTAGATAGATAATATATCTCATTTTAAGGAAAATTCCATTTATTCCTATACTTTCTGGCATTTTATTTTATTTTTTAAACCGAGAATGTGTGTTGTACTTTGCTTTTTTTTCTACATCTATTAAAATAATCCAATTTTTTTTCTGGTGAGTAAAATAGTCAATTATTATAATAGTTTCCCTAATATTGAATGAGTCCTGCATTGCTAGTATACATTCAGCCTGGTAACAATGTATGATCTCTTTATATGTTCCTGTTGTCTCATTTCTAATACTTTATTTAAAGTTTTTTGAATCAATATTCATTAAGGATAGTGGTCTATAGTTTTCTTTCCCTGTTTTAACTCTCTCAGGTTAGGTATCAAGACCATATTTGTGTCACAGAAAGAATTTGGTGGGACACCTTCTTTTCGACTTTAAAAAAAAACCAGTTTATAGAGTATGAGAATGAATTATTTTTTAAATGTTTGATAGAAGTCACTTGTAAATCCATCTGGTCCTGGAGTTATTTTTTCCTTTGAGAGTTCCTTTATGACATATTGTATTTCTCTTTCTAAGTTGGATTATTTAATTACTCAATTTCTTGCTCTATTTATGTAGGCAATTTATATTTTTGTAAATATTCATCTATTTCATTTAGTTCATGAGCTTTATTAGCATATAGTTGGGTGACATAGCTCCTAATAATTTTCTTAAAATTTTTCTTCTTCATTAGTGTGAATTCACATTTTTCATTTTTGATGCTAGTAATTTTTTCCTTCTTTTTTTTTAAATCAAGTTACCTAATGGTTTATTTTATTGTTCCCCACACCAGAGAACCAGTTCCTAGTTTTATTTAATAATTCAATGATTTTTTTGCTTCCAAATTGTTAATTTTTCTTTGATTAATGTTGAATTTGAGGTTTTTTGATTTGTCAGTTTTCTAGGTTTTTTAAAAAAAGTTGCATGCTGAATTTATATTAACCTTTAATTCATGAAAGTTTTAGAGATAAATTTTTCCTTGGTGCTGTTTTGGTTGTGTTCCCTATTTTTTTTTTTGTATCTGGCTTCATTTTGGTCATTATATTAAATTAAATTATTGATTGTTTCTAAGATTCATTCTTT
Source organism: Vombatus ursinus (assembly GCF_900497805.2). Classification (NCBI taxonomy): domain Eukaryota; kingdom Metazoa; phylum Chordata; class Mammalia; order Diprotodontia; family Vombatidae; genus Vombatus; species Vombatus ursinus. The sequence goes on along the minus strand of NW_020954588.1, from coordinate 19,154,195 downwards.
GGACCCCCCCCCAATACTTTAAGATTGTTATTAATTTCCAGTTTATTTTTAATCTTTGCTTCAATGGCCATTTCATAAATTTTTATTGTATTACAGTTGGTACAAGGTGCATTTAGTATTTCTACTTTATGTGTTCATTTCAGTGGTATTTATATTCTATTACCTGGTCAGTTTTTGTGAAGGTGCCATGCACACATCAAAAATAGGTATGCTCCTTTCTATTTCCATTGAGATCTTTAATTTCTGTTTTGTTCATTTACATTTAGATTTATCTTGGTCTAAAGGGGGATAAACTGAGACCCACCCATTGTTATAATTTTACTGTCATTTTTTCTCACTAGGGACTACTCTACTACTCAAATATGCAGATCCCTCCCTCAGTCCAACTCAAAACTGGGGAGTATCTGACAGAACTGCCAGATGGCACCTGTTCCTATACCCTGCACTAATTCAAGGGTCCCCTGAGATCATTTTCTCATGCTTCTTGCCCTGATGCTTATTCTCCATTTAAGTCCCTGGGTTCTATGATGCTTCACCCTCAGAACCCTCCTAGCCAGACCTGCCGCTACTGTTTGTAAATACCTCTTTATGGCTCTCTAAACTGCTTTGTGCTGGAAAAAAATGATTCATTTTGACTTTTTCTTGGAGTTCCTGATCAGAATTTGGTCTCATATATTTTTAGACCTTTTTGAAGGAGGTTTGGTGGGGTAGCTAGACCATACTTCTTGCTACTCATCTTGACCCCTATGTGTAGTCTTTTATTCTATGCATTTTGAAATGTTGTGTCTCTTGATGATGAGGTTCATCATCAAAAAGTAAATAGAAGCACCATGTGTTCAATATGATCAAAATCATCTGGTATCAGTTAAAAAATAGAGTTAGATCAATGGAACAGATAAGGCAAGGAAGAATCAGAAACAATGGAACTCAATAACCCAGTGTTTGATAAATCGGAAAATATAAATTACATGGTAAGGAGTTCCCTATTTGATAAAAATTTTTAAGCAGATTGGAAAGTTGCCTGCATAAATTAAGTTTGGACGAACACTTTATATCATATTCCACAATATATTCTAAATGATTACTTGACATAAATATTAAACATTTTTCAATTAAAAAAATAAATGAAAAGCTGATCATAAACCTTTCACAGCTTTGGTTAAGAGATATATTCTTAATGACAAAAGAGATAGAGGCAGTCACAAAAGATGTAACAGATAACTTTGATTAAACAAAATTGAAAAACTTCTGCTCAAACAAAATTAATGCACCTAAGATAAGAAGGGAAGTGATTGAATGGGGGGAAATCTTTGTATTGAGTATCTCTGATCAGGGTTTGATAGGGTCTGATAAGGTCTGATAAAATATGTAAACAGTTAACATGCATGTATATGACCAAAAGCCACTTATCAATTTATATGTTCAAAGGATTTGAACAGTTCACAAAGGAAGAATTGAAAAAAAACTGACAACCACATGAAAGAATGTTCCAAATCACTAATAATAAGAGAAATGCAAATCAGAATAGGCCTGAAGTGGAACCCAGAGTTGTTTTCCCTTCCATTTCTCCAATTATTAGTAATTCAGAGCATTTTTTCATATGACTATTGATAGTTTTGATTTCTTTTGAAAACTGTCTAGTCACATTCTTTCACCATTAACTCATTGGGAAATGGTTCTTATTTTTATAAATTTGGCTCAGGTCTTTGCATATTTGAGAAATGAGATATTATATCAGAGAAATTTGCTGTAAAATTTACCCCTCCCCCCAGTTCCCCTCTTTTTCTAATTTTGTCTGCATTGGTTTTGTTTGTCCAAAAAATTAGTTTAATGTAATCAAAATTATCCATTTTACTTCCTGTGGTCTTCTCTATCTCTTATTTGATCATGAACTCTTCCTTCATCCCTATATCTGACAGGCAAATTTTTCTGTGTTCCCCTAATTTGCTTATATCACCCTTTATATCTAATTCATAGTTATTTTGAATTTATCTTGGTATATGATGTGAGATGGGGGTCTATGCCTAGTTTCTGCCAGACTGCTTTCTAGTTTTTTTTAATAGTTTTTGTCAAATGGTGAGCTCTTGCCCTCAAAACTTTGATCTTTTGACTGTATCAAATACTAGGTTCCTGTAGTCATTTAATCTATTCCATTGATCAACCATTCTATTTATTATTCAGTACCAGATTGTTTTGATGATTACTGCTTTGTAATATAGTTTGAAATCTGGAACTGCTAGGTCCTCTTCTTTCACCTTTTAATTGATTCCCTTGATATTCTTGGCCTTTTCTTCCTTTAGATAATTTTTGTTTTTATTTTTTCTAGTTACATAAAATAATTTTTGGGGAGTTTGATATGGCACTGAATAAGTAAACTAAATGAGGTAGTATTGTCATTTTTATTATATTGTCTTGGGCTATCCATAAGCAATTAACATTTTTCCAGTTGTTTAGATCTGTCTTCTGTGTTAGATCTGTATTTCCTGTGAGTATCTTGGAAGGTAGACTCCCAAGTATTTTATATTATTTGCTGTTATTTTAAATGTACTTCCTCTTCCTGTCTCTCCCTTCTGGCTTTTGTTGGTAACGTATAGAAATGCTGATGATTTGTATGCATTTGTTTCATATCCTGCAACTTTGCTAAAGTTGTTAATTTTTTTAATTAGTTGACTCCTTGTTCCACCCTTGATCTAATTGGAAAGGCTTCTAATTTATCTTCAATAAAGATAATTTTGTTTGGTTTTAAATAGATACTATTTTTTATTGTTAGAAAAGTTCTATTTATTCCTATTGCTTTGTAATGTTTTTAATAGAAATAGGTTTTGTATTTTATCAAAAGTTTTTTCTGCATCTATTGATATAATGATATGATTTTTAAATTTTGTCATTGATATGGTCAATTATGCTTATAATTTTCCTAATATTGAAGCAGCTCTGCATTCTTGGTATAAATCCCGCCTGGTCACAGAGTATAATATTTGTGATATATTCTCCTTGCTAGTATTTTGTTTAGAGTTTTTACATCAATATTCATTAGGGAAATGAGTCTATATTTCCTTTTCTTGTTTTTTGTTCTTGTTGTTTTCAGTTAACCTTCTGTGAAGACTGATATAACCCACAGTCATAAATGTTAAATAAACTCGGCAGTCTTTGTGTACATTTCCTAAAATTCTGCTATTCATTAAGCTCTTTGCAAAGCTAATGAAGGGATGTCTATTTTGAGGATTTATTTTTCTGCCCTGACTCACATAAACTTACCGGTGTCAGATAAGTGCAATCTCAAATTCAAATTTTCCACTATTTGTAATGTTGCCACAAAGGTCACTTTACCTCTCTTGATCCAACTTTTCTTAGTTTTTAAAATGAAGAAGTCAGAAAGATCTCTGAGGTTTCTCATCTATGGTCTAACGCTCTAAGAATTCTGTCTCTTTGTGCTAATAGTTAATTAGCCAGTCTTATGACTTAGGTTTGTATTTTGGTACCTTTTTTTAAGTGTCTAAGGTTAAAGGCAGCTTGGAAAAAATAACCACAAATGACTTTATCATGCTTTAGTATTTGTCTTGGGCAGTTTCTGTGGTATATCAAATCAATGAACATTTATTAAGTGGTTATCATATGTTAGGCACTGGGGATACAAATATAAGTAAAAAGAAAGACAAATTCTGCTCTTGAGGTGCTTACATTCTAATGGAGGGAGACAAGACCTAAAATGGAGTTGAAGGGGGAACAGGGTGGTAGGGGATGGGATGGTAACCAAGTTCAAAGAATGAAAGAATGTTGGTTTGGATCTTTCCTCAAAATGAAGGTTCCAGGGAGGTCACCAATAGAAGATGAAGGCCACAGGGGCAGTGGAAGAAGGCAGGTAAAATGTGTTGCTAAATTCCAAAGAGTGAAGGATGGTTGGTCTGGTATGGAAAAATAAGAAGACGTCCTATACCTATTACACATGTCATACATTGAATGTCTTTGTGCAATAGTTGTTAATCACATATAGGGAATTTCTAGACCTAAGCCATGGATGTTCTTTGTTTTAGAGAAATCTTTGAAGTTTTATTCTGGGATGGGGGCAGAGACACAGAAGGAAAAAGAAATGGACTCTCTTGATTCAGTCATCCAAAACTGAACCTGGTTCTTGAACTCAAGTCTTATGTGAGAATCCCCTAGGCCACCAATGATACCTTAGATGAGACTATTAGAAAATTCTCTCCAACTCTGGGATTCTATAATAAATCATCACAACTGATCTTAAGCCCAGGTAAATCTAAGTGAAGGAGGGAACTGTTCCCCAGATGGTAGGCTATTACCTGGTTTGTTGTCAATTCACTAGCACATGGGGGAATTTTATTTCCAAACATTATTTGATTATAAAGTCCTTGAGAGGAGGGTCTGTGCCTTTTTAATCTTTGCATCCCCAACTTCTGGAACAATGCCTGATACAATGCCTGGCCTCAAGTATATGTGGTGTGCCTCATTTTGTACAAATGGCATCTTGTTAATTAAACAATATCTTAAATCCATTCATGGAATTTATTATCTAAATGATTCCTTTCATAAAGCTAGGAATCCTTTCATAAAGTGAGTGATCACTGGATAATTTGCCCATTTGGGAAATCCAAATTTCCATTAAATCAAGTTTGCTTAAAGTAAGGTACAATTTTAACCCTAAATGGAGATAAAAGTAATGAGTTCTTTATCTCTTCTCTTAATCAGTTCATCACAAATGTAGATGGAAAAGTTAAATTTAAATAAAGCATTCAGTGTGCTCACCATCTTTGTCCTTGTATCACTGCTAAGTGCTATAGATTCATAGAACCATAGACTATTCAAAGAGGATGGGGCCCTTGCTAACTTTGATCCCAGTCCCCTTATTCTAGAGAGAAGTAATCTATGGTCCAGAGAAGGCATGAGGCCAGCCCACTTTCACATGGCTTTTTAAGGCTGCCAGTGAGTGACATCTTCTTTTTTTAAATTAATTTATTTTGAATTATCAACAATCACTTCCATAAGCTTTTGAGTTTAAAATTTTTCTCTCCCTCCCTCTCCACCACCCTCCCCAGAATGGCACACAATCTGATATAGGCTACACATATACATTCCTATTAACCATATTTTCACATTAGTGTTGTTGTAAGGAAGAATTAGAACCAATAGGAGAACTCACCAGAAAAAGGAAACAAAACTCAACAGAAGAAAAAATAGCAAATAATATGCTTTGATCTGCATTCAAACTCCACAGTTCTTTCTTTGGATGTGGATAACATTTTCCATCAGGAGGCCTTTGGAGATGTCTTAGATCCTTGTATTGCTGTCTTTACCAATATTGGTCATCACACAACGTGGCTGTCATTGTGTACAACGTTCTCCTGGTTCTGCTCACTTCACTCAGCATCAGACCATACAAGTCTTTACAGGTTTTTTCTCAAGTCAGCCTGTTCATCCTTTTTTACAGCACAATAGTATTCCATTACATTCATATACCATAACTTGCTCAGCCATTCCCCAATTGATGAGCATCCTCTCAATTTCCAATTCTTGGCCAACACAAAAAAAGCTGCTATAAATATTTTTGTACATGTGGGTCCTTTCCCCGTTTCTATGATCTCTTTGGGGTATAGCCCTAGAAGTGCTATTGCTGGGTCAAAGGGTATGCACATTTTTATAGTCCTTTGGGTATAGTTCCAAATTGCTCTCCAAAATGGTTGGATCATTTCACAACTCCACCAACAATGCATTAGTGTTCCCATTTTCCCACGTCTCCATTTATCATTTTCCTGTTTTGTCATGTTGGCCAATCTGATAGGTGTGATGTGGTACCTCAGAGTTGTGTTGATTTGCATTTCTCTAATCAATAGTGATTTTCATATGACTATAGATGGCTTTAATTTCTTCATCTGAGAACTGTCTGTTCATATCCTTTGACCATTTATCAATTGCGGAATGGCTTGTATTCTTATAAATTTGACTTAATTCTCTATATATTTTAAAAATGAAGTCCTTATCATAGAGACTGGTTGCAAAAATTCTTTCCCAATTTTCTACTTTCCTTCTAATCTTGGTTGCATTGGCTTTGTTTGTGCAAAAACTTTTCAATTTAATGTATTCAGTTATCCATTTTGCATTTCATAATGTTCTCTATCTCCTGTTTAATCATGAATTCTTCTGTTCTCCAGAAATCTGATAGGTAAACTATTCCTTGCTCTCCCAGTTTACTTACAGTATCAGCCTTTATATCTAAATCATGAACCCATTTTGACTTTATTTTGGTATATGGTGTGAGATTTTGATCTATGCCTAGTTTCTGCCATACTCTTTTCCAGTTTTCCCAGCAGTTTTTGTTAAAGAGTGAGTTCTTATCCTAGAAGCTGAGGTCTTTGGGTTTATCAAATAATAGATTACTATAGTCATTGACTACTTTGTCTTGCATACTTAACCTATTCCACTGATCCACCACTCTATTTCTTAGCCACCAAGTAGTTTGGATGATTGCTGCTTTATAATACAATTTAAGATCTGGAATGGCAAAGCCACCTTCCCCTGCCTTTCTTTTCATTAGTTCCCTTGATATTCTGGACCTTTTGTTATTCCAAATGAATCTTGTTATTATTTTTTCGAACTCTATAAAATAATTTTGGTAGTTTGATTGGTATGGCACTGAATAAGTAAATTAGCTTAGGTAGAATTGTCATTTTTATTATATTAGCTTGGCCTACCCATAAACAACTGATGTTTTTCCACTTATTAAATCTGACTTTATTTGTGTGAAAAGTGTTTTGTAATTGTGTTCATATAGTTCCTGGATGTGTTTTGGTAAGTAGACTCCTAAATATTTTATAATGTGAATGACCTCTTTAAGCCTAGTACAATGTCTATAAGAGCTGAGGCATCAGTCCTTGACTGTTTGCAGTTCTGACATAGGGGGTTTTCACAAAAGTTCTCCTAGGTCAAGTCTACCTCCTAGAAGGAGGCAGCTAGGTAGCTCAGTGGATAGAGTGCTGGACTTGGTGTCAGGAAGACCTGGGTTCAAATCTGGCCTCAGACACATTCTGTGTGACCCTGGACAAATCACTTAACCTTTGTTTGTCTTTTAATCCACTGGAGAAGGAAATGGCAAGCCATTCCACTATCTTTGCCAAGAAAACTCTAAGGACAGTATTGGCATACTATGGTCCATAGGGTCATGAAGAGTCAGACACAACTGAACAACAACATTCTAGAAAATATTTGTACATAAATATTTGAATAACTCAACTATAAAAGTAGCTAAATTTCTGGTGAACCATTTTGCCTATTTTGTTTTTGTGACAGTAAGAAAAAATCCATGTTTTTCCAAGTGGGTTTGGAAATGGATTTTTAAAAATCTATTCTTTATAAGTATAATCTCAAAAGTGGAAGAATTGATGTATTTGTTGGGTGGAAGCTTTGATGTTATTGAGACTTTGAAGAGAAATATTTGAATGCCTGACCTGGAGTTGCTGTAAAGTGAACTCTCCTCTGAAATCATAGACTTAAGTTGGACTAGTCAGATGCAGTGAGAGCTGGGAGAAGGGAGTGGAGGAGGGAGAATGGCTGCATGAACTGCTTCAACTGAGTAGAAGAGATATCGCATGGAGAGAAGTGGATCAGTCACAATCTTGGGACCTTGGGACAAAAGTCCATCTGGAGTGGGACAAGAATCTGTCATATCATTTCATTTCTGCCTCCCCCTGCTCTAGTAGATTGGATTGAAAAGGCATTCATTCAACAATAGTTAACTATTTGGAAGTTAGGCACTGAAAGGAATATAAAGATGAAAAAGTAACAAGCTCTTTTTCTGGGAAGGCTTACAGTCTGGTAGAGAAAAAAAATCAGATACGCAAACATCAGTGCTACAGGAAGAACGTGAAGGTTGCAAAAGAAATATGCAAGCTGTGATCACAGTTAAAGGGAGAAATGAAATTCTGGAAGGACCAAAGAAAACTTTTAAGGACCATGAAACCCATCTATCTGACTCACAACTGAAACCTCTTGTGTGTATGGTCCCTCTTTTTTAGAAAGTAAGATGCATGAGATCAAGGCCTCTCTTATTTTTCTGTTTGTATCCCCAGCACATAGTTTATTACTTGATACACAGGAAGGTGACATTTGAACTGGGCCTTGAAAGATGCAGGACTTTAAGGTTTGCAAAACACTGTATAGATATATGCTTGATCCTTACAATGGCACTGTGAAGGAGATATTGCGAGTATTATGATCCCATCTTGTAGACGAAGAAACTGAAGCTCAGATGTTAAGAGATTTACCCATCATCACACAAATAGAAGCAATCATCAAATCCAGATCTCTTTTTGACTCTTGTACTCTCTCTATTGACTTAACTACTCAACAGCCACAGCTACTAAAGTCCTCTGATTTCAAGTAGAGGGAATAGCTTAAACACATTTGAGGAGACAGACTCATATAATGCATGGTGTAAGATAAGCAGTCCTATTTGACTGTGGCATAGGGTACTTAAAGGGCAAATACGGGAATGTAAGACTGGAAATGTAGGTTAGGGCCAGGCAATAGAGGACCTTGAACGGTAGGCTAAGGAGTTTGGGCTCAGTAGGCAATAAGGATCCATTGAAGGCTCTTGAGCAGTAGAGTGTTTTAGGAAGATTATTCTGGTGATGATAAATAACAAATTGAAGAAAGGATGGTCTGGAGTTAGAAATACCTGTTAAAAAGTCAGTCATATAGTCCATATGTGAGATGGTGAAGCTGTTAGCTAAGGTAATGGTGGTGGGAGGGATGGATTTTGGAAGTAGTGCTTCTTAGTTAGTAGAGCACTAGACTTGAAGTCAGGAGGCTTGACAAATCCTACCTCTGACACTGAATAGCTTTGTGACCCTGGACAAGTTATTAAATCTCTCTGAGTCTCATTTTAGGAAGCAGAGAGAGAAAAACCTTTTGAGGCTTTGATGAATTTGCTGATAGAAAATGTGGTGAATGATTACAGTTGTAGGTACTTGTTCAAGGTTGGACTGTGTGTGGTGCGGGACACTTTTTGTGAAACCATGACTGTGGTTACATCAATGGACAATGGACACCAATGGACTGTTCCAGTGATGCCACAAAATATCACATCTTGAAGATCTCCAGTGAGGGGGAATCATTCCCATAGCCCCTCATTTCATTTTTGGATAAATTTCATCATTAGACTTTTCCTTTCACATTAAACTCACTTCCTTACCTTGTGCCTTCCCCTCCTGTGCCACTCCCCTCCTGTTTCTGCTCTCTGGGGCCAAACACAACAAATGTGATCCTTCTTTCATGGGCAGCCCTTCAAATAGGATAAAGGGATCCCAGACTGAGAACTGGAAAAGACCTCAGAGGTCCTGCTTGCCAACCTCCTTATTTGATAGATGTTGAGTCTGAAGCTCCAGGTGGAGGGATTTGCCCAAGGTTACAAGTGGTAGAAATGGGATTTGAACCCAGGTCCTCTGATTGGAAGACAGTGTTCTTTCTGCTCTGTCAGGATACTGCAGATAGGTGGCACATCTCCCTAAGGCTTTTCTTGTCCAGGCTGAGCATTCCTTGCTTCCTTATAACTGATCTTCAAGGGGCATGATCTTCAGGCCCTTTACCACCCTGACTGTTATCCTCCAGATCCCCTCCAGATTATCATTAACCTTTCAAAAATGTGGTAACTGAATTGAATGCAGTATCCCAACTGCAGTCTGCAGAATAAGGCAGAGTACAGCAAGCTAGCTCTGAATACTTTGGCACTTGTTGGAGCCTACAATCACCCAGCCTGTCCATTTGTGGGGATTGGGACACATATATATGTATATGTATGTATATATGTACTATATCCATATACATATATTATATATGATATATATGATAAACAACAGTTTATTTTGTGTTAAATCAGGACACTCTTCACTCCAAGCGTTTAGTCTCAAAAAAAATACATCTCTGAGGTTGCTGTCTTTGGTTGCTTTTGCCATATTATTTATATTATGATGTGTATCTCCATTTAGCAGCAAGCAGATAACTCTTAGTTGGGCAGTATGGTCCATTAGGGAGTGCCTTCGAAGCATAAACTTGGGAAATGAGACAAACTAAGCAAATGCTATTAGTATGCTTCCCTCCACAGTGAATGACTCCCAACTGGACCCCAGCATTGAAGGGAAATGTCTTCTGTCTTGTTCTCTAGTTTTTACTTCTGTATCTCGCCTCCTCTACTAAGGAAAAAGGAAGGGAGCAAATCTTGCTCATCCATTATCACTCACAATGCCAAATACGGTCTTCTGCACGTAGTAGGTGTTCACTAACTCTGTGGAATGGAAATGACATCCTATTTGAGAACTAGTCATATTTCTACAGCATTTAAAGTCTCCTTAGGCTTTCCTCACAACTCTCTGATGTGAGTAATGCAGATATATTCTCTCTCTCTCTCTCTCTCTCTCTCTCCCTTCCTCCTTCCCTCTCTCTCTCATAGGTGAGGAAACAAAGACCTAGAATGACTCACCCAAAGTTCCCCCATAATAAGGCACAAAGCTAGGATTTAAGTTCGGGTCTCTTGATTCAAATCCATCATTCTTTCCACTATACAACTTCATTATATCTTCATAGACAAGACAAACTCTAACTGTGACAGAGACTAGGGAAATAAATCTGTGGACTAAATTTATTTGAAAAATAATATAATTCAAGCCAGGTTACTGATTGTGCAGATAGGTGAATGCCTTATCCAAAATGTTACTCTTGGATCCTTCTCCATTCCATTGCAATATCGGAAAGAAATGCCATATCATCTTCTTAACACCCCCAAATCCCGAAAAATCTGCAATTAGATAAATAGTCTAGTTTTCTCAAGAATGAGTTAGGTAGAGAGACACCATCAGCAGATCTCAATTTTGTTGAGATCTCCTCTCCTTTGTTGAATTGTAGGACTCCGGTGTGGGGAAAATCGGTAAGTACTGTAATTACCTTCAATTTTAATGTCTGGGTGTCTTTTCTCCTCCTGACTACTGCCAAGGCTCTCTCCCTTAGTCTCAGCCATCATTTAAAGTGGCAGTCATGAAGACTCAGCTCTCCTCCCTCTGGCAGTTCTTAGAGTTCTCATGTGATATCTCAGAGTATTTGAAGCCTTCCTAAAAATTTGAGACCCAGCAAAGTTTATTTTGTTCATCATATTCTGCCTATATTAAGAAGATGGTGCTATTCCCTGAAACCAGCCTATATTTAAGGTTTGTGGAAGAGTTGGGTGCTTATTCAATGTGGATATTTTTCTAAGCTCTTCTTAGTTTGAGAGTTGTTTTGACTACTTAATCTATAGGTATTCTTAATTTTTTTTATTAGTCCTCCAATTTCTGCCAGCATTTTGTCTTTTTATCCTCATACCTTATGTTACCTTTCTTGCATTCCACAACTGGCTGTGTAAGTATATAGAATACATCTGATATGTCTGACTGCTACCTGGTCCAAATTGAGAGGTACTGAGAAATTCAAGCTGTCTTTTCCACTGGCCTGCCTCCAGTGCCTTTGAGTGATTACAATTGTCTCCAGAAACGTTTAAAAACTTGAAAAGATACATTATTTCACCCAAATAGGCTTCCACCAATTCATATCAGAACCTATCCGCATCTTAAGAATCCTGCTCATGAGTTGTGTCTTTTTACCCATCCCCATCACCCTGAAAAAAAAAATCTTAATTTAGCTAGACTGGTCCTTATGTTGAAGATATACAGTCCATTGGTAGGTCCATACTTGAAACCTTTCTTACTTAGTAAGACATTCCAAAGCTCATATTTCTCTGCCATTGTCTTCAAGATCCCAAGGTCATCTTCACGTACCAATGAAGTGTCAGAGTAGGATCTAAGTGGAGGTTTTCCCAAAAAGTCTGTTTAAAAATGCAAATGTATTACCTGTGAGTGTAATCAATTTTCACCAGATTAGAAAATAGCAGATGAAGATCTGGAGGGACTGGGACATAGGATTAGTATGTTTGGAGATCAGGGATGGGAAAACAAGAAAGGCTTAGAGTGTTCAACATACCAAGAAAAGGAACACTGAATAGGACCTCCAAGTCAGGTACCTTTGGCATCCAGGGAGCAGGATGAGAAGATACTGAGGACATTTGGGAAAGGGAAGAGGGAAGGATGATGGAGTAAAGCAAATTTTGCCTTTTTGTATGTTATTTGCTTGTCACATGTTCTTATAGTATCTCAAATTCTAAACCTATTATTTAGGTATAAGGTAGATTTCCCCCCAAATTATTACATATAGTTTTATTTATGACAGTATTTTATACTATTCCTTCAGACAAAATGAAGAGATTATTTTTTATTAATTAAATTCATTAATTATAATGGCATAGTTGGCATACTTACCAAATTTGAGATGACACAAAGCTTTGGAGCATAGCTGATACGTTGAATAGCAGAGTTAAGGTCTAATGAGGTCTTGACTAACTAGTTGTCTTTTCAGTCATTTCAGTAGTACCTGGGTATTTGTGACCCCATTTTGGAGTTTTCTTGACAAAGATATTAAAGTGGTTTGCCATTTCCTTCTCCAGCTCAATTTACAGACGAGGAAATTGAGGCCACTGGGGTTAAGTGATTTCCCCAGGCACACAGTTAGTAAAGGTCTAAGACCAGATTTGAACTCAGGAAGATGAGTCTTACTGACTCTAGACCCAGAACTCCGTTGCCACCAAGGTGCCCAAATCTAAGAAGATGAAATGTCATAAGAACATGTCTAATACTTGAGCAAAAAAAAAAAGAAAATTTAATTTCACAAGAACAAGATGGATGTGGGAAGTGACTAGATACAAGTCTGAAAAAAGATCTAGGGGGCTAAGTGGATGGCAAGCTCAATAAATCTTAGGTTACGTTGATCAGCTCAAAAGTGAACAAACAGGCCCTTGACATCACAATATATGAGGATTAGTTGATGGAGCTAGGGATGTTTAGTCTGAACATAAGAAGTCATAGAAGAACATAATACCTATCATCAAGTTATCGTTTTGAACAATAATTATATTTTCTCTAGCTCCAGAGGACACAATTAGGAGAGATAGTTAAAACTTAGAGGCTGATATTGGCTTCATGTAAGGAAAATTTCCTAATGATTCCAGCTGTCCAGAGTGGAATAGGCTGCCTTAGAAAGGTAGTTCCCAAACTCTGATCAACGCAATGACCACCATAATTCCTAAAGACTCGTCATAAATCATGCTGCCTACCTCCTGACAAATAGGTAACTGACTCAGAGCACAGATTGAGACTTTTTTTAAGGCATGGCCAATAAGAAATTTTGTTTTGATTTTTATACATGCTTGTAACGGGGCTTTTGTTTTTCTTGATTTCTCAATTGGAGGTGGGGGAAGAGGAGATAGAGAGGTCTGATCTTTGTTTGAATTTAAAATAAAATTTAATTTAATAAACAAAAAAGAAAGTTGTAGTTCCTGAGACTGAAGATACATTTCTTCAGATATAAGTTAGACTAGATGGCCTTTGACATAATTTTAAACTCTGTGATCCTTTGTTTGTGTAAAATATTGACTAAAATTAGTGTAAATAAGTAACAGTGTGCTGGCCTTTCTAGGAATACTTACTACCTTTATTTTTTTCAAATGAGACTAAAGAACCCAGAACACTAGTCTAGAATTCAAGATCCCTGTCTTGCGTTTTTCATATTACTCCTATCTTCCTGTATAAACTGTCCTGGAACAGTTACTTTGATTACTACATGCCTCAATCTCCCTGATTGTAAAATAGAATTTACATCCTATATTACTCACATCCTATTCACAGACTTCTCTTTTTCACTAACCAAAGATGCCACTTTGAACAGAAAAGGAATTAAGTCCCATCCTTTCATATCTAGACTAGATTTTGGGCTTTCTGATTTATCCATCAAGCCTCCTGAAATGATGGAAAGTGGGATTTATGTGTAGACTTTCACTAACCTCTGGCTCAGCATAGACCAGACCAATAACGTTTCATCTTTCAAAGATAGTATGAATCAAATGTGAGGTAGTCGAAAATAGTCTGCATTTGTTTGAATGGATTCATAGTGTTTATAAAGAATAATAACACCAAGTCTTTGTACCTATTGATTAAAAAAGGTGACTGTGAAAAGCATCTGTATAAAATCTTTATGGAAGTGAGAATATCTCTGATGAGGGCATGTGAGCAGGAAAAAGTGTTTTTACAGATGATATCCAACAGTGAACTTTCATTGTTCAGTTATTTCAGTCACGTCCAACTCTTTATGATCTCATTTGGGTTTTTCTTAGGAAAGATACTGGAGTGATTTGCCATTTACTTCTCCAGCTCATTTTACAGATGAAGAAACTGAGACAAATGGGGTTAAGTGACTTGCCCAGGGTCGCACAGCTAGTGTGTGTCTGAGGCCAGATTTGAACTTAGGAAGATGAGTCTGCATGTAGTAGACACTTGATAAATGCTTATTCTTCCAAAAAAACCCAATCCAGCTCACTCTCCTCTTCCTTTTCCATGCTAGTCCCAGTTCGTTGTCTGTCTCAGATTTATATACTTTTAGATAAGCTCTTGAGGGTATCCATTTAGATGCATGCCTAAACCTGAGCAATAAAGATACTTCATCCATTGGATTTTTCCCTGGGGGATGGACAGGCCAGATTCCTTTGAGTGGTCACAAACATCTTCCAGGAAGCCGTGCAGTATCCTGGAACTTAATATAATCAGTACACTGTCATGAGAAAACATGAGCATATAGAGAACCTCTCCATTCACAGAGAATCCCTCCTTGATCTGTAATCCATGCTGGATCTACTCCATCACTGTAATAAATGCCTAACGTTCAGTATCAGGGGGTCACTGAACAGAATGGTTACTGATGATGCAATTGAAGTTCAGAGGCATCAAGTGACTTGCCTATGGTCACACATTCAGGAGATTTCAAGCTAGGATTTGCCCAGGCTAGGTGTCCTGACTTCATGTCTATTGCTTTCTTCCCTACAGCACACTAAGCATCTTCTATAAGATAAAGGTGTAGATGGCACATTTAGCAGACTTTCAGAGGGCACAGGTGGGCAGGGATAGCTTAAGTACCATATTAATGGTATCAAACACAAATAAAAAGGGGGACCATTAAACCATACATAAGGATCTTTGTGGGCTGCGTATTGAGAAGGAAAACTACAAATTACTATTATCTATGTTTTATTTTATTTTTCTTTGCTTTGTTAAATATTTCTCAATTCTGTTTTAATCTGGTTCAGGCTGCCCTTAGGAGTGTGCCAATGTTTGGCTCCTCTCTACTGAATGACAGTTTTAGCATTTGAAAAGATATGGATATGCTAGAGCACTGAGTTGAATCAAATAAGATGTACTTTATTTGGAATAAATGCAAAGTCTTATGCTGGGCTTAAAAATTGTCACAAGTGTTATATGAATAGTGGCATGGCTAGACAGAAGTTTGTCTAAAACAATTGATGTTTTAGTGAACTATAAGCTTAATATGAGTCATCAGTGTGAAAATATTGCAACCAAGAGGGCTAATATGAACTTCGATTACATTCACAATAGATATAGTGCCCAGGAATAAGGAGATAATAATTCTGTTGCCTCTGTCAGGCCACATCTAAAGCACATTCAACTCTGGACTTTTTTCAGAAGGACATTAGAAGGTTTTGTTTTGGATTCAGGCCATTTGGGGATCAGTCGAAGGAACTGGGGGTGTTATTTTGGAGAAGACCCAATTGGGGGTTACATGATAACTGTCTCCAAGCATTTGAAGGGTTGCCCTGTGGAAAAGAAATTAGTCTTGATTTCGTTGAGTACAATAGAGTACAATGGGTAGAAGTTGAAAAAGGGCGAATTTAGGCTTGACATTAGAAAAAACTTCCTAATAATTGAAACTATCCCAAAGTGGAATGAGTTACTTTAAGAAATGACAGGATCCTTCTTGCTAGAAGTATTCAAATGAAGGGTGAGTGATAACTCATCAAGAATGTCTCAGAGGTATACCTTGTTCAGGTATAGGTGGCACCAGACAACCGCTGAGCTCCCTTCCAGTTTTCTGAAATTCTTTGGCTTCTCCAAAATGCTTTTTCCTGGCTATGAAAAGCCACATGTGATTTGTTTGAAATGTTTTCACATTTCAATCTCCATTGAAGGACCTCTACTATGAAAAGCCCATTCTCTCCTGACTTTCCTTCCTTCATTTTATCCTCTTTCTGGAGATGGAAAAGTAGCAGAATATCCCCTTTTTTACACACAGAGTGGAGCCTCCAGCTCCAGATTGCCTGGCTTGTTTGTGGACCTGTGCCAAAAGCAGTTTTGAAGGTGTTTTTAAAATGGAGATGTCTGGCAGCTGGCAGGCATCCTCACAATTCATTTGCCAAAGACAAGTTGCATGTTTCGGGAAGCCTCAATCAGAGGTTACGTCCCAGGCAAAAAGCTATCATAGCAAGTTGGACAGTGAAGAACTCCTGACTCTGTAAGACAGAGGGGGCTGAATCAAGAGCAAGGTTTGTCTTGTCTCTCCACCTCCATTTAGAAAGCTTATAAAAAATTCAACCCAAGGAAACTGACAGCAAATCCGAAGAAGGCTGTGACATGTCAGTGGAAGCCCCAGCAATTAGGCTCTATAAAGGGGGTTAGGAGAGAGCCATGAATAACAGAATGTGCCACAGGATTGGAAAAGCACCGTTCTGTTGGCTGAGTGGGTACACAGCTTTTCAGCTGGTTTTTTCACTAAGAAATAGCCTCAGGGATTCTGTATTTACAGATCACTGCTGTCAAAATGAGAAACAGGGCATCATTGTCTATTGCGTTTCTTTCTGACCTGGCAGCACTGAGCTGTTTATAATGACATTGGATGATATTAACACTTTTTGTTTGTTTTTGGACTTCTTCTATAATGGCTTTCCATAAACACTAGTGTGTTTTTGTAACTCAGATTCACATGTGCACTTAATGACACTTTCTTTGCTATCCCAAAACAAAGAGCTCAACATGTAAATGTGCCTGAGGAAGAAGGGGGAAATTTGTTTCAATTCTATCGATGTTACGTAGTATGCTTTTTTTTTTTAAGCATAAAGCTAGTATGCTTGTTGTGATGCTGCAGAACAAAGTCTGCTCCTGCTGCAGAATGAAGTTGGATATTTCTTTGCCCCCAGCTCTCCAGTGGGTAAGTGGAAGGTCTAATCTTGGCAGAGACAGTATGATTTAGGGGAAAGAATCCTGGATTTAGTCAAAGAAACAGGATTCAAATCCCAGCTTTCTTAATTGTGTCCTACATCATCATGAACATGTCACTTATTTCTGGCTCTCAGTTTCCTCTTCAGCAAAGTGAGGGAAGCATCTGGAAGACTGTCTCATGGATGGGGGAACAGGCCTGCTTTGCTTGACTCCAGAAGACAGAACTTGGAGTAGCAGGAAACCTTGCAGAGAGACAAATTGTCACTTGCTTGATTTAAGGAAAACCTTGTCAATAATCAGAGCTGTCCAGAAGTGGAGTAGACTGCCTCCAGAGATTGTGGGTTCACATAGTCAGAATCTGAGAGCTATAAGGCCATCTAGTCAAATCCATACATTCCCAGAATTCCTGCTGTATTATCCCCAACAAACAGACATGTGAGTTCTGCTTCAAAACCTCCAGGGAAGGGAGGCTACCTCCTGAGGCTATCCATTCAAGTACACTTTTGGATAGCGTTGATTATTAGGTGGTTTAAGCTGGCATCAAGTCTAAATTTGCGTTTTTGTTACTTCTATCCATTACATCTCTGTGGAGCCTAGCAGAACAAGGATTCCACCTCAGTGGAGGTGTCCTAAGCAAAGGCTAAAAGAGCACTCTTTGGGTTCATTACAAAAGAGTCTCTTATTCAGGTATGGGTTATGTATGAGCCCTCCACTTATGCAAAATTTGAAAGCCAAATGCATTGTAAATTATTAGTAATAATCTAATGTACCTTAGACATTTAGCTTTGTCTCCTGACTAGAGATGAAATATATTTGTAATTAGAATTAGAATTAATTCTTAGAACACATAATCAATCCATGACAAATCCCTAATAACCTCCACCATTCCCTGCTTTGATCCCTCTGAGTTAGTGACTGTGCTCTGAGTTCTCATGCCTGTCATTTGATCAATTATGTTTGGAATTAATAAGATAATAAAAGTAATGGGGGGGGGATTCTTTAGTTGTGAGAGTATATTAGAGTTCTAGAATCTTAGAATTGGGAATTGGAAGGGATCTTAGACATCATCCAGTCCATTCTCATCACTTTATAGATGAGAAAACTAAAGTCTCAAGAAGTTAAATGACTTATGCAAGGACATACAAGTGATAAGTCATATTTTCTGATACAAAATCCAACACTCTTTCCATTATGCCATATTAAGGTTTATTTGGGGCCATTATAAGGTAAGGAACATAATCACCTCCTGATTCTTCTCATTACAATGATAATAACTGACATTTATATGGTATTTTGATGTTTGCAAAGTGATTTTCACACATCAGCTCAGTCAAACTTTATGACAGCCTCTTGAGTTATTGCAGGTATTATTACCTCCTTCTTACTTATACTTTTATGGGAAAACTATGGCTCAGACTTGTCCATGATCGTGCAGCTAGTGGGAATCAGAGTCAGGATTCAAACTCAGATCTTTCTGATTTCAATCCCAGTGATTCAATTCCAATCCCTAATTTCAAGCCCAGCACTGTACCCATGGTCACCATTTGTCAAACACAAGAGTACATTAGGACTTATTTTCCTTTCTGGTTGCTGGACCTATGATTCTTTCCCAGGTTCTATGGGTCAAGAGCCCAGCGATGGAAGCGTATTCATGTGCCCAGGCTGCTTAATTAAAGCTGTGCCCTGCATTCCAATAACTGGGATAACTCAAATGGAATCTTAATGAAGATCCCCAACACATTCATTCCTTTCCTTCCTGGTTTTCATACCCTCCAGGGGGTAGAGTGTTTGCTAACATCATGTGCTTTATAAATTTCCCCAATCGCTAACATTGCAATTGAGGGAATTTTCCACTAATGTGCTGCATCTTTAATCTCATCTCCAAATGGATTTCGGCAGCTACTGCACATGTGTTTTTCTTTTTCTTTAAGGAAAACAAGTGGAGATCCTGATGGAAAATGGTCTTTGATAAATAGGAAGAGCTCTGTCAGGTGGTTTTACCAGAATGTTTGAAATCACGGTTGCCATAAATGATCTCTCATATTTCCACAGGGCAATTCTGTTAGCAGGATTGCTCCCAGGGGGCTATTTTACAATTCTACATGTTTCATTCAAGGAAAAGACTAGCAACATTGACCTTATGTCACTTAAGCAGAAGACTCTAGGGATGAACTAGGAATGCTTAGAACTGAATGTCTAGAAAGTATATTAGTGATCTGTGATGGTTGATCACCATAGCTTTGAATCCTGTTTTGTTTTTCTATTTAAGTGCCTGTCAGAAACTCCATTTATGTTTTCTTTGCTGGTTAAAAAGATCTTGCTGCAGACCTCTGACACCAGAAGCCAAATTCAAGATGTAGTATTTGATTACAAGTATTGTACCCTCTAAACAAGCCTGCAGATTGATGTCTGCAGATTGATGATGAAGTCACACTGGCTTTCTATAGATGTGAATGATTTAGCGTCATTTTTACTTAATGCTGAATCCCATTGTCAAGGGGCAATGAGTAGAGTACAATTTATTCATAGAAAATAGTCTCTAGTAGGAAGAAGCATTGGGAAAAACGAGAAATGCATATGATTGATGATGTGTTCCAAAACCTTCAGAGAGCAAGTGATTTTTTTAAGACTGGATTATTTCTTTTTCTCTTTCTGAAATTGCATTTAGCTGATATTTTCAGTAATAATAGCTGATGCTCTGAGGTTTGCAAAGTGCTTTACATAGATCTCATTTGTCCCTCACAGTAACCCTATGAGGTAAGTGCTATTATTATCATCCCCATTTTACAGATAAGGAAATTGAGACCAATTTGCCTAGACTCACACCTCTAGTGTCTGATTTCAACCCAGGTCTTCCTGAGGCCAAATTTTGTTCTCTATCCATCAGAGCAGATGTGTCAAACATGCGACCAACAGCCCACAGCACTAGCAAGAGTGGTCTGAACCAGATTAAAATGTAATTGAAAATATTGAACAAAATAAATAAACATAAAATAAAAACAAAGGCAATATTAATATGTTGTTTCATAAGTCAATCTCAGGCTGTAGGAATCCTTATGTACAGTTTAGTGGCCCTTGTTTCTATTTGAATTTGACACCACCTCTTATCCCCTATACAATTAACCCTTTTTATTCAGTTTAAAAATCAAAATAAAAGCATAGGTGTTGAATAGGTACCTTACAATAATAGATTTAGAGCTCAAAAGAACTCAGGTCATCTAAATCTTCAAGGAAACCAGATGACTCTTTCCACAGAGTCAGGACTTGGAGTAAGGAAGTCCTGAGTTCAAATCCTGCCTCAGATACTTACTATCAGTGTGGCCCTGGGCAAGTCACTTAACTTCTGTCTGCTTCACTTTCCTCATCTGTAAAAATGGATATAAAAATAACACCTACTTCCCAGGGTTGTTAAAGGTTGTTGTGAAAGTGAAATGAGATAATATTTATAAAACACTCTGCAAACCATAAAGTGCTATATAAATGCTAACTATTATTATCTAATTCAGCCTAATATGTTTTAAAAGGAATGTGTTGTTGTTCAGTCATTTTTTTCAGTCATATCTGACTCTTCATGACCCCATTTGAGGTTTTCCTGGCAAAGATATTGGAGTGGTTTGCCATTTCCTTCTCCAGCTCATTTTACAGATGAGAAAACTGAGGTAAACAGGGTTGCCCAGTGTCACACAGCTAGTAAGTGTCTGAGGCCAGATTTGAACTCTAGGCTCTGTTCTCTATCCACTGTGTCACCTATATGCCCAGAACCACCTACTTTATATTTCAAAAAATATTTATCTTACTATCTTTTGCTTTTATATCACATTCATTTCCAAATATATCCTTTCCTCTCCCTCATTACAAAATGATTGTAACAAAAAAAGGCAGTTCAGAAAAAATAATAACTCAACCATGTCAAATAGTACAGGTATATTATACAATCACAGCCCCGCATTTCTACTGAAAAGGGAGAGAAGAATACTTTCTCAGTTTCTTATGTTTATTTCCTATTTTGATCTTTCTCAGTTTACTTCAGTTTCAGCTTAATCTGCAATTTGTCCTATGTCTCTACCAGCTGCCTTGCCCCTGAGTAGGTACCTTTCATTCCATCTCCTTTTCAAGTTTTTATTTTCCCCTGTTAGAATGTCAATTCCTTGAGAATAGGGACTATCTTGTTTTCTTATTTTTGTATCCTTAGCACTTTATGTTCTGGCACATACTAGTATTTAATACATGTTCCAGCTATCTGTCTGTCTATCTATCTATCTATCTATGTATCTATCTATCTATCTATCTATCTATCTGTCTCTCTCTATCAATCTTTGCTTGAATCAATCAGGAATGTACTTTCAATAAACAAACCTGAATTTGTTTTTGATATTTGGAAGGAGTTAGCCAAACTGACTTTCCCTCACACATTGTCCTCTATGTTAAGTCTTCATGCCAATGCAATGACTGCCATCCATGCCTAGAATGCATTCTAACCTTTTAGAATCCCTCGATTTTTTCAAACAACACTGTAACAACATTTCCTTCTCCATGAAGTTTTTCCTGATCTCTCCAACCGCTAGTATGCTCCTTCCCTAATGTTTTATTCACTCTGTATTTTTTTCTGTAGATATTTATTTTATATTGCATTATATATGTACGTTTCCCTCATTCCCTCCCCTCATAGTAGTTGGTAACTCCACAATGAGGGTGAATTGATACGATGTCACATAAATTTGTAGGGGACCCAGTCAGTAGAGTTCAGTGATTTTCTCCAGCTTTCTTCAGTAGCACATGAATTGGAGTGAAGGTAGAAGATGGTGAGAGTAATCTGGAGTTTTTTCAGGGAAAGATTGGCAATAGGGTAATGGGGAAAGGGACTTGGGAATAGACAATAGTGTAGACTTTAACTGGTTTCCCAAAAGGTCCAGGATAGTGAAAAAGGAAAGGATAGTGTAGACAGTGCAGGTATGATGGCTTGAGAAAGAACTGAGGGGTAGAAGAACTGAAGGGCACAGTGAGGTTGCAGGATTAAAGGTTGTAAAGTTGAAGGGGAAATGGATTAAAAAAAGATCAATTAAAGGGATTTCAGACTTGATAAACATGGAAATTGAACTCTTGTGGATGATAACAGGAGCAAGGTTATGGGGCATCTCTGCGTATAGCTGAAGGGGTATAGAGGAGTGGGCCATGGGAAATGAGTAAATTGAGGAATGTGGAAATGTTTGAAGGAGTACAAATCACTGTCTTCCTTTTCCCCCTATAATTTCCCTCTCCTGGAGCTCACCCATTTCCACAAGGTCAATTACAACCTCCATGTAAAGACCTCTCAGGCCTCTCTCTTCAGCTCCATTCTCAGATTTTCCTATGCTTTCCAAATGGTTTATTCTCCAGTGGATGCACACTTCAAATTCAGCATTTTAAGAAATGAACTCTGCATCTTTGCACTATTAGGAGATTTAAAAATATACATGAAAAAATAAACGCAAGGTAATTTGAGGAAAGATAGACCACAAACAGTTGGGATCATAAGATTCATGGGGGAGGTGGCACATCGGGTCAGCCTTGTTGGAAGGGTAAGGATGGCTAGTGACGTTATTTGCTTAGTAAATCCTAAAGAACGATTAAAGAAACTAAAAGTTTTAGTAATCTAGAATGATACAAGATAAAACCAAAAAGAACTAACCATTTTTATATATAGCAATAACAATATTCTAAAGGAAACAATAGAAAGGGGAGTCCCATTCAAAATAACTGGAAAATACATAAAATATTTGGGAATATACATACTGGAGTATACTCAAGATTTGCATAGATACAATAACAAAATGCTTAAAGAAAAACAAACAAAAAACCCAACTCATATATCTGGAGGGATAATCACTGCCCAAGGATAGACTATGGTAATGCTGGAAAAATGATACTACCTAAATCAATTTGCAGATTTAATATTATATGAGTCAAATACCAAGGGAATTCTACACATAGAGCAACAGAAAAATAATAGAAAACTTCATTCGGAGGAAAAAAAGATCTAGAATCTCAAAGGACATAATGAAAAGTAGGAATGAAAGAGGAATTTATACCATCAATCTGTATTCATCAAAAATGTTTGGTACCAGTCACAAAATAGAAAAGTAGATCAGTAGAATAAACTAAAGAAGAATCAGAAATAATCAGACTCAATAACCCAGTGCCTCATGAACCCAAGAACGTAATTCCTTGAAGAAGCACCTCCTAATTTTCAAAAATTACTGGAAAAAATCACAAAGCGGTTTGGAAGAATTTAGGTTTAGGCTAACATCTTATGCCATATGCCATAATAAATTCAAAATGGAACCAGGACCTGAATATTAAGGTCACACCATAAAACATTTAAAAAGAAACAAAACATATATCTTTCATGTCTATAGCTGGAGGGAGAATTCTTAGTGAAAATAATTTATAGAGGCAATCATAACAGATTTAATGAGTCATTTAGATTACATGATGCTAAAAGGCTTATGCAAAAACAAAATTAATGCAACTCAGGTAAGAAGGGACACTGTGAATTTGGTAAAAATGTTTCTATCAAATATCCCTGATAAGATTGTGATATCTGGAATATATAGGGAACTAGCAGGAATATTTAAAACCAGAACTATTTGCTAATGGATAAGTTGTCAAAATATATTTAAAAATAGTTCTAAGAACAAGAATTCTGCAGTCTATTGAAAACCATATGAAACATTGCACCCAGGCAATAATGATAAAAGAAATACAAATTACAATAACTCTCAGGTTTCATTTAACACTCAACACATTGGCAAATATGACAACAGATAGAAATAATTTGTTTTGGAGGTGCTTTGGGAAGGCAGGCACACTACTACACTGGTGATGAATCTGTCTTGGTGCTACCATATGAAAAGCAAGTTAGAATGATCATTCAAACAACAACATACATGAAGTGTTTCCTGAGTGTCAGGCATTATACTAAATACTAAGGATACAAAGACAAAAGTTAAATAGTCACTGAGCTCAAAGAGGTTACGGTCTAATGGAGACAACAACACTTATTTATGTATATTCCTAATATATAAAGTGAATACAAGGCAGTTTTGAGAAGGTATAATATGACTTCATCAAAGTAAGTGCTAAGAAAAATAGTCAAGCTGTTGGAACTAAATACTATAAAATTAGAATGATCAAGCTTCACCCCAAAGAATAGATATGACAATGCATCTCCCTTCCATATTTATAGAGTGATGCTTTTTGAATGTGGAACACTGTGTATCATGTTGGACTTAATGTTTTGGTTAGTTTTGGTGAATCTCCCCACCCTTTTAATTCTTTGTTATATGGGATCATTCTCTGGGAGGGAGATAAAGAGAGACAGATGATGCAAAATCAAAGAATATCAATAATTTTAGAAAAAAAATTATGGAAGGTATAGATGAGAAAGGGAGGATATTCCAGGGATGGCTTAAAATTTAGCTATGATCTCTGACTTCTGCCATCTGACAGTGTTCTTTCTTTTCCTCTCCAAATATTTCATGAGCACTTAATCTGATTGTCTTCTTTGCCAATGTAATTCCCCATCTTGTATTAGATTTATCCTTTCGTGTATAGTATTATATGATATAGATTTGCGTATTATATAATAGATGCATAGATGTATATGCTATACATTTATGTGTGTATATACTATACATACATGTATGTGTATTCATATGATTACACCATACACTATGCACTCATGTACATAAGGAATAGACATATATAGTATATACTATACATGTGTGTATATGTATACATGCACATGCATATGTAGTATATACTATATAAATGTGTAGTATTCATATACACATGTATAATATATACTATTTTACATGGTATATACTATATGTGTGTGGATACATATGTATAGCTTATACTATTCATGTATGTGTGATGCATGTGTTCAGTATATATTATATTGTATAGTATTTACATATACATTTGTGTGTGATACATGTGTGTATTTATACACATTTATCATATCATACCATACACTCTAAAACTAGGTAGGGAATGACATCGACAAAGGAGAGAACCAGGCTAAGTGTTCAAGGAATATTTGAAGAAAAAAAGAACACTGTCAGATGGGAGAAGTCAGGGACCATGGATAGTTAAGCTGTGAGCCATCCCTGGAATAGCCTCTACTCATTTCTACTGTCCAAAATTAGTATATATATATATATATATATATATACACACACACACACACACACACACACACACACACATACATACATACATACATATATACATATATATTTGTATTTGCTATAATGTATAATATGTATGTTTGATACTATACATACATGTATGTGTATGTGTATGTATTTATGTATATGGCATATTTTCCTAACAGAAACCAATCTCTTTGAGGGAAAGGAGTTTTTGTTTGTCTTTCTATCCCTAGTGTATAACAGTGTCTGACACATTAAAGTTGTATAATAAATGTCCATTGAATTGAGTGGAAACATCCACCCCAAAAAATATAGTTTGTTGCTCAAATAAACTTTGATTAAAACATTTGGCTCTATTTAGAAACAGATCTAGATGAAATATCTCAGCTTTTCCCACCACTTTTTAGTTAAATACTGACAGGAAAAATGTTCTCATAGGTTATCATTTTATCTTCCTTGCTCTAGGGGGAAGTGTAGACTTGTCAATTATCTAACTAATTATATAGCCATACTTGAAAATACACATCCATTTGTGCATTGAATGTGCACATAGAGACATAAACAGTGTCCACAGTGAAGTTAGAATTAGTCGATTTGACTTTCTACATTGACCAAATCAGTTGGGTTATCAATATGTCCATTTTGCTTTTGGGAAGAATACACTTGGCCATAATGTAGCAATGAAATTATTCCTATTACATAATGCATATAAAGACGTTATCAAACAATTCAGCAAATCAAATTATGGTATTTGAAATCTGTATTCAGAAGGAACATTGAAGCCACAGAGCTTTTAACTGAAGGATGTAATTTGTTGAAAATAACTACTCTTTCAAAACATTTTCCAAAAGAAATTCTGTTAAACTATGGCTCCAATAATCTAGTCCCTGAAAAAAAATGAAAACATCACAAAAGAAATAAGGCTTTTCATATCTTGGGTACAAGGGGTAGAGTATAGGGCTCTTTAGAGCACTTATAACTCTAAGATTTTATAATTTTGTGATTTGTGAGCACCTCAAATGTTTAAAATGACAGAGAAATAGAATATTCCCTTTAATTATAAGCCTCACTTGTGAGATTTATGGGTATGCATATGTATGAGTGCTTATGTATACATATATATGATACATGTATTTATGCATATACGGCACAATAGTATGTATAGCATATAAGTAAGTGTAATATATAATTAATATAATAGATAAATATGATAAATATTAAATTGTAGCATATAAGTATAGCCAATTATATCAGATAGAATAAATATAATAAATTTGTGCCAAATTTTCAAAAATTGAAAAAGTAATGGTTATCATTTAGAATCCTCAAATTTTAAGGCTAAAAGTGACCTTAGAGATTGTTTAGTCTATCTTCTTTTTATAGGTGATGAAATTGAGACCCAAAAATATGAAGATTTTTAAGATTACAGATAATTAACTAGTGACACACCTGAGACTAGAACCTTGATTTTCTGACTCCAGTGCCCCTTCTCCCACACCATGGGCAAAAGATTAGATATTTTTATTCTTTTTTCTTCTCCTTTACAAATAAGTAAATTAAGTTCAAAGAGATTTCATCTAAGTTCATAGATCAAGTTAGGAGTTTGAATGAGACTATTTATTTAGAAGCCCTTTTCAGATGATAATTTAAGGTTGATTTTGTTCTTGCTATACTAAATGGGCTGAATGTAATCATGAAGCCAATTCTCACGTAGCTCCCAGTAACACCTTGTTTCCTTTATGTTGACATATAGTCAATTTCATTTTTACAATCTTGTTTGGTCTTGACCACCAAACAAGTGCCCTCCAACCTTCCAACTCTTCTGAAAGAAAGTATTCACGAAATATGGGCTCAAGGTTTCTGAATAGGCTACAAGCTTTTGTCTTTACTCTGTTTTGCTGTATTTTATAAGATATTGACATTATTCAGTTGTTTCAATCATGCCTGACTCTCCATGACCCCATTTGGGGTTTTCTTGGATTCTGGAGATTATGGAGATTATGGAGTACTTTGCTATTTCCTTCTACAGCTTATTTTACAGATGAGGAAACTGATGTAAATAGGGTTAAGTGACTTGCCCAGGGTCACACAGACAGTAGATATCTGAGGTAGGATTTGAATTCACGTCTTCCTGACTCCAGGCCTGGTGCTCTATCCACTGGACCACTGAGCTGTCCTTACTTTACAAGATACTTTTCTTTTCAAAATTGTCTTTATTTCTTATTCAGTCATCAGCAGTCATGACTATCTCAAAACACAGAGGAAAATAGGAAAGAGGACTATAGAAGTAACTGTGAAGTTATCCAACGTACAATGTATGTATCCCACTAGTAACAAATTACTCCTCTGTCTCCCCTTAGTGTAGCTTTTGAAAGGATTTACTTCATAATCTGTTGTATTTTAATCTCTACTATCACCCATGAATCCCCTCTCCCTTTCACTATTTGAATTCCCTCCCTTATCCCTACAAATATCTTATCAAATGAATGCATGTCTAGTTCTAAAGCTCTGGGCTATATTACTTTTTAACCGAAGTGTGGATGAGAGACTTCATCATCAGTTTTCTGAAACCATGATGTGTTGTTGCTTTAATCCAAGTTCTGAGGTCTTTCAGACCCACATACTTTTCGTCATGCTCTCCTGTGCCTCCTTTGAAATTAAAGTTACCAAGTCCTTCATTTGGAGGCTCTCAATAATTTCTCAGCCCCTTCATCATCCATAACAGATGTTTGTGCATCAGCTGCAATTGTCTTCATGGTTTTTTGCTTATACTTATGATGAGCACTAAAAGAAAAAAAATGAGCAACGTCCTATGAAATGATGTTTCTCACTCCTTTTGGCTGTGCCATGAAACTGACTCCACCAACTTCACTGAGGTGAACCTGTGAGCCACCTGTCATTTAGCTTCAATTTTCTTTTGTCTTATGACTTCATTCATTACCAGAATATCAATAGAGATGTGATTTGGTTATTCCAATAACATGTCAGCTTGTTGGTAATCGGACAAGATCTCAAATTTTGAGTGCCTATAGTTACTGTTATGATTGGTCTAACAACTTAGTACCTTTTATCTGTTTTACATCCATCCCCTACTGACACAGTGAAGGAGCAGGACTGAGGTCTATTTTATCTTCCTGACCCCATTTGGGGTTTTCTTGGCAGAGATACTGAAGTGGCTCATCATTCCCCTCTCCAGCCCAGTTTACAGATAAGAAAACTGAGGCAAACAGGGTTAAGTGCCTTGCCCAGGGTCACACAGGTAGTAAGTGTCTTTGAACTCAAGAAAATGAGGGTTCCTGACTCCTGGTTTGGCACTGTGCCACCTAACTGCCATTTTAGGGGTTGCTATGGTTCAATGTATTAATTTCCTAATAGTCAAGTTACTATTGACAAATCTCTCTGTAATTTGCTAGCCTG
Organism: Vombatus ursinus; assembly: GCF_900497805.2. Taxonomy (NCBI): domain Eukaryota; kingdom Metazoa; phylum Chordata; class Mammalia; order Diprotodontia; family Vombatidae; genus Vombatus; species Vombatus ursinus. The sequence continues at coordinate 19,125,430 of NW_020954588.1, read as the reverse complement.
ATCCTCACACAGCATACTCAGTCTGATCCTGAGATCATACTTGAAACTTTATATCATGACCCAATCTAACAGTGCCCACACTTTTCTAGGGTACCTTTAAGAACCCAGGGTCATATCCGCACCATCAAGAGGCATCAGAGCAAGACTGAAAGAAGAATAAATCTTAGTTTGAAGGACATCATGGAATTTTCATTTTTGAAAGTACCTCAGAGGTCATATAGTTTAACAACCTCATTTTACAAATAAGGTAACTGTTTCCTGGAGAGGTGAACCTCAAGTGTCACACAGGTCATGGGAGATCCAGGCCCAGAACTCTGATCTCCTGACTCTCAATGCAATGCTTTTTCTCATAGTCGGATAGCTCAAGTTCTATCCTGTTTGTTCAAAATATTTCTTGGTGCATACTATTGTTATTTATAGGAACTGAAATGAGACTGGATAAGATAGAAAACCATCCTACTTCTTTTCAAGAGGGCCTAAAATCATCCCATTTCTTTTCTTTCCTTTCACTTCAAGCACTGACTGTTATCATTATATCAAAGCAAAAAAGTTTGTTGATAACATGGTTACCAAGAACAATAGAGGCTAAAGAGAAATGGAAGAAAGGCTATAGAAATATTCAGCAAAACAAGCCAGTCCCTGGATAATACAGGAAGATGAAAAATGAGAAACTTAAACCATCCTTCTTTTCCCATTGATCTTGACCTTCTTCTCATTGTTCCTACCGGGTACGTGTTTGTTAAAGGGCTCTGTGCTTAATTGAAAGTATCCAAGTGTGAGTCTTTCATGTGACTGGGTAAAGGTAAAAAAAAAAAAAAGTTAAACCATGAATAAAAATGGCAAATGTTGACAGCCAGGAGGTTCATCAGTAATAGAGGCTTGTCATGTTATTAGATGTAACCTTGGAACTCTGCTTCCTCAGTTTAATGGAAACTGGATGCATCACAAGGTTGATAGGTCACAGAGGAGAGTTTTGTGTTTCTTTTTAGCATTTTTTCCTGGCAGTCATGGCTGTATTCCACTCTGGAGGGAAATGGATTACACTATCCACAGAATGTAAGGCCCTCAAGTGGGTGCAAAAAAAAGTTCTTTTTCTTTCATGTAGATCTAGATGAGGAGGAAAACTGTCACTTGGTTCTATATTTTTTTTCTAAATTCAAATCTTTTTCTGTTATAGTTTGAAATTTCAGAACTAGATAGGAAAAGAGGTGTGCTAGCCTTATAGCAAGAGGAAGAAATAGGAGATGACAGCCAGAACACTGCACTGGACCTCACTTAATAGGAAAAGAACCAGAGAAAAACCATGTTAGATAGACCATGAATGAAAGATTCACAGAGAAACCTGGAAAGTGGAGGTGCTGATAGACCATGATCTGCAATGATGGAGAGAGTGTTTATACCAGCAAAGTCAGAGATCTGTTCAAGTGTGCAATTACAGAGATGTATATAAAAAGATAGCTTCTTCTTCAATAAAGTGGCTCTAGTTGGCTGGGTGTGGAAAAGGTCAATGGAAGACTTCTTTATTCCCCCTGTACACCCATTGCTTCAGGAAGCAAGCAAAGCTAAGAGCAAAAAAATATGCATTTATTTCCATGAAGGCATTAAAAAATTCCAGAGGCTAGGAATGAGAGAAACTGGAAAAGTTAGACTGGAAGAAGAAAGACTTAGGGAGGAATATAATTTTTTTTTAATATTTGGAGGGTTGTTATGTAGAAGAGAGACTAGACTTATAGTGGTTGGTTCCCCAAACCAAAACTAAAAATGGTGGGTGATAGTTTCAATGAGAAACATTTAGACTTGGTGTAAAGAACACCTTCTAAACATAAAAATGGTTCCAAACTGGAGGTGTTGGGTTGCCCCTTGCTGTAGGCCTTCAAGGAGAGAGTGGAAAGCCACTTCTCAGGGGTGTTGTACATAAAATTCCTATTCAAATATGAGTTGGACTAGATGACCTTCAAGGACCCATCCTTGGTGCTGATTGACAACTCTGTTTTATCCTAAAAAACAGAACTAGGAGAATTTTGTGAATGTTGCTAAGAGGCAGATTTAGGGTCTATGTAAAGGAACATTTTCAAACAATTAGAGATGTCCAAATGTAGAATGGGCTCTTTCAGGACCTACTCAATAATACCCTTCTAAATGATATTCAAACAGAGAGTATATGACTACTTGTCAAAAGTATTGTAGAGTTGTTGGCTTATATGTGGGTCATTTGAAATATTTTTACTTCAGTTTCTATGCTACTCTAAGATTCACCAAGAAATTTTATCCCTGCACACTAACCCTAGGAGATCAGTGATGCAAGTTTTATCCTGCCATTTTATAGACAAGAGAAAGCCTCAAAAAAGCTAATAACAACAACAATATCTAACTTTAATTTTGCAAAGTGCTGTATGTATATTATTCATTTGATATTCATACCAACCCTGTGAATGAGTATTATTGCAATTTTAAAGATTGGGAAACTGAGCTAAGAGAGGTTATGTGACTTGACCAGGATCACACAGACAGTAAATGAAATGAAGCAGGATTTGTACTTCTGTCTCCTTGATTCCAAGATCCATTGCTCTACCTATCTGCCTCCAAAATTACTTGATAATCATAACACAGATGATATTTGTCAGACCAAGGATTCAAAACCTGGACTCTGTATCCTCTGATCTGCCATTCTTCCCATTCTTCAGGATTGTTTGACACTTCACTGTCAGACAACATCTGGTATACTGCAATAAACCCTGAATTTGGAGTCAGAGAATCTAGTTTTAAATCCTGGCTCTCCTGCTTATTTCCTGTGACCTTGGACAAGTCACCGCCTCTCTGGGGATCAGTTTCTTCTGCCTTAACATGAAGAAGTTGGGCCAGATGACCATTAAGGTCCCTTCTGCCTCTAAATCTGTGTTCTTGTCACCAAAAGTTCGAAGCAAAGCTCCACTCCAGGACCCATCTTTGCATCAGAAATTTGCTTTGAGGCCTCACCGAGCAAGTACACACTGTATGAATGAATGCGTAATCTTTTGTGTATCAAAAGTAAAATTATCTGCTGCTCTCCTAGGAAGGAGAAGATGTTCACCTTCTAGTATACATGTGTGTTAAGCCATTTCTTTAAAATGGGAGCGCTTAAATGACACAGGGCACGCTTCTGTGGATGACACATCAGAGTCCATTCATTGCATAAAGAGAGAGCCTAGATTCCAGGGGAAAATTCTGTGGAAGTCGGTGTACAAAGAAAAGTGGAAGCATCTGCTTAATATATACGACATTAGAATTTAATTTTCCCTCCGCTAGCCTTTTGTGTCGCGGCAGTGCTGTAGCCGAGCGCAGAAGCCTAGGAGTGCGGTGTCAGCAGGTGCAGGCCACCAAATTACTGCTTTTAATTTGCATATTCATCTGCTAAGAAGCATGTCATTATCATATCAAAGGGATACTAAGCAACAACTAGCTTGGAGAGATGTGGCATAGTTTCAATATGAGCAATTAATGCAAGATGAGGACTCTTTCTGTCCTATCTTCCAGGGCTCACTGTGATCGGGCTTATTATTGGAGGACCAGGAGGACCAAGGTACCAGTTGGTACATAACAACCTAAGTGCTAAGATGGGGAAAAAAGGCATGAGTTTCTGTGAGACTTTTCCACATTATATACACACACATACACAAATATGTGTGTGTGCATGTGTGCATGTGTGCATGTGTGTGTGTGTGTGTGTGGGTGTACTTGGTGACCAAGGAATCCCGTGGTCACTCAAAAACAAACCCCAAACCTTGCTCATATGGTGTCACTGACATTTATTACTCTATTGGAGGTCTATAGTCATGATACTATCTCAGCTGTCCTGAGGGTCATATCAAACCAGAGTTAAAATTGTCAGATTAGGTTAAAAAAAGGATGATTTTTATTTGTTTCTTTCTCTCTTGATATTCATACATGTCTGTCTATCTATCTATCTATCTATCTATCTATCTATCTATCATTAACTTAACTATGATGGTAATTGAACCGGTTGGTAGATACAATGTTAGGAAGAAATTCAAATAAACTCCTAAACCCCCAGTTTGATATTATATAGTCTCTCACAGGAATATGCAAAAGATATTTTCCTGACTCCTAGTTAAATAATGCTATTATGGCATAAATTCAGAGCATGTTCACTTTTGAATTTTTTTTCTGTTTTTCAACTTGAGAAAAGTAAGAGAAATATGCCAAGCCACTTTAAATATAGATAGTATCTGTCCTCTTAACTTAAAAAAAAAAAGCAATTTTGTCATGCTTGGACACCTTCCCCCTCCTTTACTCCTACTATCGGTCTAGGCAGCTGAAGAGTACACAATTAGGAATCGATCAGTCAGCACCATGTTATCAATCACCTACTATGTGCCAAGTATCCATGGGAGGCCATGGGAATGCAAAGACAAAGAATGAACCAATTTCTATTCACAAGGAGCTTATGTATGAATGGGAGAGACAACAAATGTGTACCTAAGTTTATATAGAGTAAATATAAAGAGAATAAATACAAAGTAGTTCAATAATGAATCTAACACAGGGACCATGAGAATGGTTTTGGAACTTTGGATTCTTCTTCAATCTGCCCGTGGATAGGGAGGTCACATCAGAACCTTTAAAGGGAAGAGGTCTTTAATATATTTAGTACATTGCCTAAGGCAGTGTCCTACACACCTGTGAGTATTGGAAGTGCTGGACATTGTTGACACAAAGATTCTCAGTGAAATTCCGAGCTCCAAAACTCAATGTGTGGTGAATCTTAAAAGATAAGAAAACATTATGCAATTTCCAGCCTCATACGTTGTCTCCCCTTACAGAATGTAAGCTCACTAAGAGGAAGGGGTGTTTCATTTTTGTTTCCATATCTCTAGGGTGTAGTACAGTGCCTATCACAATGTAAGCTCTTGGTAAGTTCTTCTTGATTGATGAAGCCTGTGGCCATTCTAACTCACAGAGGGCATAGGGACAGGGATAGAGGTTTGGACTTGTGATTTCAATGATATAGGAAACTCCCTTCAATAGAAATAAGGAAGTGTGAGAGAGGGGTGATTTGAGGGGGAAAGAGAATGAATTCTGTTTTGGATATGTTCAGTTTGACAGTTATCTGAAACATCTAGTTCAAAATGAGATGTCACATAACCAACAAGATGCATTAATACACATTTTCTTTGATGCTCATGAACTCTCAAAACTCCTTAACATAATTATTATGCTCAAGAAATAAAATAATTCTAGCCATCTCCAAAAGCCAAGACACCAGGAAGTCTAGTGAGGTGATACTCTGATGAATGAACACCAGGGAAAGCTAATCCCTAATGTGCTCACTAAGCATCCCCTCCCTCACCAGCCCCAGAAATCTAGCCATCATTTTCCTTATTGCTGATGCAGTCTCTGCTCTTGCCCTAAACTCAACTGTGCTCTTCCTGGAACAGCAGATATATTAAGAACTAAATAATAGAGTACCAGCATGTGTGTGTGTGTGTGTGTGTGTGTGCAGGATGGGGCCACACTACAGGGACTAAGGCTGCTAAAAAGGTAAATTGCCCAAATGGGGATAAGGCTGAGACAACTTTGAGGTCCAGTCTTGGAGGAACATGTCTTCAAAAGGGAAGGAGTGAGAAAGAGATCAACAGGGGAATGTGACTAATGTAAGACTATTCTGTTCTCACTAGAAATTGCAGAATGGAATGAAATAATGTATTTCAGAGGAAAGGAGCTCAAGATGCAATCCATTTCATCATGCCTTGCAAATCCAAGCCTACTTGTCATTGAAAAAGATGGACATTCAATAAAAAAAAGCATTTGAAACATTTCTTCAAAGGAAATCAGAGGTGAACAAATTATTTGTATTGCCAACACCTCAGACCACAGACACAAGAAAGGTGAATTAATACAGTTACCAAGGAAAACATGTTACAAAATAAAGTACTCTAATAGAAAAGGGGGGATAGAAAGAGAAAGAAACCTATGAGGTTAAACAAGCAGAATAAAATAACAATAGAGGGACTACTAAGAGATTTCTTTCTTACAAAATTACAAAAGGATATTGATGAAAACAGAACTCAGATAGAAGAAATAATCCCACAGGAATGGGCCTGAAACACTGTGCACTAAATGTTACAATATCCTGCTTATAGATCAATCAATTTTTTAGTTCTTGTTTTTGGGGTTTTGTGGGACTAAAGTGCAAAATGCGAAGGCACATTGTAAGGGAAAGGAGAGGAAGTAGACAGAGAAGGATGTATGAGATACCCTAATTATGTCAATTTAAAAAAAAAAGTGAAGGGGAAATAATCCCTCTAGTGTCTTGGGAAGAAATTGGACTGCAGAAGAATGAGTGAATTGAAAGAAAAGAATTGAAACTAAGGGAAAGAAAGAAGGAAATCTCAATTCAATGGTAAGCAGGAGTCCCACTGAAGAACACTCCCACTTGGGAATGGAGATATTTTATAGAGGAAGATGGGACCTTATAATCTGGAGGGATTTGGTGCTTGGAGAGAGCACTACATTTTAGAGAGTGCTGTACCTGCACAGACACACCCTATTTCAGTAGAAGGTGAATGGTAGCTGTGGGTAACAACCAACATAGAAAAAGGTGGGAAAGCATGGACTCAGAGAAGAGATTTCATCACAAATTCAAAATAAATTGGTAGTTATGAAAGTAGGGTGTAGAAATGGACTGTACACTCAAGAGGGACAGAGGAATATATTTTTTACCATGAGTCATTAATTCTGTCCTCTGTCTTCTGCAGGAATTGATACTTCTAACAGTGAGACAACACAAAAAAGGAGAGGAGGAAGAGACAAGATCTATAAGGCAATAACAGAAATTGTTTAGAAGAGGGAACTAAATATGTCTTAAATGCCTTAATTCTATTCCATGAGGAACATAAAGATTGTAGAAGAAATAAATAAGAATAAGAACCATAGATTAAATAATAAATATATAAAATAGAAAGAGAAGATAATTAATGAAGAGAATGAAAGAAATCATTTTTAGAAAAAGTATAGAAAGTAAAACTAATGAATAATAGAAGTTAAAGGAGAGGAAGGGGAGATGTTACTTAACTGAAAGAATGAAAGAGGAAGAATTAAATACAGAGATAAAAGGGAGACAGAATGAAAGGAATTAATAAGTAAGAAATAAAAACTAAGGAAGAGGTTACACACAGAAAGAGTGTATAAGGATAAATGGAAGAAAGAATGTGGGGAATGGGTTGCCTCAAAATAGATTAAGCAAAAATAACTGAAGAGACAAAGTACTATCTTTATAGAGGAAAAGGAAAAAAAAAACCTTAATTTTAAAAAATCAAACCAAAATAATGAATCCATTAGAGACAAATGAAGAAAAATACAAACCTAACTCTTATAACTTTAAATGTAAATAGATTAAATAATCCAATAAAATAGAAGATACTGACAGATTGGATAAGAAAACAAATCCCACAATCTGTTTCTTACACGAACTATACATAAAAAGCAAAAACATACACAGAATAAAAATGAGGGAGTGGAGTAATTTTCTTTTATACATGAAGTGACTCCACAACAAAGGCAACAGTTGCAATCCTGCTATCAGATAAGGCAGAAACAAAAATTTTACTATGCAGTAGAGATAAAAAAGAAAGTTGCATTGTGCTGAAAGGAACCATAGAAAACAAACCATTTCAATATCGAACTTATATGCTCCAAAATGTCTTAGTATCTAAATTCTTCCAACAAGAATTAACTGAATTACAAGAAGACCTAAACAATAAGTAACAGAATAATAGCAGGAGACTTAGATGTCTCTCTTTCAGTTTTAGAGAAGTCTTAAAAAAATAAGCTAAAGTGAAAATAAAGAATTCAACAAAGTGCTAGAGAAGCTAGAAATAAAAGATTTATACTGTCATAAATGGAAATGCCAAAGAATATATGTATTTCTCAGTACCATATGTAACTTTTACCAAAAAAAAATGGCAACAAATTAGGACATAGAGATGCTGCAAATAAGTGTAAAAAGGTAGAAATAGTAAATACATCTTTTATAGACTATAACATGATAAAAATAGTAATCAGTTCAGACAGCACAAAAAACAAAGATCCAAATGGAGACTTAACAATGAATACCTAAATAATGAGTGGGTTAAAAAACAAATCATAGAAACATTAAGAATTTTGTGAAAGAAAATTATATTGATGAAACAACATATAAATTCTGGGATGCAGTGAAAATAGTCTTTAAGGGAAAAATTATATCCCTAAAAACATACATTAACAAAAAGAAAAGGATTAATGAACTGCATAAGTGTCTTTAAAAAGTAAAAAGCCAACATATAATAGAGCTAGAATAAGCACAACACACTTTATTAAAAATTAGAAGAGAAGGAAGCTAGAAACCAAAAAGTGCATAGAAATGATAAAATTAAAAGCTGGTTCTTTAATAGATTAAAAATAAACAAATGTTTAGCCAATATGATTGAAGAGGCCAGAAAATCAAGTCAAAAAATAATAAATGAACAAGGTGAAATTGGAACAAAACCAGAAGAAATAAATAGATTTACTAGAGCCTACTACACACAGTTATATACTAACAAAACTGAAAACACAAAGGAAACACAAGAATACCTTAAAAAATGATCAAAAGGACATTTCAAATATCCAGTTTCAGAAAAGGAAATAGAACTAGCTGCAAAGCAACCACCAAAGAAAAATTCTTGGTCCTGATAGATTCACAAGAGAATTCATTCAAAGCTTTAAAAAAATAACTAGTACCAATACCAAACAATTATTTTCAAAAACTGAGAAAGTACTCCATCACATTCTTTTTATGTCAAATATAGTCAAAATTCCTAACACCTAAGGCCAGGGAAGGATAAAACAAAGACAAAGAGCTATAGACCAATATTATTAATGAAAGTAGTAGTGGAAACAAAGCAGATGTTCATTGATTGGGGAATGACTAAATAAATTGTGGCACATTAATGTAATCGCATATTGCTGTACTATAAAAAATAATGAATATAATGAATACAGATGATCCTGGAAAGACTTACATGAAGTGATGCAGGTTGAAGTAAGCAGAGCCAAATATATATATATATATATATATAATATATGTATATAATATATATATTATATACATATATTATATATATACAATGACTACAACAATAAAAATAGAAAGAACAATCACCATAAAATAATCACAAGTGACTGTTGTAAAATTACAAAGAACAAGCATGACCCCCAATAATATTAATGATGCTTAGCATTTGTATAATGCTTAAAAGTTTTCAGATTGCTTTACAAATTTTATCTAATTTTACCTTCACAACAACCATGGGAGGTAGGTGCTATTATTATCTGCATTTGATAAGTGAGGAAACTGAGGCAGACAGAGGTTGGCTCACTTTTAGTCACACTCAATTAGTATCTGAGGCTAGATTTGACCTCAGGATTTAGGGACTCTAGACCCAGTGCTCTATCCACTAGTTGCCAAAGAAGAGATATGAAAGACACCCCACTCTTTTGCAGAGTTGGGAGCTCTACAAGTGTGGAGTGTTACTATATTTTCAGATATTATGATGCATTGATTGATTTTTGCTTATTTTTTCTTTCTTTTTTTATTAATTTATTTTGATTTATCAACAATCACTTCCATAAGCTTTTGACTTTTAAACTTTTCTTCCCCCTCCCTCCCCAAGACAGTGCGCAATCTGATATAGGCTCTACATAAATATTTCCATTAAACATATTTTCACATTAGTCATGTTGCAAGGAAGAATTAGAACCAATAGAAGGAATCACAAGAAAGAGGAAACAAAACAAAACAGAAGAAAAAAAGAGCAAATGGTATTCTTTGATCTGCATTCAAACTCCATAGTACTTTCTTTGGATATGGATAGCATTTTCCATCTTGTGACTTTTAGAGATATCTTAGATCCTTACATTGCTGAGAAGGGCTAAGTCTATCAAAGTTAGTCATCACACAATATTGCTGTTACTGTGTACAACATTCTCTTGGTTCTGCTTACTTCACTCAGCATCAGTCCATATTTCCTGTCCTACTCTCAGTCCATACTTCCAGTCTTCCTCTTTTTTTTTTAATACTATTTTCTGTGCAGGATGGCTCTTTGGGAGTTGGAGGAGGAGGGATACTGAGAGAAATTTTGATGATATAAAAACAAAAACTTAATAAAAAAAATTAAAGCCAAATTATCCCAATGGCAATTGATGATTCAGCAATGAAGTTTGAGGGAATGAATGGACATATAAATCTGCAAGTCATCTGAGCAGAAAGATAATTAAAGCCATGGCATTTGACAAAGTCATTAAAAGTAGAGAGAAAGAGTAATATGTTTCCTAAGGGAAAACATATTTGGCATATAGTTGATAAAAATAACTAAATTTATATTTCAAACAAAATTGATTAGTATCTTCCTGGGAGTAAACCAATATCCTAAGGTCTGGTAATAATATTCCAAATAGAAAGAGTGTGGTAAGTAGTAAAAATTTAGGGCTTGGGATCAAGAAGATCTCAATTCCAATCACAACTCTCACACTTTCTAGCTTTGTTACTCTAGGCAAGTCAATTAACCTGGTTGATCTACTTAGCTACTAAGTATGGATGAGTTATGAACTGTGATGGCACAGTAAGTTTGCACACCAGAATTTCCCTTCTCTGATGAAATTATAGACTGTATGTATTCAAGTATGAATTAGAACTCCATCATTTTTTTCATTTTTTTCATCGTGGATCAGCTAGGTGGTGCCCTGGACAGAGTTCTGGGTCTGGAGTCAAGAAGCCACATCTTCCTCAGTTCAAATGTAGCCTAAGACATTTACTACCTATGTGACCCTGGGCAAGTCACTTAACCCTGTTCACTTCAGTTTCCTCATCTGTAAGAATGAGCTAAAAAAGGAAATGGCAAACTACTCCAGTATTTTCACCAAGAAAACCCCAAATGGGGTTGTGAAGAGTCTGATACCACTGAAACAACTTTCATCATAAATCTAAAATTAGCCTCTTCCTGACCAAATTACTAAACTGAGTGTCATTTCAATGTCCATTTGCAGATCAGTTGTATGTAAGGTTAAGACAAGAACTTTGGAACTTACTCAACTACCTTAAATATTCTGTCTAAACTGCCTGGTAATAAAAGGACCACAATACTGGAGAAGACTATTTGCTCAAGGTAGTCGGTAATCTTGATCATATAATTTAGAGCGAGAATTTTAGGACTGATATTGAATGGAAATATCATTTGTAAAAAGAGCTATCAGCTGTTCTATCAGTTCTTCCATATAAATACTAGCCATCATCATCATCATCACCGTCATCATTGTCATCACCATTAGCATC
>NW_020954588.1:19068565-19114073 GCF_900497805.2 Vombatus ursinus | reverse complement strand
CACCATTAGCATCACCATCATAATTGTCACCATCATCATCATCATCATCGGACTAAGAGAGAATTCGTGTCAAGTCTCAACTTTGTTATGCTGTCAAGGAAAAAGCACTGCTTTGGGAGTTTGGAGACCTGAACTATAATTCTCCCTGTTTCACTAGCTTCCTACAGCACCTTTCTGGATCTCAGTTTCTTCATGTGATATTTTTATGTCACAGGAGTAGTTTTGCGTGGTTTGGTCATCCTATATATTCAATCAGTTCACGAATCATACTATTTCTATTTCCACAACTCTTGAATCCAACCCCTTGTCTCCACTCGCATAGCCAGGTTCAGGCCCTTATCACCTGTTATCTGTACTATTCCAATTGTCTCCTAATCAGTTCCCCTGCCTCAAGTCTCTCCCTATATATCTCCAGTTCATCCTTCTCACAGCTGCTAAAATAATAGTCCTTAAGTACAGATTTGACTGTGTCACTCCCCTGCTTGGTAAACACAACTAGCTCCCTATAACCTCTAGGATCAAATCCAATCTCTTTTGTGTGGCACTGAAATCCCTTTGCAACTGGCTTGAACCTACCTTTTTAACTTTATTACATCTTACTCCTGCTTCCATGTCTTTATGGTCCAGACAATTTGACCTGATTGCTGTTTATCATTCATAGTGCTCTATTCCTCTTCATACCTTTGTGCTAACCATGCCCTCATGCCTTAGAATCTCTAATTTCTTTCAACACCCATAACAAGCATCATTTTACATGAAATCCTTCCTAATTTCCCCTGTTGCTATTGTCTTACCAATCACCTTGTATCCATTTTGTTGAGTGATTATATGACATATGACTATATTTTTTCAGTTGTGACCCCATAAACCATACTGTTTGTGGGATTTTCTTGGCAAAGATACTGGAGTGGTTTGCCGTTTCCTTCTGCAGTGGACTAGATATGGCTATATATGTACATGTTTTCTCTCTGAGTAGAATGTAACCTCCTTGAGAGCAAGGACTATTTAATTTTTATCTTGGTATTCCCAGGGTCTAGCACAGTGCTTAGCACACAGTAGGTAGTTTGTTGAATGATTGATTGGATTGGTCTGGTTTGGATTAAGGAAGGTTGATTTGTATTGGGTTGAATTTGGGAGTGGAAGAGGGTAAGGGATAGGAATATTAAAAAGTCCAATACCAGACATATACGACTGATTTCTGTTTGACCATTTGAAAAATAGATCTTTCCATATTTGCATTCTGAGCTGGCAACTCTATTCTCATTAACTTTGAATTGTATTCAGGCTGCAATGAATTTTTTACATGTCTGTTAGAGAAGGATACTACCTCCCAACCTCAGTGACATGAGCACTTAGAATTAGACATGGGTTGATGATTGTGATTAGCAGAAATAAGTCAGGATGGAAGATGACCCTCATGTTGATTTTCAAGCTAATAGGTGGAGGTGGTGACTTCATTTGTCCCCTGATTCAGTCCTTGGCTCTAATTACCCTGTTTCCAGCAGAGTGAGCTTATATAACAAGAGCCTCAATGTCAGAGTCTGTTGTAGGTTTGTGCTTATGGCCAGTGCCACATGGGCTACACTCTACCAGTAATTTCACCATCAAATGATATTTACTAACTACCTCTAAGCACAGACACATAACTAGTGTGAGACATTTGAAGCATTGACAGAGAACTCCTCCTTCTGGGAGATCAGGATTCCTCCCTATACAGCCAGTTGATATCACAATTGCTCCCTTACTTGACCACATTTCCAGGAAGTCTTTGAGGAGAGGCAAGGCCAAGGAAAGGATGAGTAAGCAGGGTTATGGGGCAACAGCAGGTGGGGGAATCCTGGCACAAGATCACCCTTGTGCATTGTCCCTATTACTTTTACCACCAACAGATTATTTTTTACACCTCTTCCCCCATAATGGTTTTTACCCCAGGTTAAAAATAATCTTAATTATATCTCTTCTGTCTCTTAATGTAATTTGATCTTAAACAGTGTTCCTAAAGAGTTCATTTTTTTCTGAAAACATTACAAGGGGCCACCCCTCACTCTCTCTCTCTCTCTCTCTCTCTCTCTCTCTCCACCCCCTCTTTCCCTCCCTCTCTTTCTCTCTGCCCCCCCCTCTGTATAAGGTAATAGCCTCTACTCTGCCTGATAGTTGCCATAGTCTTGTGCTCAAACTTGGGATGGGCTAAAGATTTCAAAGGAGGTAGAACCCTAAATTATCTAGATTCAACAAACCAGTTCAACTTCACAAACCTTTGTGGAGGCTTAATTTCCCAAAGACTGGACTGCCTTTGGCAAATAATGTGGTTCTTCAACCTCATCAGACTTTCTAAAGCTTTTAAATATCAACCTTTTTCTGTTGATTCTGTATAAGTCACAGAGTGCCATGGTCTCTGAAGCATTAAAGTAATGGATCACCCAAAGGGCAACTGTGAGGTCATGGTGGATGTGAGAAAGTTGTAACACATTTCCAATAAAGAATCATTTCAGAGAATCAGTGCTAATAATATCTTTAGAAAGATGTTTGGTCACAAAAGGAAACAAACTTGTCATGTAGCAAGACTGAGGGTTAACCATAGGACTGCTCTCTTCTTCCATCAATGTTCACTCATTTTTAATAGTTCTAGAACACAAGTGCCTGACATGTTGAGTAGACCCACAGAGGAGAATTTATAGTAGGACAGAAATAGGAATCACACAGGATAAAGAATTGTGGATGGTTTTATCTATATTCTTGGAGGGAATACCCACATTGATGAGATCATGCAGCTATCAGAATAGCTAACATTGCACCAGACATTTTATTAGACTCTGGGGATGCAAAGACAAGGGGAAACAGCTTCTGCCTTGAAAGAACTTATGTCCTGCCTCATTTGCCTTCTTAGATTTTAAGTTCTGTGAGGGTAGGAACAGTGTCTTATTTGATTTTTTTTAAATATCCCCTATGGCTTGCCGTAGTGGTTGGCATATTTGTTACAGTTTTTACCCTAGTCCTTTGTATATGTAAGGTACTTGATGAATACTTATTGACATGATGAATAAATAAATGAAAATATTCAACTCAACTGAGATAGGCCTTTATTTGTACTCCTCTTATGCTCTTGCCATGTTACATCTTATAGTTTATTTGTATTTTTATCATATCTTCACACTAGACTGTAAATTCAATAAGAGAAGGGAACATAACTTATTAAATCTTTAAAATCCCCTTAGCATCTATCACAACACTTCTATAGTAGATAATGTAGCAATAAATAGTAGAAATAAATGTTTGCTGCCATGCAATGGAAAGTCCCCAAATTTGGTGGCAGTAGACCTGTATTCAAATCTCAGTTATCCCATTTAGTAGCTGTGTGCCTGCCAATCAGAGAAAGTTATAGCCTAACTAATGTAATGACTGGTGATAGTGATTAGTGGAGATAAGTAAGTCAGATAAATCAGATTTGTCAGATAAGACAAATCTCTGAGCTTCTATAAAGTGGGCATATTAATATTTATACTACCCTACCTCATAGGGTGGTTGTGAGAATCAATTAAAATAACTCATATAAAGCCTTTTGTAAACCTTTTTGTAAAACTCTATGAAAGCCAGCTATAACTAATTGAATTGAATGCCTAAAATATTCAATGGGAAGGGTTATGTAGTAGTATACAGAGGAGAGGATTTGGACTCTGGAAGACCTAAGTTGAAGTTCTGCCTTTGACATAGAGTAACAGAGGGAAGACACTATCTCTTCAGTATCTCAGTTAACTCTCCAAACATAAGTTCCAGACAAGTTGTTGATCTGTAGTGTGGGTTGTTTCCACCCTGTGAGTTCCCCATAGCAATTAAATGACAAATCTAAACCTCCAAAAAGGAGATCAATATAACTTTCCTACTTACTTACACCATGGGCTTGTTATGAGGATCAAAGTCAAGACAATGAGCATGAAATGCCTATTGTGCGCGAAGTGGGAAGGAGCATGGGGCAGTAGATACAGTACCAGCCTGGGAGTCAGGATAACCTAGAGTCACATGTCACCTTAGACATATAGCAATGACTATAGGCAAATAAGTCACCTAACTTCCCACTACCTCTGGTGCTTCTTTAAGGCTGTAAGTTATAAATGAGTTGCTCATCTTCCATCATCCAAGAGAGTTTCCATACCAGGAGTTCCCATCATTAATGAAATAACAAAACAGGACTAAAAGTACAAAGCACTGTCCTAGGCACTGGGGACTCAAAAGTAAAATAATAAGAGTTATTGCCCTCAGCTGTAGCTGAGTTATTTTCCTGCCAAATTGGCAGCCAGGCTCTACAGTGCATAGAGTACTAGACTTGGAGTCAGGGAGAACTGAGTTCTTATCCAGCCTCAGATACTTGCTAACTGTGCAACCTTGGACAGGTCACTTCATTGCTGCCTGCCTGTAAAATGGGAATAATAGATTGTTGTGAGGTTAAAATGAGAGAGAAGCTGGTTATCCTCAGTCTCATCTATAAAATGGGTATAATCATAGCACCCATCTCCTAGGGTTGTTATGAGGATCAAATGAGATAACGTATGTAAAGCGCTCTACAAGTTTTGAAATGCTATTTAAATGCTAGTTATTATTATTACTAGATCCTTTTCCATGAATCAAGAGTCAGAAAAAATAAAATGGTTTGTATTAGCACAAGAAAATTGACTAAACCTAACTCCTTGTGTGAAATGCATGATGTGTGAATCCAAGCATACTTGGGAAATCCAGGCTTTAATTTACTAAGGCTAGAGTTTCTTTTGGGCAAAGAGGTAGGAAGCCCAGTTAGAAGAGACAATTGGAAGTGAGTGGGAGGGAAGCAAATAGAGCCAACGGGTAGCTTCAGAGGTCCACTCAAACTGTAAGATTTTCTGATTTAGTTGATTATATTCTTCTAGAGAGAAAAAGAGATATGAATGAATGAATACATGAATGAATGGAAGAAAGCATTTATTAAGCACTTAATATGTGCCAGGAACTTGAATAGATGCTCAATACAAATACAAAAGTGAGGCAGTCCCTGCCCTCAAGGGGCTTGCATTCTAATAAGAGGAGATAGCACATATAAAAAAGTGGTGGCTAGGGAATAGAATTTTGATCTAGGCAGCCATTGCAATGGTGAATAGAGCCATCAGGGCAGTCAATTAACCTGCCTCTTTCAGATGCAATGGTACTATTGCCTTGATTATTGTTCCCAGAGCAATGCATGGAAAGGCGGTGGGGGTGAGGACATGTATAGTAGCAGAACAGATGGCAAAATGGCTTAGGTAGGAGATTGAATGGGATGTAAAGTGTCTTATGGACTGAAACCAGTTCAATAGAGTGGGCTAGATTAGTTTGCATTCATTTACTTACCAGTCAAGACAATGCAGCTCTAGGAAGTGGAGACATTATTTCTGGAGTTCCAGTCCAGACAGTGAAGTTACATGTCAGAAGAAGCAGGATATATAACAAGATGGCAAGTATGGAAGGCTGGATGGGGTATAATACATGGTCTGGTCTGGAGCTGACTAAATATTGTGGACTAGGTGAGACTATAGTCACCAGTCAAGACAGCTCTGTCCTAGATAGTTGAAGGGACACAGAATTTAAAATCACAATACTTGTTCAATGTTAGCTCTACCCTCCCAACTCAGAATTCTATTGTAGCATATGCTCTGATGAATCAGATCACCATCTAATGGCTGCCATGTCCCCAAAGAGCTCCAAGGTTAGCTCTGTGGGGTCGGTAAATAACTTTCTAATGCTTTATTACTCTTAAGCCCCTAGTGGTGTGCTTCCTACTATGAATTATCTGTTAAGAATCATTTTAGTGGGTCAGAGTTAAGTAGCCTTTAGAAAGGTATATTTGCTAAGAACAACCGGACAAAACATCTCCCTCCCCCCCCCAAAAAAAAATAATTCTCTGACAGCCTTTTCTTCCAGTACGTAAAGGGTCTAGGGAAATGTGAGCTCAAGCTTAGAAAGCACATTGGCCAAATGCATCCTAGTTGCTGGAAATATTTTTGTCCTCTTCATAAGATGCTCAAAGTTCCCCTTAGGGAGATCTTATTTGCTGGGCTCTTTGTAGGGCTATGAATCTGCACCCAGACTTCTTCAGCTCCCAATGCAGGCACTGTGTTGCTTGCTGCTATTCTGGGGGTCAGAGGTTCAGGTGCTGGACACCCAAGGAAAAATGTAAAGTCCCAAATTCTCCAGACCCTTCGAAGCTTACGAAGTCTTCCTTTAGCTAAAGGAAGTGGGGAGGAGACGAAACCGTAGGCTGGAGGCTCTCCCCAGCCTTCTTCCCCTCTCAAGTGACTCCTGAGGGGGGTTAGCTATAATATACTTTTTTCCTTCACTGCTTGTTAGAATTGCTATTTCTTAATCTTGCACTGATTCACTATTCTGTAGAAGACTCATTGGGATATGACCAAGTTTCCTTAGCAAATATGAACACTTGTTTTGTGAAGCATCACTCCAGCTCACCCAGAAGCTTCTCAGAAACATCTAAATTGATCATGACTATTTCACATTTAGTTGAAATGCCTTTGATTGATTTGGTTTGATTAAGATTCATTCCTATCTGGTTAAAGTACTAGGTTATAGCAGTGGAATGAAATGATTTTTTATTTTCTCTATCAATGCAATGTTATACTATGATTCTTTGATTTGCTAGCTGTGTGATCTTGGAGGAAATCACTTCACCTTGCTTAACCTCAGTTTCCTCATCTGTAAATTGAACATAAAAATACTTGTACAGGTTTTTTTGAGGACCAAATGACATAATATATGAAATTACTTCATAATCATAAAGCACCATATGATTGTGCTTATTTTGCCCCTTATTGTGATAAGGTCAATAAATAATAAGTTAAAAGAACAGAATTCTTTGTCTTAATCTGCTAAAAAATGCCATTGACAGGGATTCACACGAACCACTACTTTATGGAAGTCACATAAACCCTATTAGGAAAAAATGGTTTACCTAAATGATTCACCGAGCTGAAATGAACAATTGAATTGATGAATTCAAGAGAGTTGGAGAGGATAATGAGAGACTGGGAGAAGGGGGAGGGAAGGAGAGAGACAGAGACAGAGCAACAGAGAGAGAGAGAGACAAAAAGACAGAGACAGAGAGAGACAAAGAGGGAGAGAGACAGCGAAAGATAGGGGAGGGGGCAAGACTGGAACATTTAAAAAGATCACTCTTTTGTTATAGCTGCCTGATTTGAAAGGTGAAATTAGGTGTTGTCACTTTGGAAAAAAAAAACCACATTCTTTCATGGGACCATTGGAAATTGCAATCATACTTCATCAGCCTGCTTGTGAAAACTTTGTTCAAGACCTGATTTCCAACTGCAGACATTAGTAAAGGAAATGTTGCAGAAAGAAAAGTAGGGTTGCCTTGTATGTCCATCTCCAATTCCACCAATTTCCTTGATTCTACACAAACTCAATCAGATGTAATACCCTTTAATTATCCACTAAAATAGTTGTTTTCCAATTCAGAGCACTCAAACTCTGTACAAAGCCATGGTTGATCCTATGACTGACAGTACTCTTTTTGGGGGAGTAGGGACAAGGGAAAGGCAACTCATTCTTCATTAACAGCTTCTCCTTACTAACATCCTAATCATTGGGAAAAGGCCTCTGACTGCTGTAAATATCATTTGTGTGCTCAGGAAGTCCAAATTCTTGAACGAGCTGGAAAGAAGTCTTGAAATCCAGTCAAATAGAGCCAAATGAGGCTAGGTTTGAATTTCATGGTTTAGTGCAGAAAAATTATACCCTTGAAGCAAGTGACAGACTGTTCAGGACAGTTTGCTTACCCAGGCATTTGTCCTTGTTCCTACTAATACTTAATTTTCAATGAAGTACCAAATTATATTTTTAAGAAGAACTTACTGAAAATATGGTGTTCTAAATTTCTAAATTCATATCTCCTTGCCTGTTTAGCTGTTCCTCATCAGATGGTATAGAGTGAGC
Organism: Vombatus ursinus; assembly: GCF_900497805.2. NCBI lineage: Eukaryota > Metazoa > Chordata > Mammalia > Diprotodontia > Vombatidae > Vombatus > Vombatus ursinus. The sequence continues at coordinate 19,106,105 of NW_020954588.1, read as the reverse complement.
ACTGGTTGTAAGTAAGGGGACCTGGATTTGAATGCTATTACTTATTACCTTTGTGACCTTGGACAAGTCATTTCTTTTCTGTAGATCTCAGTTTCCTAAACTCTAATAAAAGGAGTTTATAGTTGAGTGGCAACGTCCATGACCCCTCCCTTTTCTGAGTGTCTGATTTTATTGGTCCACCTGAAGATCAAACTTAAAATGCTGATCCTCTTTAATGGCATTCTCTAACTGAGCAATTCTCAAACTTTTTGGCCATGGGACCCCTCTATATTCTAAAAAAAATATGAAGGCCCCAAAGAACTTTTGCTTATGTGTGTACACACACACACACATACATATATATGTATATATATATATGTACGTGTGTGTGTGTGTAAACTGTATTACTGAATATAGTGTTAAAAATTAAAACTGATAAATGTTTATAGTATTAATTCATTTAAAATAACAATATGCCCACTCTGTGTTAGTATAAATACATAACCTCAAGAAAAATAACTAATTTTCAAAACAAAAAAATTGATGAGAAGAGTGGCCCTTTTACATTTATGCATATCTTTAATATCTAGCTTAATGGAAAATAACTATCTTCCCATATTTGCTTCTGCATTCAATTTGTTGTGATGTTATTTTGGTTAAAGCATTTGAATAAAATCTAGCCTCACAGTATGTAGAAAAGAGAAGAATATTTTAACAGATAAACCACATCTTATACTGTGAAAATAGTTGTAATTTTGCTGCATCCTTGAAAGGGTCTCAGGGTCCCCAGAGGTCTGGAGACCATAGTTTGATAACTGCTACTTTAATCAAATGGAAGCTCCCAAAGGTGCTAGCGCTCATCCTAATACTCAATTGAAATTTGCTTGCCATCATTTAAATATTTTCATAGTGATCTGGCCCCATCACTAGGTTGGTCTCAGGGAAATGAAATTGTCATTCCTATCATCTGTAGAAGACCAACCGCCATCTCACAGAGGAGTTGCAATCTGTGTGGTAGAGAGAGTATGCTTTCTGATGAAATCAAACATTCTCAAAGTGTTGGTGCTCTCTAAGTGAGGCTGAGGTCTGGCTTCAATGCTTTCAATACTGGGAGAAGTGAATTAAAATATAACTGCAATCCCTTCATTCAAGGTTCTCCTTTCATGACATTTGCAAGGCTTCATAATACTGAAACTGCAGGATAAATACTCTTCTTTGATTGAAAGTATTAATTGTAGGGCCTGATTAATAGCCATTACTTCCTGTTAACCAATCAACCTACAAGGATAACTTGGGACTCTGCCTCGGTGACTGTAGATCTGGCTTTATAATAGAAAGAACACGAAGGAGAATAACCTTTTGGGTATGTCACAATTGACCAGGAAACACGGCTGGCCTTCTACCATGCTACAAAAGAAAAGAGATAATGAAAAACCATTACTTTGTTGTAGATATGTGTGTTCAGAAGCCTGATTAATTTAAGACCTTTAAATAATCTTTTACCATGGCTGAGATTGCTGTAGCATGTTAACAATTCAAAGATAATGTACAGAAACCTCTTTGAACTTATAGAATCTTGTAGTTTAGCTTTCTAAAAGGACTATCCCCAAAATAATGACATACATGTTTGTGGGGGGATGGGAGGAGGATGGGAAATCTGAAAAGACAGAAGTAGCTACCTCCACATTAAGTGCCTTTCTTTTTTGTAGTTTAAAATAAACATGCATTTTCCTTATTTCAAATGTGAAATCCAAACATAATTATTTGGGCAAGACACTGATTCTTTTCCAAGATTTGGAGGAAACGTGAAGTCACTCAAATTTGCATTAAAAGAAGTACTTTGAACCATTTGGTGAGAGGCAGACTGGAGTAGTAGACAGAGGAGAGCTACATTTGAAACCATGACAATTTGGCTCCAGATTTTCTCTCTGACTCTGCACAGTGCTTGACACCTATCGAGCACCTAATAAGACCGAACCGCTCGAGGCAGCTAGATGGCACAGTGGCTAGAGGGCTGGATGTAGGAAGATCAGCAATGTGCTATTGTTATTCATTCATGTCCAACTCTTCATGACCCCATTTGGAGTTTTCTTGGCAAAGATACTGGAGTGGATTGCCATTTCCTTCTCTGGTTCATTCTATAGATGATGAATTTAGGCAAACAGAGTTAAGGGACTTGCCCAGGACTACATAGCTAAGAAATGTCAGAGGTCGAATTTGAACTCAGATCTTCCTGACTTCAGGCCCTGCACTCTATCCACTGTGCCACCTAGCTGCCCTGCTTAGCAACATGACCTTGGGTAAATTACCCTTATCAGCCTCAGTTTCCTCATCTGCAAAATCAGGATAATAATAACACCTACTTCGAAGGTTTGTTGTGAGGATCAAAAAAGATAATATATGCAAAGTGTATTGCAAACTTTAAAGCATCATAAAAATACTGGCTATTAATAAACACTTGCTGATTGATTAATTGATACATAATTGTATGACTCTGAACAAATCATTTAGCCTCTCGGAGCATCAATTTTCTCATCTTTAAAATGATAATAATAGTACCTATCTCACAGAGTAATTGTGAGAAGTAACTGAAATCATATATGTAAATTGCTTTGAAACCTTAAAGGACTGTATAAAAGGTATTGTAATATAACATCATATGAGGTAGATATCCTGCTACAGTAGTTGTCTTTCTTCATTTTTCCTCCAGAGAAATACTGTCATTGGACAGATAGACTGATGAGTAATTTTCTTTTACTAAATCTTTGCCAGTTATTCTTGACTCATCTCATCAGTAAGTACTTATTAAACATTTGCTGAATACCAAGGATGGGATCAGATACCAATGTCCTGAATTAGATGGGTTCAAGAAGAAATATTCAAAGAGCAATTCCAGTATTTCAATATTACATAAAATATTGATGAAATATAAACAGAATGGAGCCAACAAATTCTTTCCATGATACAAATATGGTTTTGATACTGAAATCACGGAGAAAGAATACCATGGACCAATATCCCCAATGAACATTGATGCAAAAAAAAATTAAATACTAGCAAAGAGGTTATAGCAATATATCAAAAAATGAATGCACCATTACCAAAATAAATTTGTTAAAATATAATAGGCTATGTTAATAACGAGAATGATGAACTCATGATTATATTAATAGGTTTAGAAAAGACTTGACAAAATTCAACACCCATTTCTATTGCGAGCATCAGAATTTATAGGAATGAATGGGCCTTTATAAGAAAATCAAGGGTAAATCAAGTATCATCATTATTGATACTATTAGCATTGTTAGCCATAGTAATAAGAAAAAAAAAGAAATTGAAGGTTTAAGAATGGGCAAAAATTAAATAAAATTATCACTTTTTTCAATGATGTGATAATTTATTTTTTGGAAAACTCAAGAGCTAACTAAAAAATTAATTGAAAATAATTTTCTCAAATTTGATGGGCATAAATAAATCATTAGTATTTCTGTTTATTACTAACAAAACTTGGGAAGGAGAGATAGAAAGAAAAATTCCATTTAAACTAACTATAAAATGTCTAAAATGTTCAGGAGTCTACCTACTGAGGCACACTGGTACTAGATGAATACAATTACAGAACACTCATTATGAAAATAAAGACAGACCTGAAACAATTGGAGAAATATTCTCATGCCAATATAATTAAAATGACAATATTACCTAAATTAATTTACCTACCCTATGCCTGACAACCAACCATCAAAGGGCTACTCTATAAAGCTGGAAAAAAAATAATAATGAAATGCGTCTAGAGGAGCAAGAGGTCAAGAACCTCAAGGGAAATGCTGAAAAAAAAAAAGGTGAGAAGGAATGGGGCTTAGCAGTACTAGATCTCAAATTGTACTGCAGAATAATAACTAACAGAACTATTTTGTATTGGTTTAGAAATAGAGAAGTCAATCAGTGGAACAGATTCTGTACACAATACAGAGAAGACAATGAACGAAGTAGTCTGGTGTTTGATTAAACCGCAAGACCCAAGTTGCTGGAATAAGGATTCATTATTTGAAAAAAAATTCTGGGAAAACTGAAGAGAGTCAGGCAGAAATCAATTTTAGATCAATACCTCACACCAAATGCTAAGATAAGTTACAAATGGATACATGGCTTAGATATTAAAGGTCGTATTATAAAGATATCAGAGGAGCAAGAAATTATCAATTGGGTTTATGAATAGGGCAAGACTTTATGACGAAACAAGGGATAGAAAGTTTCACAGAAGAAAAAATGGACAAGTTTGATACATAGAATTCAGAAGGTTTTGCACAAACAAAACCAACAGTTAAACTTTGAGGAACTAAATGAAAAAAATCATTGCAGCAAGTTTCTCTGATAAGGTCTCATTCCTAAAATATGACACAAACTGATTCCAATTTAGAAAAATAAGAGCCATTCCTCCATTGATTAATGATAAAAGCATACAAACAGACAGCTACTAAAGCAAAAAAAAAATTCAAGACTTCAACAATCATGTGAAAAAATGTTCCAAATCACTAATAATTAAAGAATTACAAATTAAACTGAGGTCTCATCTCATACTCATCATATTAACAAAATGACAAAAAAACAAAAATTACAAATGTTTGGAGGGGCTGCAAGAAAATAGGCCCACTGTTGGTGGAACTGTAAATTGGCTTAGCTATTCTGAAAAGTATTATGGAACTGTGCACCAAAAGATACTAAATTGGGTAGACCCTTTGACTCAGCTGTGTCACTACTGTGCTTTTGCCCCAATGATATCAAATAAAGAGAGAAAGGACTCATATTTACAGTAGTTTTTTTTCATTAGGGGCAAAGAACTGGAAATCAAGAAAGTGCCTGGCAGTTGGGCAATAGATATAATGGAAACAATAAATATTATGAAATAGATATTTTCATAGAAACCTGAGAAGACATATAAACTAATACAGAGGGAAGTGACCAGAACCAGGAGGATAATTTATACTTTGACAACAATGACTGAAAAATAACTGAAAGATGTACAAATTCTGATCAGTGCAATGACCTTCCACAACTGAAGAATACTAGAGATAAAGCCTCTTGAGGGAGAGGTGATGGTCTCAAATGCAGACTTAGCTATACATTTTTAGATATAGGTAGTGTGAGAATTTGTTTTACCTGACTCTGTATATTTATTACAAGATTTTTCCCCTTTTTTTCTAATAGTGGGAGGAGAGAGAAAAGAGATAAGAATTACTGGAGGTTTAGGGATAGATCCTACCAATAAATAAGAAGAGAACAGGGGAAGGCTAGAAGGAATCACAGATGAGAGAGACAGCTTTGAAAGTGACACATTGAATTTATAATTTACTCAAAAATCCAAAAAGCAAAGCAAATAGAGGTTCCCATTTTCATATACAATCACTTTCTTTTTTATAATGTATACAAAATTCTCCATTTAATTTTATTTTTCTGCAGTTCAGAATATAAAAATTTTGGAAGTAATCAGGTTAGAATAACAATATTGGAACTGGAAATTCACATATGAGACCAACCAGATGGCAACCTTGACACATTTGTCTCAATGGATCCACCCAGAAGCTATGGGATACAGATGTGAATGTCTGCAATTAATTTTTCTAGCACTCACATTTGGAATGGTGATTGTTGCTTTGACTATTGTCTTTTATGCCTATGGCATTGGTCAATGTAGGATAAAGTGACAGTGAACAAGTCAGTGTTGAAAGACAGAATATTTTACCAGAAATATGGTCAAGTTTTTTTTTCTTGCCCCCAAAAGACATTTCATCTTCTTTTGGGGGAACAGAATCTTACCCATCAGCCTCCCAAGATAATCTGTAAATACTTTGACAAGAAGAAAATGGCTGTCTTCATCTCATCATTGTGTTCTTACTATGTGTTGTGTCTATGCTCACCTATAGCTAGTGGCAAAGTCCATTTAATTCCCTTGCAAATCAATCCAGGAATCTACAGCTTCTCAGAAAGGCCACACACACAGTTCCCTGGTTTGGGCTGACAGACCATGTCTCTAATAATGGGACCTCTGAGAATAGGTGTTTTTGTAAATCACAGCTCTGGTTCCTATAATCCAGCACATCACACTTTTAGTATCCAAATAAACAGATTTTTTTCTTACTCTCTCCTCCCAGTCCCCCTCCCTCCCTCCCTCCCTTCCTTCCTTCCTTCCTTCCTTCCTTCCTTCCTTCCTTCCTTCCCTCCTTCCTTCCTTCCTTCCTTCCTTCCTTCCCTCCTTCCTTCTTTCCTTCCTCCTTTCTCTCCTTTATTGGCACCCTCCCTTTTATCTTCAGCCATGTCAAGTGAGGGATTAGAAGGCAATTTTCAAACTCCAAAGAAAAATGTTGTCATTTTCTTGGCGTTATTTGATTGCTCTTCATAGTCTTTTCATTACAATTGGCATTTAGAGAAGTAGCCACACGTGCCGCTCCCCACCTTTCTGCATGATACTGTTTCTTCCTGTTCCCCTTATCTGTAGCTGTGATGATGCATGGCTTCTCCTTTCCCTTTCTTGCGGGTTGGTGCAGTTTCTTGATGTTTGTGACAGGCCACGATAGGGGAAGCTTTTATCACTGTGGGGTTTGGAGGCCTCAGTAAATTGAAAATTGCAAATGAAATCCACTGGGCTTGAATTCATCAGCTATTATGTCAGGTGACCTTTGGCAGCTGCTGATAAAAAACGAGAGAATGTTAGCTCTGATCCAATTTTCAGCACTAACCATTCCTTTTCAAATCCATTCACAGTCAGGCAGCAGACACATGGGAAGTGAAAATGATAGGGTTTCCAGAGAGCTGCATTGTGTTGCAGATTAAGATTTTCTCCCCCTATTTCGAGAGGTCGGCCCCTGGGCCCCTGTCTGCTATCTACCTATTGTCCAATCAGTTTCAATATCTGCTTCAGAGGACATGTTAGCCATCCTTACAGATAAGTGCTTACAGGAGAAAATGTTGGACTTAATAGTTTTGCTTCTGAGGCATCAAGGGTCACAGTGTACCAATATTGACTGGCACATGTTAGTGTAATCCGACATTCTAAGGAATGCGACATGAGATTCTTTCAGAGTTGTTGATCTCTGGATGATTTTTATTACCAGCCCTGGTTTTTATAAAAAAAAATTCTTTCCACATAACTATTTATATTCATGAGTCAGGGATATTCTAAAATGCCTATCATGCCCAAGCAAGTGCAGACCTAAGCTTAGTATGGCAATGTATAGATGCCGAAATTATGGCAAAAGGCATGAACCTGTTTGAGGTATTGCCTATTTCTGCAACTCGACCAAACAGAAGTCTATCAAGAGCATTAGAGGAGATAGACTGGCTCTAAAATAAATGATAGACTGCCTGTAGGCTTGTATATACTCTGATAATCTTTATAATGCAAGGCAGAACATATGGATTTGTTTTATCCCTCTCAGGTACCATGAATAAGCAAAAGACCAAACAGCTGAGTCATGACTACATTTTTCCACCTGATGAAAGTAGCAAAAGGAAAACAAACCATCTGAAATTGAAGCAAACTCAAAACTCAGTGTTTCTTACTTGAGTGGTTCAAGCAAAAATGACTCCTTCTTTTTGGTTCTTCAGGAAACATTGCTCAATGGAAAGTTTCCCAGTAAGTGTTAAAGAAAAAAATTCAATTATTGTCAATGATCCTTGAAGCCATTTTAAAAAGAAAATAATCAAATAGGAGGAGAAAAAAAGGAATTAAAAACTGTTTGTATTTTTTTTTACCCTTGACAGGTTTAGTACCAATAGTTATAACAGACATGTATATTTCCATGTTAATGGAGTGGAAGAATATTTATTGGTCATAGTGATTCCTTCCTTTTGAAAATTTACCTGTGGACATCAATTAATTAGTCACTCATTCAACAAGCATTTTTTAAATATATTTATTTATTTTTAGTTTTCAACCTTCACTACCACAAGATTTTGAGTTCCAAATTTTCTCCCTATCTTGTCCTTCCCCCCACCCCAAGACGGCATGCATTCTGAATATCCCTTCCCCTAATCTGCTCTCCCTTCTATCTTCCCCCTTCTCTTATCCCTTTCCCCTTCTATTTTCCTGTAGAGTAGGATAGATTTCTTTACCTCATTGTTTATATATCTTATTTCCCAGTTGCATGTGAAAACAATTTTTAACATTTGTTTTTAAAATTTTGAGTTCCAAATTTTCTCCCTTTAACCTTCCTCACCCACTCTCATTGAGAAGGCAAGCAACTCAATACAGGTTATACATGTATAGTCATGCAAAATACTTCCATAGTAGTCATGTTGTGAAAAACTAGCTATATTTCCCTTTATCCTAATCCACTCCCCATTTATTCTATTCTTTCTTTTGACCCTGTCCCATCTTAGAAGTGTTTGCTTCTGATTCCACCCTCCCCAATTTGCCCTTTATCATCCCCCAACCCCTGCTCTCTTATCCCCTTCCCCCCCTATTTTCCTGTAGGGTAAAATAGATTTCCATACTCAATTGAGTGTGTATATTATTCCCTCCTTAAACCAAATACAATGAGAATAAGATTCACTCATTCCCTCTCAACTTCCCCCACTTCCCTCCACTGTAAAAGCCTTTTCTTGTCTGTTTTATGTGAGATAATTCACACCATTCTATCTCTCCCTTTCTCCTCCCAGTATAATCCTCTCACCCCTTAATTTTATTCTCCAGATATCACCCCTTCATCTTCAACTCACCCAATGCCCTCTGTCTATCTATCTACCCATCTATCTATCTATCTATACATATAATTCTTTCCCCTCCAACTATCCTAATACTGACAAAGGTCTCATGAGTTACAAATATCTTTTCATGCAGGAATGTAAACAGTTCAACCTTTATAAGTCCCTTATGATTTCTCTTTCCTGTTTACCTCTTCATGCTTCTCTTGAGTCTTGTATTTGAAAGTCAAATTTTCTATTCAGCTCTGGTCTTTTCATCAAGAATACTTGAAAGTCCTCTATTTCACTTAATGTCCATTTTTCCCCTGAAGGATTATATTCAGTTTTTCTGGGTAGATGATTCTTGGCTGTAATCCTATCTCCTTTAACCTCTGAAATATTATATTCCAAGTCCTCCAATCCCTTAATGTAGAAGCTGCTAAATCTTGTTTTATCCTGATTGTGTTTCCACAATACTTGACTTCTTTCTTTCTGGATGCTTGCAATATTTTCTCCTTGACCTGAGAACTCTGGAATTTGACTACAATATTTCTAAGAGTTTTCCTTTGGGGATCTCTTTCAGGAGGTGATTGGTGGATTCTTTCAATTTCTATTTTACCCTCTGGTTCTAGAATATCAGGGCAGTTTTCCTTGATAATTTCTTGAAAGATGATGCCTAGGCTTTTTTTGATTATGGCTTTCAGATAGTCCAATAATTTTTAAATTATCTCTCCTGGATTTACTTTCCAGGTCATTTGTTTTTCCAATGAGATATTTCACATTGTCTTCTATTTTTTTTTTCATTCTTTTGGTTGTGTTTTACAATGTCTTGATTTCTCATAAAGTCGCTAGTTTCTAATTGCTCCATTCTAATTTTTAAGGAAGTATTTTCTTCAAAAAGCATGTATTAAGTGTTCCCTTTTTGCCAAACACTGTGCTATATGCTGGGAATGTGTATATAAAACTAAGACAGTCCTCAATCTCAAGTAAGGTTGGTTACTGTATCAAGAAGCATGAGTGTGGAAGTGCCAGGAGGGTAAGTCTAGTTCTTGCCTTTGATCAAGAATACGACCTAAATTTGTCAAAAAAAAACCCATAATAGATATATGGAAATATATGTTTTTAAGATTTTCCACAGACTTCCCTGGTATAAAAACCTCCTACAAACATGAGGAAATGAAAAGTGATTGTAAAAATATGAGATTTGTCTTTTCCTTCACTGTAGAAACCACAAAGTTATCTAACTCCATTCACCACTCAATTCTTTCATCTCTGCTTTAAATATACTGTCATTCCTTCCCCACCTGGAACTGTTGGTAAACCACCTCAAGTCTACACTATGCTCTATACTCCAATCCCCTGCTTCCTTCTACTATCATTGATTGTACCTTGCCAAACACCAAGTTTGAATTACTTCTACTATTCACCACCTTTGGTTCTATTCATTTGTTGCTGATCAGACCTGAAAAAAAATTATGCCAATTGGGTCCATTACAAATTAGTATTATATAATCTCAACCGGGCCCTCACTGTAGCAAAGCAATCCTTTTATATCTCCCTAATTATTTCACCACCCCACTTATCACAACAGTTGTTCCAAACATTTTCATCTGTCCTCAAATTCCTTCACAGCATCCCTCCCTCCATTCTCTCTGCTGAAGATCTTTATTCATATTTCACCTCCAAAATGGAGGCTGATTGTTGAGAGTCCTCTCTCCTCTCCTCCTCCTAATTTCACTACCTTTGAATGACTTTTCCCTCTCTATTGCTTCCTTCACCCCTGTCTCATGTGAAAATGTGGCCCTTCTCCTTGCCAAGGTAAACCCTACATGTACCAGTGATCTCACTTTATTGTATCTTCTTCAGCAGCTTGTCATCTCTGTCATCCCCACTCCCTATCTGCAATTTTTGTTTCTCTACTGGATACTTCCTTACTGCCTAAAATCACACTCATGTGTCCTCCTATCCTTAAAAAATAATCTTACTTGATCAGATCATCCCCACTAGCTATATATTTCCCTCTCATTTTATGACTTTAATTCCTTGAGAAAGTCACTTATGCTTGGTGCCTCCATTTCTTCTCGTCTCACTTGATTCTAAACCATCTGGAATTTGACTTCCGACTTTAGCAATCAATTGAAGTTGCTCTCTCTCCAAAGTTACCAGTGATCTCTTAATTACCAAGTCTAATGGCCTTTCTCTCAGTTCTTCTTGACCTCTCTGTAGCTTTTAACATTGTCAATGACCCTCTTCTTCTCCACACTCTAGCCTCTTCAGGTTGTTTTGACACTGATACTTCTTGGTTCTCCTCCTATCTGACTGCTACTGCTAAGTTTCCTTTGCTATAATTTCCTCTAGGTCATACCCACTAACTATGAGTGTACTCCAAAGTTCTTTCCTTTCTTTTGCCTTTCTACCATCTCTCTCGGTGAACTCATCAACTCCCATGAGTTCGATAATCATCTCTATGCAGGTGATTCACAGATCCACGTATACAGCCTTGATCTTTCCCCTAATCTCCATTCCCACATCACCAACTGCTTTCTGGACATCTCAGACTAGTAAGTGAAACTCAACTTGCTCAAAATAGAATTCATTATTTTCCTCCTGAATCAATGTCCTCTCTCAATGTTCCCTGTTGCTACTGAGAGCACTGTCATTCTCCCAGTACCCCAGGCTCACAATTTGGCTATTATTTTGGACTCCTTTCTAGCCCTCATCCCCCCCTGATATCCAATCTCTCAGCAACCTTATATCTCTTGTATATGCTTCATTATCCTCACTTACATAGCTCCCTCCCAGGTGCAGGCACTCATCATCTCATGCCTAGACTATTGTAATAAGCTATTGATTAATCCACCCTATCTCAATTCATCATCCTCTGAACTGTCAATGTGATCTTCTTAAAGTACAGGTGTGACCATGTCACTACATTCCTCAATAAATGCCAGTAGCTCCCTATTACCTCCAGGATTAAATATAAAGGGGGCAGCTAGGTGGTGCAGTGAATAGAGTGACAAGACTTGAATTAGGAAGATATTTTTCCATGTTCAAATCTGGCCTCCGACACTTACTAGTTATGGGACCTTGGGCAAGCTACTTAACCCTATTTGCCTCAGTTTCCTCATCTGTAAAGGGAGCCGGAGAAGGAAATGACAAATCACTGCAGTACCTTTGCCAAGAAAACCTGAACTGGGGTCACAAAGAGTCAGACATGACTGAAATGACTCAACAATGACAACAAATTCTGTTTGGCATTCAGGCCTTCACAACTTGGGCCTTTTTTTTTTTACCTTCTTTGTCTTATACTTTTTTCAATAATTCTTCTACTATCTAGCTACACTGGCTTTCTCATTGCCATTTCCTGACTCCATGCCTTTTCATTGGCTGTCTTTTGTATCTAGAATTCTCTTCCTCCTCACCTTTGCCTCCTGGCTTCCCAGGTCTCTTTCAAGTATTGGTTCAAATCCTCCTTTTTGCAAGAGACTTTTCCTACTCCTCCCCCCTTTTAGTACCTTCCACATGAGATTGCCTTCCATTTACACTGTATATGTCTTTTATTTATATAGATGTTTGCATGTTGAATCCTTCATTAGAATGAGATCTCCTTGAGGGCAGAGACTGGTTTTTGTTTTTTTTGTTTTTATTTTTTTGCCACTCCTTGTTTTAGAGTAATACCTAACACATAGGAAGCACTTAATAACTGTTCATTGACCAATTAAACTAATTGGCAAGAACAATGCATTCAAATAGGAAGCAGCTAGATGGTAGTCTGGGTTGGACTCTTCTTGGATTACCTCAAAATGGCAGCCTCCCCTGAAGAGGCCTCACACCAGTGCATTTAATAAATATTGTTTACTGATAACTTACTTTTAAGGGGAATATCTAAGGAAAAAAATTGATAGTCATATTACTCTGATTGTACTAGTATATAAATGTTTGGTGACTTGTGTTCTCCTGCAGAAGTTACTTTCTAATTATATCATGTATTTATTTTGTATTTATTGTTATATTTGGATATTATCTTATTATACTCCTTTTTCACCCCTCTCCCCAGAATATGTTTTTTTTTAATTAAGGACTTTTTTGCCTTCATGCACAGAATATATCAATAAATGTTCATTTGTTTGAATTGAATTCAATTAGGCCTGAAATTAGCTAAAGGAACCCTATTTCCAAAAATGAGGTTTCAGTAACCTCAAAACTGTCTTTGCTCTTGAGTTTGAGTTGCTTTTCTTTACAGTTTGAATTTTCATAGAGGCTAATTTATAAGTTTTAGACATCCATGTATTTCCCCAGATAGGATTCTTTCTTCCTTTGGTCCCATCCATGTGCCATCCATTTTGAACCCCCAGTGATATCTTCTTTCTGCATAGTTGGCTCTGTGTGAACACTCATGTAGCTTTGGGGGGGGGAGGGATTCTGCCAGAATGTCCCCACTGACTGTGAACATAAGAGGCACAGTTAGAAACAATGGCCAGCCATGCCCACGACATCTCTTATCAAAATGATTAACTCTGCATGAAGCAAGTTTATCAACAGCTGCTGGTCACACGTTACTCATTTCATTTCTACTTATAGGTGGTTCTTGTTTCTGCAAGCTTTAGCCATGGCAGACAAAAGCTTTTTATGGATATGCCCTACATTTTGAACAGCATGTATATTTTTATTTCTGATTTGAATCACTAGAGAAACATCTTACATGGACTCTTCAAGTCATCCCATAGTTGGCCCCAATCTGGCAACAGAGAGAAATTCCCAGTGTAGCAGGAACCGCAGTGCCCACACATTGTTCTTCTCTATTACAGTAGTGTGACCATGCAATCTGTGTACTCACAAAGGTATTTATTAGCTAGGTTAATTAGCTCCTGATTCTTAGTTATTGATTTGTAATATGAACTCAATGTGGTGAATGAACCAGGGCAGCCAATATATTGGTTGAATCATCGATCTATAAAAAGGCATATGGTTTTCAATTTAGAATTAGAAAAGAAATGGCTATGTATATCACATTTACTTTGTTACTTTGATGGCTTTGGGTATCTGTTTGATTTCATTGGCTATCTGTTCCAAAGAGATAGATTGTACTCCTTCCACCCTTTTTCATCCTTTATATTGCCTTTTCTCTATTTGTCCATAAATATTCCATATAGAAATCTACACATGTGCTAGAGACACTCATCTGGCACTGGTAATATTTTAGAGGTGCCAATTAATGGTGTCCCTTAGGGGTGCACCCTAAATGTGCAAAAATGTATGCTTGATATGTCCCCAGTCCAATTTTTGCTAATTATTTTTATTCTAGTGGCTAGAGCAGGGAACTTGGAGTCAGGAAGACTGGGTTTGAACCTTGCCTCTGATATTGATATTGACATGAGAAGATCACTTAGCTTTTCTGGGCTTCAATTTCTTCATCTGTCAAATGGGGACAATAATGACAATGACTTCACAGAGTTCAAATGACATAGTGTATGCAAAACACATTGTCAACATTCATGGAATATATATTTTGTAAAAACACATGTATAAGCTGTTATTATTTAATTACATTTTATCTCATTCTCAACATTTTTGATGGAGGTCAGATAGAAGTGGTCCAAGGACAAGTTGCCCTTCTGCTTTTATTCTTTTATATTTAATATTCTTTGGGCTCTTATAAAAGTAGACTTTTATAATTGGCTTTTATCATTTATAAGTGGCTCTTTATAACTGAAAAAAAGTATTGAGATATAAACTCATCTTCTGTACACTCATTGAAAGTATGTTCAGAAAAACTTCAATAAAAATTAAGACAATAGGGATGATGTCCTCATCCTACCTGGTTTTACATTTTTCCACTAATTCTCTATATCTTGAAAGATTTTCTGATTGTGTAATTTGGAGTTTAAGGGTTTTTGGTATGACAATATCTACTAAAGTTTTTTGTGGATTATTATTATTTCTTAATAGTTGGGGGTAACAAGTCTCTGCAATGATGCTTTGCTTCCAGTATGGGTGATTTTTTTTTACTTCTCAAGAATATTCAAGGGTTTCATTATACAAATTGTAGGAGGATTTATTGTCTTTTAGTTTATGAGATAAAAGATTTATGGTGTACAATTGTAGCCATATGATCATATCTTTCTAGGTATATAGTAAATGCTAATTTTTTGCATTGTGCAATAATATTTTGCATGTTTTCCACCACTTTATTGCATAATCTCCCTCAATCCAGAAATCCAGACTCCTTGCTGACAACATTCCTGCCAATTCTGGGGGCAATGAATGACCTAATTCTAAATGACTATCATGAACCCCTCTATTTCTATAAACCAATCTACTTGATCCATTTATTTGTTCCATTCTTTTTTTTTTTTTAGTGAGGCAATTGGGGTTAAGTGACTTGCCCAAAGTCACGCTACTAGTACGTAGTTCCATTCATCTTATCAGACATATCATTGACTGAGTTCATGTGGGTGTTGCCCATTGAGTGCCTTTTCATTCCACTCTTTGATCTTCACCATTTCATAGACCTTCTCTGGAAATAAACCTCTTTAGTTATAGTCAGTAAATCCAATTGCATTTGTCTATTTCCAGATGTTACTATTGTTTTTGTGAAATATGGTCTTTTTGCCCCAAAAATGTTTCTGTAAAATTTAACTTGTATATCATATGCCCTGAGAACATCAATCCCCTTTCTCCTTTTTGGCAAAGAAGAGTTCAACTTTCCGTAACTACTGTAGAGAGATGAGCCCTACATTTATTAACATTATGTGGCTTTTTGTTTTGATGCCTTCCAGATCTGTTGTTATCCATTTTATCATGCCACAAGTTTACATTACAACTGGTATTGCATGGCTATTAATTGCTCCAAATGTGTTCTTCCTGTTGAGTTTTGACTTTAGGCTGCCACTCAATTTCTTAACATACACAGCCTGAGTTGTCACTTTTTAAATCTTTTCTTCCAGGAGCCTTTCTTGAAGAAGACCAAAGTATTTATAGGTATCACTTTCATCAATTGGTTGTTTGGATTCAAGTTTAAAGTCTTTAATCTCTATTCTTCCTTGGTGAACATTATAAATTTGAGAGCAAGAATTGTCATTTGCCTTTGTTGGTATCTTCAGTGTTTAGCATAGTGCCTGACATAGAGCGAGTGCTTACTAAATGCTTGTTCAACTTGAGTTGAGTTCACTTGTAAATTCTTACCCCAATATCTGAGATTTTGGGGTTTATTGACCACTAGGCCACAAAGTTCTTTTTCTTCAGCATGTTATATGCTTATTCTTTTCCACTAATTAATAGTTAGTTAATTTGTTAATTTAGTTAGTTAATTTGTTAGTTAACTTGTTAATTTTTTTAAGCCAGTACCAAGTCATTTTGATGATTACTACTTTATTGTATAGTTTGAGATCTGGTACTGCAAATCCTTCATTCCCACTTTTCCCCCCATTGTTTATTTTGAAGTTCTTGACCTTTTGTTCCTTTAAATAAATTTCATTATAATAATTTTTTCTTGCTCTGTAATCTTTTGGTAGTGAATAGCTAAATTAATTTAGATTACATTGCTATTTTTATTACATTGGCTCTGTTTGCCCATAAGAAATTAATATTTCTCCAATTATTTAGGTCTATTTTTGTAAAGAGTTTTTGTAGCTGTATTTCTATAGTTATAGTTCCTCTGTGTATCTTGGTAGGTAGAGTCCCAGTAATTTTATGTGTTATGTAGTTTATTCAAATGCAATCCCTCTTTCTCTTTTTTCCTATGAAGTTTCACTAGTAATGAACAGAAATGTTGATGATTTCTGTAGATTTATTTCATATCCTACAATTTTACTAGTTAATGCTTCAATTAATTTTTAGTTTGATTCCCCAGCCTTGTGTTGTATGATTTTTTTGATACCTTGTTGTAGCCTTCTTACTAATAATTTATTTAAATTTTGTATCAACATTTTTAGATATTGGTCTATAGTTTTCTTTTTTGCTTTAACTCTCCCTGGTTTAGGTATTAAAACCATATTCATATCATAAAAGTTGTTGAAGTTCCTTCTTTTTCTGTTTTTGCAAATAGTTTATGTAATATTGGAATTAATTTTTGTTTTAGTATTTAATGGAATTTGCTTCTAAGTCCATCTGGTCCCAGACACTTTTATGTGGGAGTTAATTTGTGGATTATTTAATTTCCTTTCCTAAGCTTGGGTTATTAAAATTTTCTATTTCTTGTTGTAGAAATCTGAGCATTTTGTATTTCTTTGTAAATATTCTTTCATTTCATTGAAGTTGTTGGTTTCTTTGGCATATAGATGGGCAACATAGTTTCTAATAAGTTCCCTTATTTATTTTTCAATTTGTGGTGACTTCACCCTTTTCACATTTGATACTGGTGATTTTTGTTCCTGTTTATTTTTGTGATCAAATAGCTAATGTTATCTATTCCTGTTTTTTTTTATTTTTAATAGTCCTTATTTTTATTTAGTTTGATGGAGCTTTTTACCTTTAATTTTGTCATTCTCTTTGATTTTCAAAAAAAAAATTTTTTTGGTGTTTAATTTTTTAATTGTTCATTTTCTGAATTTTATAGTTGCAATCCAATTCTTTGATGTGCTCTTTGTCCTGGACCCTCTTCTCTTCTCCCTCTATATTAGTTCACATGGTGATCTCATCAGCTTCCATAGATTTAATTATCATCTCTATGCTGATGATTCTTAAATATATCTATCTTTCCCCAATTTCTCTGTTGATCTCTAGCCTTTCAGACTGGATGTCGAGTGTATATTTTAAAATTCAACATGTCCAAAACAGAACTCATTATTTTCCCCCTAAACTCTCCTTCTCTGACTTTCCCTATTGTCATAGAGGGTAACACCATCCTCCTAGTCTCTTAGGCTTCTAATCCATGCATCATCCTGGATTCCCCACTATCTCTCACCCTCTACATCCAATCTATTGCCAAGTCCTGTCAATGCACCCTTGGAACATCTGTCAAATATGGCCTCTTCTCTTCTCTGACACTGCTACCACTCCAATGCAGCCCTCATCACCTCATGCCTAGATTATTACAATAGCCTGCTGGTGGGTCTGCCTGCTTCCAGTCTCTCCTCAGTCCAATCCATTCTCCACTCAGCCCCTAAAGGGATTTTTCTATACTGTAAGAATGATGTTGTTACCCCCCCCCAGTCAATAAACTCCAGTGGCTTCCTATTGCCTCCAAAATCAAATATAAAATGCTCATTTGGCATTCAAAGTCTTTCATAATCTAGCCCTCTCTTATCTTTCCAGTGTTCATACACCTTACTCCCTGCCATATACTCTTCGGTTCAGGGACAAAGCCTCCTGGTTGCTCCACAAATAAGATATCTCTTCTATCAGTCCTGGCATTGTCTCTGACTGTCCACCATGCCTGGAATGCTCTCTCTCCTCTACTCTGACTATTAGCTTCCTTTAAGTGCCAACTAAAATCCCACCTTCTAAAAGAAGCCTTTCCCAACTCCTCTTAATTTCTGTGCCTTCCTTCTGTTAATTATTTCCTATTTGTCCTGTATTTAGCTTGCTTTGTATATAATTGGTTTGAGATTATCTCCCCCATTAGATGGTAAGTTTCTTGAGGGCAGGGGCTGTCTTTTGCCTCTTTTTGTATTTTCAGTATTTAACACAATATCTGGCACATAGTGGGTGCTTAATAAATGTTTAGTGATTGATTTATCTCTTTTGTGGATGAAAGAGTATAGATATATAAATTTTCCCCTAAGGACTTGTTTGGCTAGATTCTAAATATTTTAGCATATTGTCTCTGTTATTATCTTTGATGAAATTATCTGCTTTAATATGATTTGTCATTTGACCCATCTATTATTCAGGACTTATTTATAAGTGTTCAATTCACTTTCAATCATTTCTTCATTGACCTTTTAAATATGTGTGTGTGTATGTATGTATGTATGTACACACACACACACACATATATATATATGTATATATGTATATGTGTATATTACACCATGGTCATTAAAGGATTTTCTACATAGCTTATAGAATTTTTATGCCTTGATACACAGGCAGTTTTTATACATGTGATAATGTGTCTGTATATATGTGTGTTTCTGTGTGTATATATCTATATGTGTGTATATATATATATTATATATATATATACACACTTACATATATGTATATATATGGAAAGGGAGAGAGAGAGATTAAGGACCTGAATAGAATTTTAGAAAAGTTATAAATGATACATATGTGTGTGTGTGTGTGTGTATCTATAGCTATCTATCTCCTTTTCTATTCCACTTAATAATTACTAGAGATTTATCACATCTAACTTTTCTAAAATTCTGTTTAGGTCCTTAACTTCTTTCTTGTTTATCTTTTTGTTGCATTTTTAGATCTAAGAGAGTACATTGAGGTCCGCAGCTATCATAATTTTAGTGCTTAATTAGCCTTAGAACTAATTTGGCTTTTTCTTTAAGCATTTAAATGTTATACTATTTGGTGCATAAATGTTAAGTTTTGATATTGATTCATTATCTTTGGAACCTTTTCTATATAATGTCATTTCCCTGCTGATGTCTTTTGATAATCTTTTCTTGCCCTAGTCTTGTCTTAGATCACCATTGCTGCTTTTGCTTTTTGAGTTAAACTGAAGGATGATAGACTTTGCTTCAGCTCCTTATTTTGACTTTTGTGTGAATTCCTAAGTTCATGCCATTCCCATTCACAATTATTCTCATTAATTGTGTATTTCCCTCTATTCTGTTCACTTATACTTTTTCTTCTCTTCGTCTCTGTACCATTCCCTTTACATAGAAAAAAAGGTAGCAAGAGAAAAGAGGTGTGCTCAGCACAAATTCTCTCAACTTGATGCACTGTGCTTCCATTCCCCCATCCTTCTCTTCCCTTTGCTCAGAATCCAATTACAAGTTCTATTCCTTTTTTCTTTTTTCCATCTAAAACCTTTCTTCATAATCCCTGTTCTAAGCTTAATAATTTGTTTTGCTAATAATTAATCCTTCCTTGAATATATTCTCTTCTTTATTACCCCTTTCCTTTTTTTCCACTCCATTTTATCTCCCTGTTGAATTGAATGTATATTTCTACAACAAACTTTTTGTGTGCATATGTGTGTTTCTTATCCCTCTTTGTAGTGGTTCAGATGAAAATGACATTCAAATGACATCTAATCACCTCTCCTTTTTCAAAAATGATTTTCTACTTGTCTGGCCCAGGTATGTAAGATAATTAGTTCCCTCTCCCTTTCTTTCCCTTTCTTCTTTAGTTTATTCCTTATTCTCTCCTTTCTCTAGTGTATTCTTTATTCCACCCCTTTTCCTTCTTTTTTAAAGATCATTAAAATATAACAAAACCACACTCTTAGGGATTCCTATTTAATAAGGTTAACTCCCACTATGGCCCCTAATTACATTAGGGTTCTAAGGGGACATTTGTATCATCTCCTCCATTAGAATGCATACACTTCATCCTTGTCATTTTCTTTCTTTTCTTTTTTTTTTTTTTTTGGCTAGGCATTGGGGTTAAGTGACTTGCCCAGGGTCACAGAGCTAGTAAGTGTCAAGTGTCTGAGGCTGGATTTGAACTCAGGTCCAATTTGAACTCAGGTCCTCCTGACTCCAGGGCCAGGGCTATATCCACTGCACCACCTAGCTGCCCACCTTATAGTTTTCTTCTGTTTACTCACTTGTATTTACCTTCTTATGTTTCTCATAACTCCTGTGTTTTGTTTCAAAATTTCAAGTTAGCTCTGTCCTTTAATCAGGGATGCCTGAAAGTCTATTTCATTAAAGTACCATTTTTTACCCGTAGGATAATTCTCAGTTTTGCTGGGTAGGTATTTTTTGTTATAAGCCTATATCTTTTGACTTTTGGAATGTTACATTACTCTTCACTCTTTAATAGTAGGTGTTCAGTCGTTCAGTGGTGTTTGACTTGCCCATTCTCCAGAATTGGATCCTAAATGCAGGTCAGCTGACTCCAATTCTATTTGGAGATGCAACATACTGCTGTGGGGGAAAAAAGCACTGAATTTACAGTCAGGTTATTTGTGGGCAGCTAGGTGGTGCAGTGCATAGAGTGCTAGTCCTGAAGTCAGGAAGACTCATTCCTGGGTTCCAATCTGGCCATAGACACTAGCTGTATGACCTTGGGCAAGTCACTTAACCCTTTTTGCCTGGTTTCCTCATCTGTAAAATGAGATAGAGCAGGACATAGCTACCTGCTCCAATATCTTTGTCAAGAAAACCTCAAATGGGGTCACAAATAGTTTGACATGACTGTAAAATGACTGAACAACAGCAACATATGTAAAATGAAGGCATTGGATTAGATGACCTCTGAATTTATAACATAACTTTCCATATATGATTCATTGCATTCCTTCACTGAATATGACTAAGGAAAATTCAGAAAAGTTGACTAATGTGTAAACTAACAATAAGAATCCAATAGAACTGTACTATTTTTAAAAAATAAATTCCTGATACATGAGCTTGTTTTGTCGTGATTTGCTTCTTTCTCCTAAAAGCAGATCAGGGGATCACAGATTTTGAAGTCATTTAGTATAACTCTCTCATTAGACGGATGAAGAAAACTGAGGGCAGAAGAAAAAAGATTGTTAGTTGAGTTATCTGTGTTTTGAGATTATGACCCTAGTAGGCTATATGCTCGCTGAGTACAGGGATCAAAGAGTAGAGTGTTTTCTGAGAATACTATCTCCCCTAGCATATATCACAATACTTTTCAATAACAAATGTTCTCTGAATAAGTGAATAATGAATTTGTTCCAGCTAACTTAGGTGTTACTGTATCATTCAATCAAATACCTTCTTCTAACATTTTTCTTCCTATAAGATACAAAAGAATCCCAAAATTAATTTAAGTATCAGGTCTCAGTTCATAAACAACTTTAGCAAATTTCAGTCAACTTTGATATTGTCACTCCTGCTTACTGGTGAAAAATGAGTAAACCCATCTAAAATGCAGGAAGAAAGCATTCCAAGACAAAAGCAACTGAGAGATACATCTCTTAACATCTCCATTCCTTTAACAATTCCACATATAACAGTTCTCAAATTGTTTGCTTTCAGGATCCCTTCACATTCTTAAAAATTATTTAGGACTCTGTCCCAACAGTTTCTATAGTAGAAATTAAAATATCTTAGTATTCTTATGAAAATAGTTTTGACCTCACAGACTTCCTGAAAGGTTCTCAGCAACCCTCAGGGGTCCCTAGACCGCACTTTGAGGACCACTGTCCAAGAGGTACCATTTGAAGTATGAAGCCTTCAGTGTTTGTAGAAGAGACAAGAGAGAGGAGATTTAGGAATTACTGGAAAATGAGTCCTCAGGCATGGTGGTACATTCCCATATTCCTTGCTGCTGGAGAGGCTGAGGCTCATGGATACTTTGAGCTCAGGAGTTCTGAGATACAGTATTCTAAGTCATTTGGGTCACTGTACCAAAATAGTGAGCCCCCAATGGGGAGGGAAAGGATGGATATCAGGCTGTTTAAGGAGGGGCAAATTGACTCAGGATGGAAATATAACAGATCAAAACTCCCATGAAGATATATCATCAGTGGTAATGAGCTCATGAGTGGTTGCTATACTTCCATCCTGGGCAGGATAGGGAGACCCAGTTGAGAGAGAGAGAGAGAAAAAAAAGAGAGAGGGATAGAAAAAGAGAGAGAGAGAAAGACAGACAGACAGAGAGAGAGAGAGAGAGAATGAACAAGAGACAGAAAAAGAGAAATACGCAGACACAGAAATGGAGACACAGAGACAGAGAAACATGGTACCTTGCTGCTTTAGCTGGTTGGTTTACCTGCTCATCTCACCTTGTAGCATGTGAATTAGGCCTGTACATGATGTATACAGAGTACATAGAAGTTAACCTCAGAGAGGAAGGCCTAGCAACTGGAGAGACCAAGAAAAGTCTCCTGCAGAAGATGGAATTTGAGCAGTCTTGAAAGATGACAGAAAAAATAAGAGATGAAGGCAAGGTGGGACAGCATTACAAACATCAGGGAGAGTGAGGGCAAAGATACTGAGGCAGGAGATGAAGCATTTGTTTGTTGTTCTTTTCAGGGAGATACAAGTAGATCAGAGAAGCTAACTTGTAGAGCATATGAAAGAGTTCAAAGTGTAAGAAGCCTGGATGGAAAGTGGGGGGGGGGTCAGGTAGATAAAGAAATTAAATGCAGATGAAGAGATTCATCTTATTTAATCCCAGAGGCAAAAAGGAACCACTGGAGCTCACTGAGCAGGGCACTAGCCATGGTCAGTCCTGCCATTTGAAAAGATCACTTTGGCAGTTGACTAAAGGATGAATTGGAGTGGGTAGAAATTTGAAGTAGGGAAATAAATTATCCAGGCAAGAGATGATGAGAGTTGAGTTCAGTCATTATGATGTGAGTGGAGAGATGGGGATATACACAACAGATATTGTAAAAGTAGAAATGATGAGATTTGACAATGGATTGGATATGTTTGGTAAATGAGAGAAGAGGGAAAGATTTGGAAGGAAAGGTAATGAGTTATGTTTTAGACATGTAGAATTTGGGATATTTGTTTGAAGATGTCCAGTTCAAGATGTCCAAATGGTAGTTGGGGATTAGTGACTAGAGGTAAGTAGAGAGACTAAAAGTGGATATATAGATTAAGAATATTCTAAGTAGAGATGATAATTGAACCCATGGAAGCTGATGAGAGATCACCAAGGGAGAAAAAAGAGAAAGAGAGAAAAGAAAAAGGGGCCCTTCTTACCTTTGAAATCATTGTATATTCTGCTCTGTTCCATTCCTTCTGTGATCTGGCCTCCATGTTGTTTCTAAGACATAACCCTTCTTTCCATCCCTGGGCCTTTGCATTGGCTGTTTCCTATGCCTGGAATGCTCTCCCTCCCAACTTGTGAGGATTAGAATCCATGGTTTCCATTAAGACTCATCTCAAACACCACTTCCTCTAGTAGGCCTTCCCTGGTCTCCCCAGCCACTCATGCCAGCTCCTCTGAGATGGCCTTTCAGCTACTCTGTATTTGTCTTTTATGTTATGATTTATGCTATGTTGTCTTCTCCAGTGAAATGTAAACTCCTAGAATGGAGGGACTATTTTTGCTCTTTCATTGTATCTGCATTGCTTAATAAATGTATGTTGATTGGTCCTAGATAGGGACACCTACAGTTAGTGGGCAGTTTAATTTGATTCAAGATATAGCAAAGACTAAAAAGGAACGGTCAGGTCAGAGGAGAACCAAGAGTAACACCATAGAAACCCAAAGAGGACAGAATGTCCAGTAAGAGAAGGTCATCACCAATGTCACAGGCTACAAAGAGGTCAAAAAGAATGAAGACAAGCTGTTTAAGAAGCTGAGATATCAGCAGGGGTAATGTGGCTATTAAAAATCCAACCCAGCCTTAGCTACATATTCATACATTTAGAAAGGCAATGGTCCTCCAAGAACTAGTTGTCTCATTTGGAATATTATGATTGCTTCTGTAAGCCACAATTTGATTGAAAAATTTCTGGAGTTCTTCCAGACACAAAATAAAACACCTTCATACAGTAGAGTATAGTTATTGAGTCTATTCTGGGTCAACAATGTCAAAGAAAAATTAAAATTCACCTTAATCATTCACATTCCCTTATAAAAAAAACACCACTAAATAAATATCTCAGAAACCTGAATAGTCAATACTGGATTAACTGCCTTAATGCTTAGCAATTCTTTGCACTCATATAAACTTTACTTTTCATGTGCACTCCTTTAATGAAGTGCCTTGGATATAGAAGATCTATTTACATTGCATAAACTATGAAAACTCCTTGGAGACCTTGGAAAAGGCAGGTTCAGTTGAATGATGAGATTAGAAGCCAGATTGCAGGTGAGAGAGAAGAGAGGCACAAAGTACTCAAAGAGTTTAGCCAATAAGGGAAGGAGAGATATAAGATGATAGCAAGGAGGGATGGTTGTATCAGGTAATGATTTTTTAAGGATGAGGAGACCTGAGCATGTTTGTGGGCATCACTGGAAACAGCCAATAGATACAGAGAGACTGAAGATTAGGCAAGGTTGCTGATAAAGACAGCAATCTTGGGGAGACGATAGGAAATGATGGAATCAAAGGCTTATGTAGAGAGGCTCATCTTGCCGAAGAGAAAGATCACCTCTATCTGAGAGATGGGTGAGAAGGAGATAGTAGGAGAAGATGTCTGAGGGATGTGAGGTGAAGGGGGGGGAGAAGAGGGAGCAAATGACCTCAGATTTCTCTTGGTGATATACAAGGAGAGCTTGCTAAGATGGTGGGAAAGAAATGACTAGAAAAGAGACATGAAAGTTTGGAATAGCAGCAGAAATTATTAAAAGAACCAGAAGTCCAATAGGGTTCTGGGTACACATTCCCTGGAGGACTGGAGAGGCAGTTGCAGAGTGGGTAGGATACTAAACTTGGAATTAGAAAGACCTGGGTTCAAATCCTACTTCAGACTACTAGCTCTATAACCCTGGATAGCATCACTCTCTGAGCTTCAGTTTACTCCTCTGTGAAATGAGGGAGTTGTCCCTAATGGTCTTTATGGTACCTTCTAGCTCTAAACCTATGATCCTGTGATTTATGGGAAAGTGCAGACAAGAATTTGTGTAGTATTAGAAATCGTAAATGTGTTGTGATCTTCACTAATGGATGGAGTGCCTACCTCAGTGAGATTGCGAGCTCATCAAAGTACTATAATGTTGTTTCCTCAGGTCTTTGTGAGTTTTACACCAAATTCTCATATAGTTTCAATGACCATTACATCATTTTGATGTAAGCAATGGCAAATAGAAACTCGTCTTGATATTGGAAACCTTTTACCACCTGGCCACTCCCTACCCTCAAGCAGTGTACTTCCAACCAAACTAGCCTACTTATTATTCCCCAAACTTAGCATTCAATCCACTCCCTCTGGGCCAATTTCCACAGGCTGGCCCTCATTCTTTCAATAAACCCCCTCCTCACCACCTTAGAATTTGTAGATTTTGTCAACACTTAGCTCGTGTCATCTCCTATGGGAAGTCTTTCTTTATCCCTCCATTTGTTTGTGCTTTCTTCCTCTTCAAATTATCTTCTAATTACTTGTGGGGGGGGGGAAGGAGAGAGAGAGAGAGAGAGAGAGAGAGAGAGAGAGAGAGAGAGAGAATAAATACAGGCTCTCTTAAAGGACAGGAAATGTTTGAGTTCGATTGATTAGGGACTTAATTTAATATATTGAGTTTAATGATCAAATGACATAAAATCACCTTTTCATATCAGATATATTGAAGCCTAGGATTACATGATTGTGAGCAGAGATTCACTGAATCTCTCATTCTATCCTTCCTATTTTGATCTTCGTTCTTGTGATAATCATCACATTCTTTAATAACTGGGGAATTGTAAGATTCCATCTAGTTAACAGCCAAGGAAGAAAGATTTCTCTTTTATTCACAATTGGTGATATTTTTTTCTTAAAAGGATTTAAATCTTATAGTTTCTTTAAAAAAAATAGTCATATGATTTTATGTTTCATTCATTTTCTGTATTTGTGCCCCCAGTGCCTAGCACAGTGCCTAGAGAATGTGATAGGCACTTAACAAAAATTGATTGATGTCACTTGCTTTTTAATTTGTTAGTCATATAATTCACAGCATGTTAAGTGTTATTGCAAAAGTATACTAGCTATCTGATATATCATTTCTTATAATAAACTGTTGGTCTTTCCTGAGTGCAATGATGAGCATTGGATATATTTGTTCATGGCTCTTTGAGGATGATTTATCAATGTCAATGACACTTGAAGAACTGAGAGCAATTAAATGTATTTCCCTCCAAGCCGATGTAATCAGTGGGCAGCAGAGTGTCCAGGGAAAATGTAGCTCCTTGCATGGTTAAGATCGCCTCCTCAAAGGCTAACACTCTGACTGGGTCATCTTGGAGAGTTGTATTCAGTGTATTTCTGTGGGCAGATTGCGAAAACAATATGGAACACGCAAAGACATTGCCCTCTTCTGAGTGCTACATTCATACAAAATTAGCCAGTGGAATCATGATGAACATACCAGGCTGACCCCTTTGCTTTCCCTTCCTTTTTTCAAAGAGCAGTTTAATGGTTTTTGATATTGCAGAAATTTAAATTAGAAATTACTCTGTGATTGTGGAAATTAAAAGATGTGATTTGAGCTAAGGCATCTCTCAAAATTCATCAGAACCCATCAGATGTTAGCCCATCTTCTGATAATTCTCCCCTTTCATCAGTTGAATCTCAAAACTTTGCCCTGGCAAAACAGCTGCATCTTCTACTGGCTTACATAAAGGAAGTTGGCTCAGTGGGCTTGCAGTACTAATGTTGGAAATTGGGGGCGGGGGGAGTTAGGAAGTAGACCAGTTAGGGAGTGTGTGGTATTGGGAAAAATGCACTGGATTTGGCATAAAGGACCCAGGGTAGAAGTTCCTCTCTGCTGTTTACTAACCCTGTGTGATTTTGAACAAGCTATTTCACCCCTCTGGACTTCACCTTGTTGTTGTTCAGTTGTTTCAGTCATGTTCAACACTATGTGACCCCATTTGGGGTTTTCTTGGTAAAGATACTGGAGTGGTTTGCCATTTCCTTCTCCAGCTCATTTTACAGATGAGGAAATTGAGGCAAACAGGGTGAAGTGACTTGCCCAGGGTCACACAGCTAGTAAGGGCCTGAGGCCAGATTTGAACTCAGGAAGATGAGTCTTCCTGACTTCAGGTGAGGTGCTCTATCTGCTGAACCCTCTAACTTCAGCTAACTACTCTCTAAATAAGGATGTTGGCTTTGATGATGTCTAAAGTCCCTTCCAGCTCTCAGTCTTATGTTCCCTCATGAACTGAGGCTAAAGAGGATGTTGATCCAACCACCCATATTTAAAAAGAAGAAAACAAGGCAAATAGAATCTGGTCAGAATTTCACAGTTGGGTTATTTCCCCCCACTTCATTCCACTGCCATATTGGTACTATAATAAACATGTTGATGCCTATTCAGTTTTTCTTTGGACATCATTTGATGTTGAAAGAAATCACTATTATATTCCACTGTCAAGCCTGAAAAGATTTTAAAATTATATTTCTATGGAGGACAAATTGATATAAATTGCTGCATGGACTGGAACAAGATTAACTTTATTTTTTTAATTTAAAAAATCATTAGTTTTCCAGAGATGTCCATTATTTAAAACAAGAGACAGCAATAATTTTTTAAATGACCTGTGATTTTTGAAACCTTAAAGTTCCTGGGCACTCACTGATTTTGACTTTATTCTAAAATCAACATATCAATATAAACTTCTTAATTTCCAAAGCAGTCAAATACATCATAGATGACTTTCTTTGGCACTTTAAAAAGTGTCCATACAACTGTTTCAAAGCAAAAAAAAAAAAAAGGCTTATATTACAACCCTTCATCATGTGACCATGTAGGAATATTCATGTAGAGCTCTTTGTAGTCTTCATTTCCTTGTGTCACCTCTGTAAAAATTCTCACCAGTGAGCTTGAGAGGAGGCTGGCAGCAGGAACATTTGGTGCCAAACAGTTCTTCTCTAGCAGTGGCATCTGGATGAGAGGTTGGCCTCTTTCCGGAACTCTTGGCCAGCAGTATTGTTGTCTATTCGAATGGCTATGTATCTGTTCAAGTGTCCAATAACCATGTGTGTGTATTTTGGTAAGCGATTACTTCTGGGCCAGAGATTTTTCATAGCGTTTTTGCATCTGTTGGCATGAATGCACCTTCTATTGGGCTTTTTGTAAATATTAGGCTCCTTGTCGTAATACATTGTACTTAAGCAAAAATGTGTTTTTCTGGAAAACCATTTCTACTGTATTTTTAAAAACCCTAACCAGCTCTGGCTCTTTCATTATTTGAACTGAACTGTCTTCCTTCCCATGAGGTATGAATAATGTAGAAATTCCATTCTCATAGTTGAATTTTTCAAATGTTTCAGATCCTGGCAGGTTTTAGATACTGAGCCTAATTATATAGAGAGCTATTAAGGGTGACTGTAATAATCAGATACATAACTAACCATTAAGAAACTTCAAGTCAACTTACTCTAGAGAAACTCACTTATCTTTTGTAGCTTACAATGTGTTATCACTGCAGGGTGACACCAGGCCTGTCAGGGCCCAGCACTGCCTTCTGAAAATGCACTGCCTTCTATTGTTGGTTTTTTGGGGCACTTTCACTTACCCCTAAAATTTCTTACACTAGGCAGGTGGTTTTAAAGCCAAGAATCTGATCTCCATTACAGGGGAAAGAGAACAGGGCTATCGGGCTCATTTCTTTATAGTCACACCTTGCTATTTTAAAATCGAGGTGAACCTCAAAATCTGAGTTGCAAGGACCTCACAGGTAGTGTAATCCAACCTATTCTGGAACAAGAACCCTCACTATCGTGTTTCTAAGTAGCAATCTCTCCCTTGCTGGAAAAAAAAGAGAGCCCCTTCCCCAGTAGGATGTTCTTATTAAAATTTTTCCTTGTGTCTTTGCACTTTCTGCCCATTGTTCCTAGTTTTGTTTTTTTGTCTTTTCTTTTGGTCCATATTTTTAAAAAAGTCTAATTCTCTTCCAGATGAAAGCCCATCACAATCTTGAAGGCAGCTAACTTGCCTTCCAAAATCTCTAATTTTAATCCCTTCAGCTGATATTCATATAACTAGGACTGGAGTCCACTCATTGCCCTAGTGGCCTTCCTCTGAATGCTTTCCAGCTTATCAATGTCCTTCCTAAACCTGGCACCCACAATTCAACACACTATTGCCTGACTGGGACAGAATACAGTGGGATTATCACCTCCTTGTTCCTGGAGGTGATGCCTCTCAATGCAGCCTAAAATCATATTAGTTTTTTTGGCTTCCATATGACACTATTGATTCATATTGAGCTTGCATTTTAAATTACTTTTGTCTTCAGGTTTCTAAAAAAAAACCTATGAGAACCCTTGCCGTAATTAGTGACACACTCCATGTCATGAAACTCAGCCTGATAACCCTTGCACTCAAGTATTATAGATGCCTTAGAATCCTCCTAACCACTCCATTTTTGCTAGAATGACCATGATAGGACTCCCCATGGTAAGACCATGATTGACCAGTCAATTGGAGTCCCAAGCTTGTTGATTATGGGCCTGGAAGACATCATTATAGTTCTCTCCCCATTTTTCTTTAATGCAGTATCAAGATCAATTCCATGTAGCCAGCAATTCTATCTTAAACCCACATTCATCTTCAGTGGCTCCAGTGTGCACCATCCCTCCAATTACCATCTCCTCCTGCCTTGTTCATTGGTATTTTTATGATTACACCATTGGATCACCACTGGTGACCTAGAGTTTATGAAAAATTAATATTAAACTCCTCTCCCTCTGGAAATAGCTGGGGATCCTCGGGTAAGAGAATGGGGTATTTTGATTGGTTGAAATTAAGATGATCTGAGAGTTGCCATTTTAAAAATATAAAAATATATACATATATAAAAACATATGTATTATTACTTTTCAAAGAATTTAGAAGTAACAAAATATACTTATCACTAACCTATGCTGAATAAAACTTAATGTTTCTTTGGTTACAAAACTCTTTAAGAAACTTACCATGTCCAAGGTCCTCATCCTAAAGTTCAGAGCCATGGTGCCCAACCTCTGGTTCCAGGTACCTCTAAGGACTATGTGATTGTGAGGGGTACAAAAATCCATATACTGAAGAAACATTCCTATTTTGACTTTTATTTATATCAAAAATTATGTACAATATGACTGAATGTGATAAATAAACATTAATCCTGTAGACAAAATAAATAACATCTTATACATATCTGTATTATTGTTTTTCAAATTCATGTGGCTTTGATTGTAATTAATATGATGCAAAATCATTTAAAGGCATTACAGAACTTTTGTCATCAGGTATTTTCTCAATAAATGAGTATTTCCAGTACAACTACTATCATGTTAGATTAGAACAAGGGTTCAATGCTTGGAGTATATGAATTTATTTTTTAAAAATATTTTGACAAGGGCAATTTGAAACTATGCCTAAAGATCTATAAAACCATGCATAAACTTATAAACTTTGACTCAGCAATACCACTACTAAAAACTAACTCTCCAATATCAAATATCAATGTGTTCTGAGATGTACAGATCTGTCAGGTCAGCAGGAGAATATTGTGTTAAAAAGAAAATTTCTGTATGTGAAAGAGAGTAACTTGGGAGGATTGTCAGTATTGTACAAATGTGACATATAGCCCACCCATGACACCTGTCAAATTTTAGAACCAATCCATTACCCATCTGCAAGAAATAGGCACAATGATGAACTAGTTCAATAAAATGCCCATTTAACTATAAGCGATAGTTCTTTGTAGAAATTTGGGGCTGTGGGCATGGAACACTGAATATAATGTCAGACTTGTGGATGTGCTGGTTGTTTTTGCTGAACTATTTTTTCCCCTTTCTTATTCTTTATTATAAAAGATAGTTCTTGGGGAGGGGTGGGGGCAGAAGTAAAGGAATATATTGGGAAATATAGTTGATATTTTAAAAATTCATTTTTAAAAAGAAGTAGTTTTGAGGACTTTCATCTCTTCACCCAACCCATTGTTTTTCATTGGTGCTCTTTCCATAGAGATGTGTCACATAAAGACATTGTGATACAGTGCAAAGAGCCTTGGCTTTTTCAGAATCAGAGGACCCGGGTCTGTCACTTTCTACCTGTATGACCTTGGATGAATCACTTCAGCCTCAGCCTACCCTGCATAGGCCCATACCTGAGAGCCTAGTTCTTCTAGAATTAATTAAGGAGAGGGGAAGGCCACTACAAAAATAGCTTCAACTCATGGCTTGCCAAGAGAAAACTGTCCCTCCCCTGTGTGCATTTTTCCTAATTATACAATGCAATGCAATGAAGATCAGCTAACACAGAATTCCTGTCTGGTGTCAGAAAACATGTTAACAAAAGTTTACCATCCAACAAGCATTTATCAAGCACTTACTATGTGGAGAGAAGGAAATGTATATGTGATGTGTTATGAAGGTAGCAATGATAATCCTTGACAAGAGATTGCTTATGTGGGGTCAATGGGATGAGGAACTGAGGATGATATAGAGGTTAGGAGACTAGATGACTAGAAGGAAAATAGTGCCCTTGCAGTAAGAAGAAAATTGGGAAGAGGGGTGAAGGTTTGGGGAGACAGTTAATGAGCTCTGTTTTGGGTGAGTTGAGTTAGAGATATCTACAGGACCTCCACTTTGATATGTCCAAAAAGCAGCTAGTGCTGTAGCATTGGACTTAAGGAGAGAGAGAGCAATGCTTGATGTATAGATCTGGGAATTATCAGCATAGAAATGATAATTCCATCTGTGAGATCTAATGAGATCATGAGGTAAGGTAACATAAAGAGAAAAAAGAAAAGGGGCCAGGTCATACACTTACTTGTTTGTGGAATGGATGGCTATCTTGTCCAACCCTTTACTTTGTCATTCTTTTACTGCACATGAATTAGGAGATTGCTCCTTTTCTCTGTTCAAAATTTAAAATATTTATCTCAACATTGATGCTTATGTGGGTCACTATTAACTAGGCTCATTTATCAAATTGTCTAGACTCTTTCTAGACTTACCTCATCATATAAAAGAATATCTCCCCTTTCTGTCATTTATTAAGTAATTAACCACTATCCCTACTATTTTCTCCTGAACACCATGATTTCACTTCTACATGAAATGAACATGCATCCATGAACAGAGGGATAGATTTTACTGCCAGTGGGACCGAATGGGAAGCAATCCAATGGTTGATGCCAACCCATGCCAGTGATCACAGTTGTCACTCCTGATTTTGACTTTTATTTTCCTTTCCTTTCTAGAATATGCAAAAGGAAATCAAGATCTAACTTTATGGTCTCTGTGAATATATATTATTACAATTGATTCATGCTCTATGTCAACAGATACCAAATCCCATGGAAATATCTTTCAACTTTATTGTGATAATAAGAATTTCTATCAAGTGAGTAGGGGGATGGGGATGAAGCAACAGGCTGGGGTTTTTCCATCCAGGTTCTGATATTGGGCCAAGACACCTAGGTTCAAGTCCTGTTTCTACCATATACTACCTATGTGACCCTGGACAAGTTATTTCTCTTCTTTGACCCTCAGTTTCTTTATCCGTAAAATGGAATCATATTTGTACTGCAACCACAGGAGGTTATTGTGAATAAACCATTTTGCAAGCTATAAATTGCTGTATAAATTATAGTGCCATGTGCAATTATTATAATACCATAAAACTCTGCTTACCCAACAATTCAGTTCAATTCAACAAGTATTTGTTGCTTTAGACATTGATCCATTGGCTAAATACTGGATGTATGTCCCTTTATACTCTTGTAAAATGCCATTGTTTCTGGTGATGAGGTCATCATTCTTTTTTCCTGCTTTTATTCTTTCTGAATATTGAGTTAGGATGAGCACTTCAATCTATTTGCACAATCATGTTCTAATTCACAAGAGATCTCCTGATGGTTCATAGGCTCAGCAAACATCCCTTTTACTTGAAGTTTTTTGTAATCTCCTCAACTGCTAGTGACCTTCCTCCTGAACTACCTTGTACTTAGCTACATTGAATTTATTTGTATTTATTCTTTTTTTTTACTTTTCCCTGCATAAATAGCCTGTCTAGACAGCTAGATGTTGCAGTGGATGTGGGTCTGAACTTGGAGTCAAGGAAGACCTGAATTTAAGTCTTGTTTTAAACACTTACTAGCTCTGATCCTGGGCAAGTCACTTAAACTCTCTCAGCCTCTGTTTCATCATCTATAACATGGAATCTATTATTATGATAGGAGATATAGCGAGTTATAATAGTAGATGCTATAGCATCCCCTTCATGACGTTGTAGGAAGCATCACATGAGCTAACTTGTGTAAAGCACTTTGCAAACCTTAAAGTTCCACATACATACTCGTTGTTCCTTGTCCTTGTGTTTTCCCCATCATAGCTTTTTGAAAGTAGAGGTTGTTTCATTTGTTATATTTGTATCCTCAAAGCCTGCCACATGCCTGGAACATAGTAGGTGCTTAATGAATGCTTTTTGATTAATTAATTTTCTTACCTAGTCTTAATCACTGAATGGATGCTGCCTCAAACAAACTGAGACCTGGGAAAGATCTTAACTTAAAAAGGCCAGGGTCTCCCACTGCATCAGGGGCCATCTCCAGTTGTCCTGACCTATACCTTGCCATTAGATCCAGATGACTGCAGAGGAGAGAGTGAAGCTGATGACTTTGCACAGCCCTGCATCACTTAAATCCAATTCACTTTCAAGTCATGACATCACCTCCCTGATGTCATCAGTCCTCTTCAAGAACAAAGGACAAACACAACAATGATTAATTATTTGATTGTAGGATAGGGAGAGGAATGCTTCTTGACCCTTGGTTTGAGACACACCACTCTATCCTCATCTTAAAATCCTCCTCTCTTCTAAGATCATAGCTTTAGAGTTGGAAGGGGTTTTTGAAATAATCTAAACCAACCCTCTCATCTTACAGATAAAAAAAGGTCTCAGACCAAGGCCCAAAGAAGTTAACTTGTTCAAGTCTAATAAGTAGTAAGTAGAAGAGCTAGTTTTTGTACCCAGGTCTTCTGACATCAACTCCATTACTCTTCCAATTGCATTGTTTTAATACTTCGTCTAAATAGGGATTATCCCATCATTCTAGCCTATTGAAATCCTGATTCTGTCATTCAATATGTTAGCATTTCCTCCCATCTTTGTGTCATCTGTATATTTGATCTACAATCCATCTATGCATCTATACAAGTAATTTATTAAAATGTTGAACAGGGCTGGGTGCTCTTTGACATTCCATCACATTGAAATGGATTTATTAATCCCTACTTCTAGGACACTGTCAACTTACAAATCTACCTTACTAGAAACTGGACTCCTGGAATGAGACTGAATTTCACATGAACTAATAAAATACAAGAACCCTGTTTCTTGATTTTAAGTGACTCGCCCAGGGTCACACAACTAGTAAGTGTCTGAGGATGGATTTGAACTCATAAAGAAGAGTCTTCCTGATTCCAAACTCAGTGCTCTATTCACTGTGCCACCTAGTTGCCCCCGGAAGGCCCCTAGTTGCACCCTTATGTGGCAATGAATTAAAAGGCAAGAGGCATACTGCCCCCTTGAGAGGATCAGAGATGGTATCCTACAAATCTTAGACTCCACTTGGGCAAGTCATCAGTCAGATTTCAGTGACCAGTAGATGTAATGAGACTTAAGGCACCCAAACAACCAGGCAAGGAATTAAAGCAACTATTTAGCAACATGTAAACATTTCAAATGAAGTTGTCTGTTGAGATTCACTTTTTAACCAGCTGTGTTAATGTCATATAGACACAACAACATTTGGAGTCCCAAACTACCATATACCTTTATAAACAGATTCATTTTTAGTATGCTCAGAAAAATTATCTTTCTTTTGCTCAGGCTGTTTTGGTATCCATAATGGATTTGACTATGATGGTAGCAACCAGTCAGGTCACTCAAAAAAGATAGTGACCAACCAAGGGGAAATCAGGCCATTTAGTTCAAGTACATTTGATTTAATCATATGTTTAGACATTGACATAATTGAGAGAATTGCTCCCTTCAGTTTGGGGGTGAGATCAATCATTACATAAACTTAAGATGCTCTTCTTCCAAAGAAAAAGACTCAACTCAATAAAAGGGCAATAAAATTTTAGAACAAAGGGAATGATAGGGTAATGTTTTAATTGATTGCAAACTCCTTATGTGTTAGCAGTGGTGATATAGCAACCAAAAAAAGCTAATTCATTCTTCAGCTTCATTAAGAAAGATCCCACTATATTCTACCCAGGCTAAATCACATCTGGAATATTTTATCCAGTTCTGGATACCAGTTTAGAAAGGCTATTGATAAGCTGGACAGCATCCAGAGGGAAGCAACCAGCATGCTAAATAAACTTAAATAATAATAACTAAATAATATCTTATGAGAACTGATTGAAGAAACTAGGCATGGTTAACCTGAAGAAGAGGAAACTTGGAAGAGACATGATAGTTGTCTTTAAGTATTTGAAGGACTATAATATGAAAGAGGAGTTAGGGTTGTTGTGTGTGGCCCCAGATGGCAGGATTAGAAACAATGGATGGGGGTCAGCTAGGTGGCCCAGTGGGTAAAGCACAGGCCCTGAAGTCAGGAGGACCTGAGTTCAAATCCAACCTCGGACCAAACACTTGACACTTACTAGCTGTGTGACCCTGGGCAAGTCACTTAACCCCAATTGCCTAAAAAAGAAAAAAAATGTAAAAAAAAAAGAAACAATGGATGAAAGTTAGGAAGAGGAAAATTAGAGTAAGGAAATTATTATTTAAGGAAAAACTTCCTTAATTAGAACAACTTAAAAATGAAGTGGGTGGGTTCCCCTTCACCATTAATCTTCAAGCAGGAGCTGAATGGCCACTTGTTGGGTATGTTGTAGTGATATTTCTTTTTGGATGTTCATCAGGCTAGATGGCCAATGAGGCCACTTTCACCTCTAAATCCTGTGATTCTTTGATGTAGTAGTCACACACATTCAGAGAGTAGGGTTAAGCCTTTAAGTTATCAATCTGAAAATTCCTGGGGAAAAAAAAATCTTCCTTGGGAGTGTGTACATGTATATATGCATATATTTATATATTACACAGCTGTAGTCTAGATTTGCACATGTATACATCATAGAACATAAGCTCTTTGAGGGCAGGGATTATCTTTTATTTCGACCTTTCTTTACCCAGTACCTAGAATAGTAGTTGCTAAATAAACATTTGTTTAATTCATGGTTATATATGTTGACATATCCACACACTACAGGTGGATGTGAATTAAGCAAGTGTGAATCCTTTCCTACTTTGAATCCTTCCTCCTGCATCTGGTAGGTTTAAACCCCTACAGGTCATCTTGTCAAAATACATTTTTCTTCCTGCAATAAAGTACCCTGAACAGAAACAAACATAGTCCTTTAAAAAAAAAAAAACTCTGTCAATGTTGCCGAATGATCATAAAGAAAACCGGGCATCTCCACCCGAAATATCAATAACTGGAACGCTAGTGATTTGTTAACAGGGAAGAAAACAAGCCAACTGGCTCTCCAGTGACTGTCACTAATATTTATTCGTCCAGTGACTGTTAATCAAACCAAGTTTACAGTCCCGTACAGCACCTGTCACAGGTGCTGATCATTAATCAGCTATTACAGCGGTTTATTCTGCCGCTGACAACTCGCAATTTTCCCCTGATTCAGCGAGTTTGTCAGGTGGGAATTATGGCATAGAGCATGTGACAAAACACATCACCCTTTTTTCTCTTCCTCCCCCCATTTTTTTTTGCATTTTCAGGCTCCTCTCTCTCCCTCTCTCTCCCCCTTTTTAGACAAACAATATCTGGGAACTCAGAAGTAATAAGGCGGAATGCATAATTAATTACCCAGCTTGCTCTAATTAGGGATGAATAAGTTGTGTCCCTCTCATCATCACAAATGTGGTGATGGGTAATACCCGTTTATGCTGTATTAACTGCAAATATGCAGCCCTCCGGAGAGCACTTCTGTTGATGAACTTGATGAATGTGACAATAATTAGCAGAGACAGATGAGAGCTAAATTACTCCTGACAATGTAATGCTATCCTGCTCGAGGGCCTGGGAACGTGGCAGGAGAACATGGCAGGGACCTGGGCCTGGCTGCTAATTAATAGTCTCTCTCTCTCTCTCTCTCTCTCTCTCTCTCTCTCTCTCTCTCTCTCTCTCTCTCCCTCCCTCTCTCTCTCTCTCTCTCTC
>NW_020954588.1:19027029-19068465 GCF_900497805.2 Vombatus ursinus | reverse complement strand
CTCTCTCTCTCTCTCTCTCTCTCTCCCTCTCTCTCTCTCTCTCCCCCTCTCTCTCTCTGTCTCTCTCTCTCTCTCCCTCTCTCCTCTTCTCTTTTCCTTTCTCTTTTCTCTCTCACCAGTAGGAGGAGAAAAAAGGAAGAACGGTAATTGTTTTTGTCACAGGCTGCAGGGAGTTATCAGGGTAATCAAGTTAATTAGCAGAACAAACATCCTTTCACTGCTTTACCAGATTGAGGAAAAGAGGGTAATTCAAACTGCAGAAAGATATGACAAGATGAGATGATAAGGGAAGAAATTTTACACAAGAGGCCAAAGGAGAAGAATCCATTACCCACCCCCCTTTATTTTGTTGGCTCGGTGTGGGGAGGAGGGTTAGACAAGCTTTCCTTTCAGCTGGTCCATTTGCTTATGGATGAAACTTTATTATTATGATTTGGAGTTGGATTGGGAAGTGAAATGAAGAAAGCTCATGTAACATCATTGACATTTTTTTTCCCAGAAATGGATGGGTTTGTTCAATTGCCTCTTTTATAGCCTAGACTTTCCCCCAATGTTTTGGGCACAGAATTGAGTTTCAATGATCTTCAAAAGAGAACTTTTAGCTGATTTTAGGCCTATTGACCCCAATGACCCAGTGATTTCTTTCTGGATAATTTAGTGTCAAGTTAGAAGTTGTCGACAGATTTCTCCAAGTAGCATTGGCTATTCCTATTCTTCTGTGCAAAGTGCAAAGTACAAAATTAAAACTGTGTGCTAGCACCTAGTAGACACTGAATGAGTAATTGTTGAATTGCATTGAATTGTTGATTTTTTTAATGGCAAAAGTTGTCATCTTGTTCAAATATGTCACCATTTAATTTTCCTTTGGAGCTGTTTAAATGTGTTGGAAGACTGTCCCAAAACAACTAATGAGAAAAATGAAAAAAAAAATTCAGTTGCTTTTTAAAAACATTATGACAATCCCTTCCCCCTCAACTGCAAAAAGCAAAAAAAAAATTCTCTCTGCATATTTTGCACTTTCACTTTCCCTTATAAATACAGTTAATGGCTAATTTTCTTAAGTTCTGTTAGTTTAAAAATATGAATGACCACTTTCAAAAAAAAATCTTACACCCATATAACCTTAGTAAAAACACACCACCTTCATTTTAAAACATTATTCAAGGGGAAAAAGAGTTTTTGACTAATTCACTGTAAGTACATTTCAGGTATTAATTTTTTTCCATTTCCACAGAGTAGAACTCAGAAGTTCCATATTGCCTTCAAGGCCCAGCTCAAATGCTACCATTCCTAACATGATCCATCCAGTTGCTAGTGCCCTCCTCCTCAAAAAAAATATTTTGTATTTACTTCCTACCTTTTATATGTACTTACTTGTATGCTTGCTGTTTCAACTCAGTAGAATGGTAAGCTCCCTAAGGACAAAGACAAATTCCTTTTATGTGTGTGTACACCTAGTTTAGTGCCTGCATATAACAGGAGCTTCATAAATGCTTAATCAATGAATGAATGAATATAGGAATATTTATTTTTCTAAAAGCATGGCTCTTGGTAGTATAATGAAAAAGAAAAGGTGGAGAGGCATCAGACACCAATTTTGAAAATGTTGAAATAACCCTTTTTAAGTGAGCTTGGTTCCAGGAGAAGGTCAATAAACATTTATTAAGCACTCATGCAGTAGACATTGTGCTAAGTGATGGATGAGAAAAAAATTGTTACTCTCGGTTCATAATGGTTAACTACATAATACTGGGGAAAGCATAAGAAGAAATTAATCTTCCAGTGGTCACTGATACCTCCTAACATCCCTGAGCTAGACTGGACTGCTTATTTGTGTCTCCTCATTATATGAAAGAATGGGGGCTGGGGGGGCAGGGATTTTGTCACAAGGTCAAAGGAAGTAAAATGGGTATCTGAACTTGTTGAGACATGAATCCTTCATTGTTCCACACATGATTTTTGCCTAAATATTGATATCTATCTATAAATACAATGTATAGAATGATGGGTAACTTTTGACAAGTTTCGCAATATGTATTGTTTCCTGTAATTTCTAGTGTCTACCAGCAGAAAAAAAAATTACCATAATGAATTTTCAGACATGCATGTGTCTTTCTGATCAGATCCGGGATCATGTCGCATTTTAGTGGCAGTCTATCACTGGTTTTCAGCAAATAATCTAAAATGTGAAATAATACATTGGACATTTCCCTTTCTGTTTGAAACGTATTCTAGTTCTGTGTGGTCAGCATGGCACTGAATCAGCTCCTTACTATAAAAAATAACATCACCCAGGATCTCTTGCCTTTCAGAGCAGGATGTTCTTTCCACAAATACAATGCTCTCGCATAGTCATTCAATACCAACATTCCAACATTTTGAAACATCAGAACTCATGATGGAAATTCTTGGAAAATCATCTTAAGACAATTTCCTCCCTTCAGCAACCCATCCCCAAAGAATGATGTATGCCTGCCCAGAAATTATTTTTAGAGTCGGGCCTTTCCAATTCTCTGATCCCATGGTCCTATGAATTACAACTGAATGACCTAAATTAGCCATGTATAAAAAGTTCAAAGACCACCCTAGGTCAGATCTGAAAGTTATTTTTCATTAAGATATCTGCACATTTGGCAATAGTTTGTAATTCTACTATGATATTTTCAAGAATATAAATAGATATATTAGATTGTCCCTTCCAATGACTATATTACTTATTTTGGGCATACATAAATATGAGTATGAACATCACCTCTCTATTGAAGTACATTTACCAGTAAATGCCATTGTGGGCCAATCTAGCTTCTCCTTCAAGATTGATTTGCCTTTCTATCATTAGAAGAATGGAAGACTAAATAGGTACTAGAAGCAAAGCAAACGATACCCGACAGTATACCGCAGGTCCTATTAGATTGGTGCAGTGAACTTGAATGTGACAATGTACAGATTAATGTTGTATGACATCCCCCCCCGATTTTCTGAGCCACTCCTTTAAAACAAACAAGCAGCCCTAACTTCTTGTATTTAATCACTTTTCTTTCCCTTAGTTTCATGTTTTTAAGTATCTTCTGGCATAATCAGTCTTGGTTTATTTGTCTGAAAGTTATAATGGTTCTTATTTATTTACTTTCTCCCATAATTTGCCTGAGGATGAGCTCCATTGCTGAGAGTGTATGAAAACAGGCTCATAACAAGGCAAATCTGCTTCTTGTTAATTTTCTCTACGATACATATGATTGTTAGTTTGTTTTCTTTTGGTGTTCTGAAGAATTTGATTAAATACTGGTCTTTCCGTTGTACCATCATTCTCCTTGACTGGATCCCAAATTACTTGATCTCTTCAAAAGGTAATAGAAGATTACAAATGACTTAAGCTTCATTTGTCACTAAGGAAGATTGCTCTTTGAAAATTTCAATTTAGAGAAATGACATGTCATAGTGAAAAGAAATTCACATACTGCTCAATTAAAGCGTGACCACATTGAACACAGACAAAGTCTCAGTTTTCAAATGGGTTACAAATTCCCAATATTGGCACATTGAATTAGGGGAGAGAATGTCCTGGCATGCAAAAAATGTATTGTACAGTCAGAGATTAAAGAATAAGGAACCAGATCCAAGGAAAGAGGTTTAGCCCCTGGGTTGTTTGCATAAGTGATGTGAGAATCCTTGTTCATTTTTATTAATGTCCCTGAATTCCTGTGCCATTTCTTCAACATTATTCAGTGATCTGGGCATCTTTCTTTTCATCAGAGTTCAAGAGAATATTATGTGGGGAACCAATTACAAAGGTCTAAAAATAAATCATGGCTTGAGTTGGCTAGGATTTTTTTTACCCCCTGCTTTTGAATTACAAAATTATTTAAATGTTATCTGTAATCGAGGTGTGACATCACTATATGATAAAATTACAATACTCTCTAATGACATTAAGAAAGTGCATGCAAAAAAATGTTTGTACACAAGGTGGTGATGTTAGCAACCAACTCCACCACCTTTATTCAGCTGGAAACCATAATAAATAACAACAGACTGTTTTCCCTAAGTGAGCGCCAGTTCAGGTGTTCTCAAGATGACAAACATCAAGGATGTAAGGCCACAGAGAAAGAGAAGAAACCTATAACATGGAGGACATCCTATAATACACAGGACAAGCAATCATAGGAAATGAAAAGAAATCATCAAATTGCTTAAGTAGAAACTATAATATTCTTCTTGAATTCCTTAGAAAAAACACCCCAAAAAACAAAAAAATATAATGAGATACTAGTGCATGTAAGTATCCAGGAATTCAGCACTACTAAATCTCTAAGCTTCCAGTGATCCTGCTTTTGGATAGCTGAGTCTGGAGAAGTTCATTCCAATTTCAAACTTGTCACTGTATCTTTTACAAGATAAAACCTTGGGAAAAAAAACCCACCCGCAACCCCAGCTACCTTGCTTACAGAGCAATCTTTTCCCTCTCACAACCTCTCCCCCCCTTTAGAAATAGCTTTCTTTCTCAAAATATTGACTCACTCATTGACCCCTTGACTAGCAAAGCCTCCCCCTCCCATTCTTCCTCCTTATACAGAGATCAGTCTTTAGTTTAACATTGGCATAATTC
Source organism: Vombatus ursinus (assembly GCF_900497805.2). Taxonomy (NCBI): domain Eukaryota; kingdom Metazoa; phylum Chordata; class Mammalia; order Diprotodontia; family Vombatidae; genus Vombatus; species Vombatus ursinus. The sequence goes on along the minus strand of NW_020954588.1, from coordinate 19,063,859 downwards.
ACAGCAATTAAGTATGAAAGCTGTGAATTCCAACTCATAAACCTTATCCATTATGAAATCTTATTACCACTGTTAATTTTAAACTAAATAAAACAACAAATATAGACTAACTTTACCAGCTGAACTAATTTTTGAGCATTGATACCTTCATGCTTTCACAAAAAATATATATTGATTATTAATACTAGTCTCAGAAAAAATTTAGACATTTTCTCTTTTGTTGCAAAGTATCATTCTTTGATTTAAGATACTTAAAGAACTGAATGATGTCATCACCAGTAACATGGAATTTCTTAAACATAGGGCGGAAAATGTGATCCCCTAAATCCCCAAGGTGAGCTTTATCCTTGTTATCTTTTCAATTCTAAGTACTTTCCTCCCTTTGACATGAAAAGAGTAGTAGCTGTGAATTTGCCAGCTATAAAAGTAAAATGTCTGTTCTTGCCCAGACTCAGTTTGAGTCTGAAACTGAAATGCAATGAAGACGGCTTAGAAATCACAACAGATGTTTGTCAACCTGGTGCTCACTCTCATGGTCGCTGTTGCTGCCTGTTGTCTTTTCTTGACGTGCTGTCAGCCGCCTCTCACCTGGGACTAGTGATATCTTATCAAAGCCTGAACAGGTCCCCGTCACAACAGGCAGATAATAGTGCTTTTCAATCTATCATATGAGAAGTCTTAAAGAACCATGGGACCGATGGGTCAGGTGACAGCTTGATGGACAGCTTGACAGCACTTAGAGCATCATGGGAAATGGTTGTCACCTGATTTTCTGAGCAACCAGGGAGATAACCTTCACAATGAGAGGGAAAAAAAAATCTGAATATCTTTCCAAGATTTGGCAATGGGGTTGGTGTTCACTTAAGTGATAATGGGTATGAATTTAGATGACTCAAAATGGTGTTATCAGGGCAAAAACATCTCCAGTTTTAAGACATAATTGACATGTTTAGCTTTTCCTTTTCCTTTTTTTTTTGTTCAAGCATAATTTGGGACAAAAAATGAATATAGGACGTTAGAAATGAAATCATCTCATTCAAGTAGGTTTTATTCATCAGATAGAAATCTATCTAATGAAGCTATCTAATCCAACCCTCTCATTTTATAGATGAAGAAACTGAGGCCCAAAGAGATATAGTTAGTTTCCCAAGGTCACATCAAGTTGGGATTCCAACTCAGGTCTTCTGACTCTAAATTGAGCCTTCTTTCCACTAAGAGCACACAGTCTCCCCTATTTAACTGTAGTGGCAACAGCAGAGCACTACTTTGTCTCACAATGACTGCTTCAGATGAGCACCTTCAATTGAATTCAGTTGAGTCCAACAAATGTGTATTAAACACCTACTATGTGCCAGGTGAAGTAACTAGGTGAGCAGTGGAGAGTGCTGGGCCTGGAGTCAGGAAAACTCCTCTTCCCCGAGTTCAAATCTGACCTCAGACACTTACCAGCTATGTGACCCTGGGCAAATCATTTAAACCTGTTTGCCTCAGTTTCTTCATCTGTACAATGAGCTAGAGAAGAAAATGACAAACCACTCCAGTATCTCCGCCAAAAAAACTTCAAAAGGGGTCAAGTAGAGTCAGTTGTAACTTAAATGAGTGAACAACAACAACCATACGTTCCAGGCATTGTGGTACTTTCTGAGGATACAAAGATAATACCCTCAAGAATCTTATATTATATAGACCTATATTTCACTTGTTACAAACCTTGATCTATGAATAATTTTACACATTACATTTTCATTTCAAAAGCCTGTAGTTATGACCACTTTTAGTTCCAGGATACACTTCCCTTTTTGGTGTCTTTTTTTGGCACATCAAGAAAAGACAACAGGCAGCAGCAATGACCATGAGAGTGAGCACCAGGTTGACAAACATCTGTTGTTATTACTAAGTCATCTTCATTGCATTTTAGTTTCAGACTCAACTTGAGTCTGGGCAAGAACAGACATTTTACTTTTATAGCTGGCAAATTCACAGCTACTACTCTTTTCACGTTGAAGGGAGGAAAGTCCTTAGAATTGAAAGGATACCAAAAAAGATTAAAAAATGGGGAGCTATGGCTATGGAATGCTACACATACAGTCAGATACCATTGCTGCATTGGTCTTCTCAACCCCATGGATCATAGTACATCAGGCCTTCTATCTTCCACTATCTATCAAAGTGTGTCCAAGTTCATGTTCATTGTTTCCGTGACACTTTCTATCCATTCCATCCTCTTCCATCCTCTCTTTCTTTTGCCTTCAATCTTTTCCAATATCAAGGTCTTTTCCAGTGAGTCCTCTTTTTCCGTTGTGTGGCCAAATTATGTGTCCATCTTCAGCTTCAGCATTTGATCTTTCTGTGAAGAGTCTGAATTAATTTCTTTAAGTATTGGCTAATTTGATCTTGTTGCTGTCCAAAAGACTCTCAAAAGTCTTCTCCAGCACCAAATTCAAAAGTGTAGATTCTGTACCATTCACCTTTCCTTATAGTTCAACTCTCATAACCACACATTACTAATGGAAAAACCATAGCTTTGACTAGGTGGACTTTCATTGGCAAGGTGATGCCTCTGCTTTTTAGCATGCTGTCCAGATTTGCCACAGCTTTGTTTCCAAGGAGCAAGCATCTTTAGTTTCATGGCAGCAGTTGCCATCTACTGTGATCTTCGAGTTCAAGAATATAAAATCTGACACTGCTTCCATTTCTGTTCCCTCTACTTGCCAGGAATTTATGGGACTAATTGCCATGATCTTAGGTTTTGTTTTTTTTTTATGTTAAGCTTCAAGCAAATGTTTACACTCTCTTTTACCCTCTTCAATAGGCTTCTTAATTCTTCACTTTCTGCCTTCAGTGTGGCATTGTCTACATATCTGAGATTGTTGCTATTTCTCCTATCAACCTTAATTCTAACTTTTGATTCATCTAGCCTGGCATTTTACATGATGTAATCTTCATATAAGTTGAATAAATAAGGTGGCAATATACAGCCTTGTTGTACTCCTTTCCCAATTTTAAACCAATCAGTTGTTCCATGTTCAATTCTAACTATTGCTTCTTGACCCACCTACAAGTTTCTCAGGAAACAAGTAAGATGTGCTGGTACTCCCATCTCTTTGAGGACTTGCCACATTTTATTGTGATCCACACATTCAAAGGCTTTAGTATAACCAATGAAACGGGAGTAGATTTTTTTTTCTAGAATTCCCTTGCTTTCTCCAAAATCTAATGAATGTCAGTAATTTGGTCTCTGGTTCCTCTGCTTCTTTGAAATGAGCCTGCACTTCTGGTAATTCCTGGTTTACATAGTGCTGAAGCCTAGCTTGCACAATCTTAAGCATAATCTTACTGGCATGTGAAATGAACACAATTGTTCAGGAATTTGAACATTCTTTGGCATTGCCTAACTTTAGGATTGGGATATAACTGATCTTTTCTAATCCACTGTTGAGTTTTCTGAATTTTCTGACCTATTGAGTGCAGCACTTTAACAGCATCCTCTTTTAGGATTTTAAATAGCTCAGTTAGAATTCTATAATCTCCACTAACCTTATTGTCTTGTTTTTGGTGAGGCAATTGGGGTTAAGTGACTTGCCCATAGTCACATAGCTAGGAAATATTGTGTCTGAGGCTGGATTTGAACTCAGGTCCTCCTGACTCCAGGGCTGGTGCTCTATCCACTATGCCACCTAGCTGCCCCTACACTGGCCTAATTGTTAGCAATGTTTCCTAAGGTCCACTTGACTTTATTCTTGAGGATATATGGCTAGAGAGCAGTAACCACACCACCATGGTTATCAGTGATGTTAAGATCTTTCTTGTATAATTCTTGTGTATTCTTGTCACCTCCTCTTAATCTTTCTACTTCTGTTAAGTCCCTACCATTTTTGTCTTTTATCATGCCCCTTCTTGCATGAAACATTTCCTTGATATCTCTAATTTCTTAAAGATATCTCTTGTCTTTCCCATTCTATTGTTTTTTTTTCTATTTCTTTGCATTACTCATTTAAGAAGACCTTTTTTATCTCTGCAATTTTCTGGAATTCTGCATTCAGTTTCTTTTTTATCTTTTTTCTTTGCCTTTTGCTTTTCTTCCTTCCTCAGCTATTTTTAAGGCCTCAGCAAATAGCCCTTTTGCTTTCTTGCTCTTCTTTTTCTTTGAAATATTTTTTTTGTAGCTTCCTCCTATACAATTGTGAACCTCTGTCCATAGTTCGTCAGACACTCTTTCTACCAGATTTAATCCCTTAAATCTATTCATTACTTCTACTTCATATTCATGTTACTTAGGTCATATCTATATGGTCTGATGATTTTCCCTATTTTCTTCAATTTAAGTCTAAAATTTGCAATTAGAGGCTTATGATCTGAACCACAGTCAGCTCTAGGCCTCTTTTGCAAAATATATAATGAATCTGATTTCAATACTATTTGTTGATGTGTAGTCACTTTTTGGGTTGTTGAAAAAGAGTTTGCTTATGAGCAGCAAGCTATCTTGACAAAACTCTATTAGGCTCTGCCCTGCTTAATTTTGTATTCTAAGGCCAAACTTGCCTGTTATTCCAATTATCTTTCAATTTCCTATGTTAGCATTGCAATTCCCCTACAACAAATATGACATCTTTTTTGCTGTTATTTCTAGAACATATTTTACTTAACTATGTGTACTTATTAAGAGGTTGTATTTTTTAGGGGATATGAAGGTGAGAAGCAATGGTTGTTAACCTAAAAAAACACAATTAAAAAAAGAGAAAATTGTGTTATGAATAATGTAGTCCAAATTTTAGTCTGATTAGATTCAGTGTCACTTATTTGATAGGGTCATAAAGAAAGGGGAAGAAGGTATTAAAATCATAGTTTTGAGACCATCTATAACCAAAAATTTAATTGTGACAAGGTCTTTTTCTAGTGTCCAATGAGTTGATACAGTACTAGAGTTGCTGAGCCATGTACATATTGACATAAGGATTATAAATGAAATTAGAAGACAAAGAAATTATAGTTAAATGGAAGGATGGTTCACAGAGTTCCCTAAAAGAAGCAAAGAAAGGAGTTGGTTGGCTGGCTTGTTTTTGTCATGTACACAAAGGCAAAGAAGCATCATTCATCATGAAATGAGCACCTCTTGTCATGTGCTTATGATAAGCTAAGCAAAAAAAAAAACATTGAAATAATTGTAGCTTATGTGCTAGCTTCTGTTGCAGAAGATAAAGTAGAGAAATTTTATGAAGAATATGACAAGGCACTACACTTCTTCATCTCTAAAATTAGGAGGATTTACTAGGTGTTCTCTGAAGTCTCTTCCAGCTATACATTGAAGATACTATGGATATATATCTTAATACTTAATGATTTCATTCAACAAAGAACAAGAAAAATATGGTAGAACATATGGTTCTGAATTAAAAAAAAGAAAGAAGTCAACAGCTTATAGATCAAAAAGAAGCTTCACATCTGATTGTGATAAATATTTTCTTTTTTGTTTATTTATTTATTTTTGGTGTTGTTGTTTGTCCTTCTTTCTTTTTTATTAATTTATTATTTTTAGGTTTCAAAATTCACTTCCACAAGATTTTGAGTTCCAAATTTTCTCTCCATCTCATCCCTCCCCCCACCCCATGAAGGGTTTCTGAAAGGGCATTCTGAATACCCTTGCCCTTAATCTGCCCTCCCTTCTATCTCCTCCCCTTCTTTTATCCCCTTCTCCTTCTATTTTCCTGTAGGGCAGGATAGATTTTAATACCCCATTGCCTATACATCGTATTTCCCAGTTGTATGTGAAAACAATTTTTAATGTTTGTTTTTAAAACTTTGGGTTCCAAATTTTCCACCATCTTGGTCTGAATACTTTCTTTAAGAAGAGATTTGACTCTAGACATGATAAGTACTGAACAATATCACAAAAAAAAATTAATTAATGGTACCTTAACAAATTGAGAATGACTGGTTGTTGGTGTGGTGGTGATTTTAGAATCAAATGTCTTCATATAGCCAGATTATTGACAAGTTGGAGCCAAACTCAAAAAAAAAAGGAAAGAAAAGGTAAAGATGAGAAGATAGTCCAATCATAACCTTTCCAACATGACCCTTTTTAAAAAAAAATCTTGACTCTGAAATAAGAGTCAAGAAATATGAGGCAGAGTCAAGATGGGGGAGTAAAAGCAGTGACTTGCTTGAGTTCTCCCCCAAAGCCTTCCAAATACCTGTAAAAATGGCTCTAAACAAATTCTAGAGCAGCAGAACCCACAAAATGAGTGAAACAGATTTCTAGCCCAAGACAACCTGGATGGTTGATTGGAAAGATCTGTTGTGCTGGGCTGGGAGAGGAGCATAGTTTAGCGTGGGCATGCAGGCAAAGACTAGGCCTCAATGAACCTGGATCAGGCTTCAGGGGACTGAATCTTGGGCAGCTGTGGTGGTTTCCAGACTTCTCAACCAATAAACACCAACAAAAATTTAGAATGTCATTAGGAAAGATCTGTGACCACAGTGAGAGAGAAGCTCGGTCCCAGCCCAAGTCCTGGCGCAGCCCTGGGGCAGCAGCTGCTTCTGGTACTATCAGCCCACAGACTGAGGGGGAATCAAGTGACTGATCAGAGGGGGATTGCAGGGATCCCTTTGCTGGTGCTGAGGCAGGAATCTCTTTCTTTGCTCTGTTTGGATCTGGGTCACAGTTCTGGGTGGTGGTCCTGGGCAAGGAGGAGTTCTGGCGTGGTGGAGCTTAAAGTGGAGGTGGAAAGGGAATCCTCCTCACAGTTCCAAGGTAGAAAGGAGTGCTTGTGGTCACTCATAGACCAGAGCACAGGCCAGGAAAAGAGTAAACCCCTCGCCCTTGATCATGCCACCTTGGAAGAATGGAAAATTTATAGGTTCCTAGAAGTATCTCTGAAAATAGCTGCAGAAAACCTTTGAAGCTTGGGGCAGTACATTCTCCACACTGGAAGCATATCCCTATCTTAACAAAGAGTTTAAAACTCAAGTAATTATCTGGGATAATGAGTAAACTGTGCAAAAAAGTCAGACCATAGATTCTTTCTTTGGTGACAAAGAAGATCAAAACATACAACCAGAAGAAGACAACAATGTCAAAGCTCCTACATCCAAAACCTCCAAGAAAAATATGAATCAGTTCCAGGCCATGGAAGAGCTCAAAAAGAATTTTGAGAAGCAAGTAAGAGAAGTAGAGAAAAAACTGGAAAGAGAAATGAGGGTGATGCAAGAAAATCATGAAAACAAGTCAACAGCTTGCTAAAGGAGATCCAAAAAAAAAATACTGAAGAAAATAACACCTTAAAAATAGCCTAACCCAAATGGCAAAAGAGGTCCAAAAAGCCAATGAGGAGAAGAATGTCTTAAAAAGCAGAACTGGGGGGCAGCTAGGTGGCGCAATGGATAGAGCTCCAGCCTTGGAGTCAGGAGGACCTGAGTTCAAATCTGACCACAGACACTTGACACTTACTAGCTGTGTGACCCTGGGCAAGTCACTTAATCCCAATTGCCTCACCAAAAAAAAAAGCAGAATTGGCCAAATGGAAAAGGAAATCCAAAAGCTCACTGAAGAAAACATTTCCTTAAAAATTAGAATGGAGCAAATGGAAACTAGTGACTTTATGAGAAATCAAGTCATTGTAAAACAAAACCAAAAAAAATGAAAAAATAGAAGACAATGTGGAATATCTCATTGGAAAAACAAATGACCTGGAAAATAGATCCAGGAGAGATAATTTAAAAGTTATTGGACTATCTGAAAGCCATGATCAAAAAAAAAGAGCCTAGACATCTTCTTTCAAAAAATTACCAAGGAAAACTGCCCTGGTATTCCAGAACCAGAGGGTAAAATAGAAATTGAAAGAATCCACTGATCATCTCCTGAAAGAGATACCCAAAGGAAAACTCTTAGGAATATTGTAGTCAAATTCCAGAGTTTCCAGGTCAAGGAGAAAATATTGTAAGCAGCCAGAAAGAAACAATTCAATTATTGTGGAAACACAGTCAGGATAACACAAGATTTAGCAGCTTCTACGTTAAGGAACCAAAGGGCTTGGAACATATATTCTGGAGGTCAAAGGAGATAGGATTACAACCAAGAATCACCTACCCAGCAAAACTGAGTATAATCCTTCAGGGGGAAAATGGACATTCAGTGAAATAGAGGACTTTCAAGCATTCTTGATGAAAAGACCAGAGCTGAATAGAAAATTTGACTTTCAAATACAAGACTCAAGAGAAGCATGAAGAGGTGAACAAGAAAGAGAAACCATAAGGGACTTATTAAGGTTGAACTTTTACATTCCTACATGAAAAGATGATATTTGTAACTCATGAAACCTTTGTCAGTATTAGGATAGTTGGAGGGGAAAGAATTATATGTATAGATAGATAGATAGATAGATAGATAGATAGATAGATAGATAGATAGATAGATAGACAGAGGGCATTGGGTGAGTTGAAGATGAAGGGGTGATATCTGGAGAATAAAATTAAGGGGTGAGAGGATTATACTGGGAGGAGAAAGGGAGAGATAGAATGGTGTGAATTATCTCACATAAAACAGACAAGAAAAGGCTTTTACAATGGAGGGGAAATGGGGGAAGATGAGAGGGAATGAGGGAATCTTATTCTCATTGGATTTGGCTTACAGAAGGAATAATAAACATTCATTTGGGTATGGAAATCTATCTTACCCTACAGGAAAATAGGGGGGAAGGGGATAAAAGAGCAGGGTGGGGAAATAATAAAGGGCAGATTGGGGAAGGGGGTAATCAGAAGCAAACACTTCTAAGGAGGGACAGGGTCAAAAGATAGAATAGAAGAAATGGGGAGTGGAATAGGATGAAGGGAAATATAGTCAGTTTTTCACAACATGACTACTATGGAAGTGTTTTGCATGACTACACATGGATAACCTGTATAGAGTTGCTTGCCTTCTCAATGAGGGTGGGTGGGGAGGGAGGAAGGGAGAAAATTTGGAACCCAAAGTTTTAAAAACAAATGTTAAAAATTGTTTTCATGTGCAACTGGAAAATAAGATATATAGGCAATGGGGTATAGGAACCTATCCTGCCCTACAGGAAAATAGAAGGGGAAGGAGATAAAAGAAGTGGGAGGGAGATAGAAGGGAGGGCAGATTAGGGGAAGGGGTATGCAGAATGCATGCAGTCTTGGAGTGGGGAAAGGACAAGATGGGAAGAAAATTTGGAACTCAAAATCTTGTGGAAGTGAATGTTGAAAACTTAAAAGAAATAAATTAATAAAAAAAGAAATAAACAATAACCTGAGTTATAAAAAAAATTGCTGTAGTCATCATGCGCAAAAAAATTCTTGACTCTGAAATAAGGGAAATGAATAAGTGTAAAGACATTGACTCTGATTATCACCATTTCTCATAGAAATTTTAAAAGTTTAAAGCAGTTGCCAAAATAATAAGGCCAAAAGAGCCTGGAAATCACCTATTCCAACACATATTCAATTTCTTTGCCAAGTGGAATGACATGGAAGCAAAGGGAAACAAAACTTTAAAGTACAAGCTAAACATTACAGAATGGGAGGATGGAAGGATGGAAGAATATGAGTTACTGCCTCATAAAACAGTGAAAAGCAATATAAGAGAAGATAAATCTGCAGAAAGCTTTGCATGAGGCATTCTCCTACTCAGGGTATTTGTAAATGAAACCAGAATAAGAACAACCAATAAATGTGAGATGAAGAAGATTTGCCAGTATTTTTATAATGATTAATTTTGACCATCAACAGGAATAAACCTATCAGAATCATAGAATCTCACTGCTAAAACGAACCTCAGACACTATCTAGTGCCCTATGAATGAGATTTCCCTCTACAAAAAACATGATAAGTAACCATCCAGCCTTTGCTTGAAGACCTTCACTGAGGGAAATTCCACCATTTCAGGAAGCAAACCATTCTTCTTTGAGATAGAAATATAGTTTTATTACTCTATACATGTAATCTTAATAGCTCAATACTCAATGTACTGTTTGAGGAACTGAAAATAATGCTTAACACTGTTCCACACAACACAATATCTCATGGAATACTATGACCTCCAACTTACAGATGACTCGGAGTTCAATGGAAAATGCTTGGGTGAAAGCAGGCTGCAACATATTACCACCAATAATATGTGCCCAGAAGTGTTGTAAAAGGCAGCATTGTTGCTATATATGCCTAGAAAAGAATCACAGAATTGAGAGGTGAAAGGAACCTCAATGGTCATTAAATTGAACTCATATAAAAAAGAAACCCCAATTTAAGATGCCCAACAAGTGGTCATCCAACCTCTTTTTGAACTTCTACCCATTTCTCCTGCTTTGGCCCAGGAGGGCCAAAAAGAAAAATTTGAACTCTTGTCCACAGGACAGACCTTCAAATACTTGAAGACAGCTGTTGTATTCAACCAATGTTATTCTGGTGGAGATTAATAACTACTCCCTGAGTCCAGTCATCCAAGTAATTCTGAAATCATCTGCTTGTGTAATTCACACCTCTCCATCTTCTCCATAATAACAGTATGAGTTATCTTATCAACAACTTTGCTAAAATCTAAGTATCCACAGCATTCCTTTCATCTACTAGTTCAGTAATCTGGTAAAAAAAAATAAAGTTGGTCGGGCATAACCTGTTTTTGATGAAAAATGACAGCTTTTTGTAATCACTGTTTCCCTTTCTCAATATTCAGTAACCATTAATGATCCATCATTTAATTTTCCCAGGAATTGAAATCGAGCTCACTGACCTTGTTCTCTTCCATTTAAAAAATGGACCAACATGTGACCTTCTCCAGTCCTGCACTACCTCCCCCTTTAACTTTGACCTTTCAGATGTCACTGTCAGTGGCTCATCCTTCACAGGTGCCTTTTCTTTCAGAACCTGAGGATGTTGCTTACCTGGGCCAAGTAACTTAAGTTCATCGAGGGCATCTATAAACATATATTGGATCTTGACTCCCTTTGAGTCATTTCTATTCTGTCATTCCCAGTGTAAAGGTCATTCTTTGCAGAGAAAACAGAATAAATAAAACAAAAATCAAACATCACTCTCTTCTCTCTGTTGTCAGTTATGATCATTCCATCCACCCCAAACAAGGATCTTATCCTGGAGTTAATCCTCCCTTTTTGACCAATGTAGCTTTAAGGAAGGGGGGAAAAGCTGTTTCATTGTTTTTAGCTTCCTTCATCAGCTTCAGTTCATCATGAGTTTTAGGTTTCCTAACACTATTTTTACAAGATCATATTATAAATATATATTCATCTTTTGTTACCTAGCCTTGCCTCTCTCTTCTATATGTTTCTCTTTAAAATCTAAATTGGTTGGTGACCATATTGTTATCCCTGGGAATGCTTCATTTGTAATCCTTGTTGGAATTGTTTGCTTTCTTGTCTTCATAGTTTATCCTTCAATATCTCCATGCCTCCTGGGCTGAATCATTTTACTTCGTGGTATACTACTTATCTTTCTTCTAAATCTAAACCTTTTTTAATTAGTGTGGACTACGTGCACAGAGAAATCAAGGGGTAATAGAAAAGCAGCCTCAGTGCTAACCTGATACCCATTGAGAATTTAAAAACATATGTCACCTTCCAAACAAAGCATTTCCTGATTTTCCCAGTTGTTAATGCCCCATCCAATACTTCATATTTAGTAATGTGTGTTTTGTATTGACTTATCCATGTATATGTTAGTATATCCCCCAAGGTATATGGGATGTTCAGGGAGGGCTAACACGTCTGGTGTGAGGGATTGCCAAGACCTTTTCAGGACTGTTCATCCACCTTCAGTGTCCACCTGCACCCAACTCTCACCTGTGGCTTCAAGAAGCTGCAGGATGTTCAATGGCCTCACCTTGGTAAAATCATTTTGGCAGAATGGCTAAACCAGGTCAACGGTGATTAATACCCATAGGTGAGTAATCCCAAGCATGTGAAGACCTCCCCTGGTGGAATGGGCAGATGAGGACAATTTGTTTCAATGGCCATAAAGGCAGCTGAAGCAGGCACTGTGGAGTACTTAGAGCTTGGGCAGACATTGAAGACCCCAAGGTCATCCACTGCATCCTGAATTATCTAGTCATCTTCACTTTTGTCTTGCCAGTAGACCTCAATGACTCTGGAAGAGAGAGTGAAACTGACAACTTTGTGCAACCCTGCCTCACTTAAATCCAATTCAAACACAAGTCAAGACATCACCCTTGGTGTCACTGATCCTTTTTGGAAATGAAGGATGGACAACAAAAAGAAGTATATCCACCCACCCCCATATAATGTAAGCTTCTTGAGAATAAAGACTCATACATTTTTATCTTTGCATGTTTAACACAGCACAGTGCCTAGCATATAATATTATGCTTATTGAATTGAATTCATTTGACCTAGATGAAGGACCTCTGGCATGTTGAATAGATCCACTATGAAGAATATGTGGAAGTACATAATAAAAATTTTTAAAAAAATGCATAAGACATAAGTGGGTGGTCATCTCTATTTGTGGATGAACTGTCCACATGAATGAGATTATAACTCCATCAAAATATGTAAATGGAGGAAATACTATTTTATATGGGGATATGATCATTAATAATTATATTTTAATGTGAAATATTTATCTATATCATTCTCTGATACTTTGGTACTGTTATATGAATTTTAAAAAAACAGACTATAACTAGTAACCTTTAGGATCTATACTATGTGATAAAATATCCAGTAATATGATTATTTAATGTTTATTCTGAGAACCATTTAGCATGAATCTGCCCCAAACCAAATATCTTGTAAGTCATTGATTCAATAAAAATGGAACCTGGAACAGACAATTTAAATGATTTGCCAAAGGTCACAAAAGGAGAAAACTTCACAGATGGGATTAACTTTAGGTGATAGTTGGGTCTTTCTCTGGCTCAAAGACCAATAGACCATGTAATGCTGAGCAGAAAGCAGAGATTAAAAAAGCAAGGATTTTTCCTCCTGGAAAAATGTACTTTCTATTGTTGAAAATGGTACTGTTTGGTCATTCAAGACACATTTACAAGCACATTCTGTTTTTCACAAATATGGTTTCTTTGGATTCCAGTTTCAATGTGCTTTTCTAAATTGAGTCAGACCAAGGCTAGGTAAATTGTGAGAGCACTCACACAGTATTCCAAAAGACTGAGAAAATGAAGAGATTCAAAACCTCAAGATATTCTTAATATAGATCTTTAGGAGAAAAACACTATGTGCAGGAGAATATAAGTGGGGACATTGTGTATGTAGCACATAGTAATATGGTTTTAAAACTTGGTGGAGATAAAAATACCTAGTGACCAAATAGGAGTGGGGGCGCGGCAGAGGGAAAAGAAGGGGAAACAGAAGAAGCTTTAACCTAACCAGGGCTCAAGAGATACATATTAAAGTTATAGTTTGCTGAGAGACAATTGAATTCCAGATCAATGCTTCAGTGAATGTGGTCTCTTCCCATCACTGAAGCAATCCAGACTCATAAGGGGGACCCAATTCATTGAAACATAAATTCAATATTGGTTCTGGTTTTCCTTCTTAGCTTACCTGATATAAATTAAACCCCATTGTTAATAATCAGTGTATTGGCAGTTTTGGAGCTGATTAAGCCTGTAAGCAAACCCTAAATCTTCTAAAACCATTTCTTACTAATGGCAGAATAAGTCATCTGCAACCTTGCTGTGTTTTCCTTCTACTGGACTAAAGATTTCTCAAGAGAAAGGTGACTGATTGGTTAATACTGCCATAAGACATGAAAGAAATAGTGGCCTGTATTTTTGGTGACTGATTTCAACATGTAAAATCAGGCTGTCAGCACATAAAAGGTTGTGAAAATCATCTTGAAATTATGTCTTTGGTAACTGGAGATCCTATGCTCAAGGCCTTCTAAGCTGTGTATTAAATCTTAAGAAATTGAAAGTATTTTTTAACATCAAAACCTAGAGAGCAAACTTTTAAATTCAGCTCAACAAACTTTCATGTAACCAGGTGCTAGGGATAGAAAACCAATCCTTGCACTCAAAACACTGGCATTTTACTGGGATTGGGAGTAGAAGTTGGATGGGTGTGTGTGTTTCTGTGTGTATGTGAAGATACCACGTGTACATAGATAAGTAAATACCAAATCTCTAATTTCTGGAAGTCAAGCCCTAACGATTTTACTAGAGGGGTTGAGGTTAGAAGGGGATAAGGACAGGCTTCATGTAGGAAGTGACCCCTGAGCTCTGACATTGACCACATACCTTTGTTCCCCATCCATTTTACAAACTGAGCTACTTTGACTGCCTCATACTTTAACCAAGAAGACACTCAGAATATTCAGTCACACACTGGCCCTTGGACAAGTTTGGCAGGTAGTGGTCCATTTGAATGATGGGAAAGGAGATGATTTTCCCATTTGTTATTTTTCCAGCTTCTTTGCCAAGCACTATTTCAGGACTCTTTGGTGAATTACATCAGAGTGCCTAGTGGGATCTTTACAGATAAGGAACACCAGAACTGTCTCCGTCAGTGGCCTCCTGGCAAAACCTCAGACTCAGGGGCAAGTAGGTGGCGTAGTGGATAGAGCACCGGTCCTGGATTTAGGAGGACCTGAGTTCAAACCTGGCCTCAGACACATAACATTTACTAGCTGTGTGACCTTGGGCAAGTCACTTAACCCCATTGCCTAGCCAAGAAAAAAATTTCAGACTCAGAGGCTATGAATTCTGGACACCCTTATGATTTGGACTGTGTCCTCCAAAATACAGCATATGATAATTTAATAGATCTCTGTTATTTTCTTTCAATGAACATGACCATGTCCGTGGATTTAGCAAATAAGTTTCTATTCCTCAGGATCTTCTAAAATCACTGTCTTTGTAAAGATTTCATTCTGTGGCCTTCTTGCAAACAAGGATTTATAGAAAAAGAAAATCATTGATTAGGTTAACAAACCTCGCAATAACAACAAAATGGTAATTGGAAGAGACTTCTCACTTTCCTAATGGCAAGAATTAGTGCCTTAGTAACCTGGTTTCCAGGTTATTTGTTGTTAAAGATATTGTACTTTGTTTTCTGCTAAAAAGGTTTGATTTATTACTTAATTTTTCTGGCAAAAATGTAAAAAACTTACAGAAAACAAAGAAGGTGTTAATAATGCTGCTTTAAATAGTTGCTAATAATAAGTTAACTTTCCAAAAAAATCTTAAACTAATGAGAAGAGGCTCTGTAGGTGGAAAAGCTATTGAATCTTTTTTTAACAGCTTCTCAAAGCAGTCCCATATTATAATTAATTAGAATTTTGTAATCAACTTTTTGAACTTGCTGTTCCCAATACATGACATTCAATCTCCTGCCTCCATACATTTGTACATAATGTACCTCATGCCTGGCATATTCTCTTGTCTCTTCTACAACTCTTAGAATCCCTAGCTGCCTCTTGGTTGAGGCTTTTCCCCCTTCACAATCCCTAGGCCATCCCACCCAGATGGGAGCACCATTTCCTGAAATTATTATTTTGGATTTACTTATTAAATGTATGTTTACTTATCTCTATACATGTTATTTTCCCCTGAATGATGTAAGCTCCTTGAGGGCAGGGAGTGAGTTCATTGTTGTCTTTGTTTCCCCAGCCCCTAGCACATTGCATGGCACATAGATGGTGCTGCATAAATGCTTTTGGACAGGATAGGACAGGATAGGAAGTGAAATAAGAAGAAGAAGAAGAGTAATAATGTTTACATAGTGCTTACTATGTGCCAGCACTTTACAATTATTACCTCATTTGATTGTCATCTATGAGGTAGGTGCTATTATTAGCCCCATTTTACAGCTAAAGAAATTGAGGTAGACAAAGGTTAATTGACTTGCCGGGGGTCACAAAGTAAGTGAGGTTAGAGTTGTACTGAAGTCTTCCTGACTCCAGGCTTTGCACTCTATTCACTGTGCCACCTCACTGCCCTTTCAAAGTCTACAGGAGCTGAAATAGCTAGGAAGTGCTCTGAAGAGATGAAGACAAGAAGTTGGTAGCAGAGAAAAGTTCAACAACCACAAACCCATTATATGCACACAACCACAAAATTACTGCTCAACAGTGACCAAGAGACCAGTAAAACATTGCCTAAAGAGGAGTAATGCCCAGTAGAGACAACATACCTGGTAAAGACTACACAACACCCAAGACCATCAGGGAACAGGCCTAGTGAATACAGTACAATGACATCACTAGGATATATGAACAGTATGTAGTTTAAGAGACATGTGTGCCCTGGAAATATATGTTCCAATGGGCTCTTCCCATGCTGGAAAAGTGTGTCCCAGGTTTATGGGGGAAAATATTCTACTACAAATTTTCTAGTTATGTTGTTTCATTAAATGCTTTTGCTTTGAACTAGTTATGTCCTATGGATGAATAGTAAGATGAAACTCAGTGATGGGGGCTCAGGAGCTATATTTTTTGAATAGTTGTGTATCCACCTTAAACCTCAGAGAAGTTTCCTAATTACTCTTCATACAAGAGAGCAGGGTGCCCCCAAAGCTACAATGTTAATGGTGAACAGATGGCTTTTACCTCTTTCCATTCCCAGAAGATCTTTTTTTATCAGATTTGTTAAATGTTTACCCTGACCCTCAGCTTCCTTCCTTAAGCCATCAGTTTCTTGCGCCTAAGGTTCCTCACAAGTAGTACCTTCTAAAATTGTATTATTATTTAACAAAGAAACATTGTTTATTCATCTGCCAAATTAGAGGTATCTCCCCGTCTAAATGGACCTTTCTCAAAGTTTAGTTCAATCAAGTACAACATAAATATAGATCATGTTGTACTTGATTGTCCTTTCTGCCAGATAGACTAATCTAAATGGCTTTGAAAGTCAAACAGAAGATTTTATATTTGATTCTGGAGATAATTCAGAGAAGTATGGAAATGTACATGAGCTGATGCAAGTTGAAGAAGAACCAGGAAAATAATGTGTGGAATGACTTACAATAATGGAAATGGAAATGAAAAGAATGAGAAAAGCAAGTGAATATGTAAATATAATGAATAAGCTCCATCTTTAAGAAGAGTCTTAAAAAAAGTACCTCCCTTGCTCCATTGTAGAAATACGGGACTGTAGCAGCTGCTTCTCACTCAACTGATGTACTGATTAGTCTGGCGCAACTAATTTTTCTCTCCTTTACTCTTTTAGCTTTTTTATTACCTGGATAGGCTGGGTAGGGAAATGAGTAGGGATAAGTTCAGAAATGAAGGTGATTTAACAACAAAAAATGTCAAAAAAATTAAAATAAAAAATATTCTTCTGTCAAAATAAAGATGGATGTTTTCAAATTGATTAGAGTATTTCCCTCCAAAGACAGGGGGAAAATCCTTTGTATGTTGTATTATAGACCATTAAAAATCCCCCCTCATATGCTTTACTCTTTTGGGCCCTAAAAGCAATCAAGAATGAAAAAGGATGATTATTTTGAGAAGCATATATTTAGACTTACGGCAAATTGAAAAGATTTTTAAAATACAGGTAGTCAGTTGAATTTTTTGAATATTAAATGAAAAACCTCAGTGACTTAGTGGAGCAGAGATCAAAGAGGTCAAATAGTCAGGGCAAGGCTGGAGTCAAGCAGACCTGAATTCAAATCCAGCCTCAGACATTTACTTGTCATGTGACCTTGATCACTTACCCTCTATTTGACTCAGTTTTCTCATCTGTAAAATGAGGATACTAATAGCACCTACTTTCCAGTTGTGAGAACACAATGAGATAATATTCATAAAACACTTAAACTCAGTGCCTGGCATATAGTAAGCACTATATAAATTTAGCTATAAAAATATAATAACTAAATAATAAATCATAATGATTGGTATTATTATTACATTTCTGAGGCAAAGTTAACCCAAAACTTCCTGAATGCAAGTCCAACATGCCATCTACTATACCATCCATGCATATATATTGCATCCATATTGGATTTTTTTTCTTAAACTGTTTAAGGATTAAATATTGTTTTGGATAAACACATTTTGTCTTGTGGTTCATTGTTATAGATAAAGATTGGAAGCTGAACCTGATGTGAATTCCCCACTCCCTATCATCATAAATGATTTAATTTAGTAAAAGATCTGCTTTAAGTAAATACATGTATCCTAACTAATCCTTTGTGAGTAAGTGGTAAGCACTTAATCCTATGATTCTATAAATCCAGGGGAGCCCATCTAATTGCATGTTTATTTCACTGCGTGATCTGAATTGGTTGGTATCCAATCATGGACAACTTGGGTTTGTTGCTTCAGTATAAGGCTCCTCTGTGAACCCTTAATTCAAGACATCATCAGACATGGGGGAAATGATTATGCCATATAGCTACAATTTTTTCATTTTTCTAGTCATCTGTCATTGTTGGTTTTGTGACACATAGGAGGACTTATGTTTGGTTTTTTTAAATCTCAAATTTCAGAATTGCTTTTTTGTGTATAAAAATGGAAATAAACCAATTATCACAATATACATATTAGTAAAATGTATATATGTATTTACTTGTTTTTTCTTGCATTTATAATCTATCCCTCCCACTGCCCCCTACAACTGGGTAAAAAAAATGCTCATCAAAAACGTGCATAACCCAGCAAAACAAATTCCCATATTGGCCATATCAGAAAACATTGGTCTATCTCTGCATTCTAACTTTCTATCAGAAGATATGTTTCATCTTCAGTCCTCTGGACTCATAATTTTTCATTAGACCAATCAAATCTTAAAACCCTTCAAGATTATTTTTTCTCTATAAGCTGTTATCATTTTGTAAGGTATGAATATAGCCCATGTGGGTTGTTTGTATGTCTGCAGGAATCTGTCTAAATGTGGCTTGCAGGGAAGCATGAATAAATAGATGTCTATAGAACCTCACCTACCCATCCCCAAGGGAGAGTGATTACTGCCAGCAATGGATCAGGAGATTGGGCCCACCCGACTGATCCATGCTGTTCTCCTCAGAGTGGAAGTATGAGACTAGAATTGTATCTATCTGACCACTTGAATATTGTTAATCTAAGAGAAACCATTTTTAGGTTCAAGTCGCTTTTCCTTAATGAGGAAATGAGAACCTTAAGCTATAACCAAAGACTTGACTCCCTTCCCACCAAATACTAATTACACAATGACTATGACATATAGTGAATAGCCAAAAAAAACATTTATTCAAACCAGTAACAAAAAGAAATCAGAGAGGTTACATCAGAGAGATTAGAATATACCAGGCATTACACAGAGTGAATGAGCTGTCCTGCTCGGAACTAGGTATTTCAGCTTAACTGAGAGAAAATCCCTGTTTTCACCCAAGAAAAAATTCCCCAAAATCTCTAGAGTGTTAAGCTGGAAGTAAGAACATGCTCAAGGAATGGTCTCTTCTACATGTCAGCCTCTTCCTAACAACTGTGTCCCACACTCAGACACAGAGTATCATTTAATCATTCTCTCCTCCAACAAGAAAAATCTTATACAATTATTTAGGCTTGAGTCCTGGGTTGTCTTCATATGTATTATCCTTATGTTTCTACTCACTTTGCTTTGAATAATTAAAGTCTTCTCAGTTTCCTTTGAAACTTCACATTTCATCATTTCTCATGATGCAATAAATATTTCATTATATCCATATATCAGTTTGTTTAGGCATTCCCCAATAGGAGGAATCCTAACCCTAATCCTTATTTTGGCTACCATGAAAAAAAAAGCATCTTTTTGTACCTATAGGTCTTTTCCTTCTTTCCTTCTTTGATCTCTTTGGGATAAAGGCCAAGTAGTGATATAGCTGGCTAGAAGAGCATAAACAGTTTAATAGCTTTTGGGGCATAGTTCCAAATTGCTTTGTAGGCTGGACCAATTCACAGCTTCACCAGCAGTGCATTAGTGTGCCTTTTTTCCTGTAGCTCTTCAAACATTGTCATTTTCTCCTTTTGTTACCTTTGCTAATAGGTTGGCTATTAGTTGTAATCTCAAAATTGCTTTAATTTGTATTTTTCTAACTATTTGTGATTTAGAGCATTTTTCATGTAATTGTTTATAACTTGTATTTCTTACTTTAAAAACTGCCTGTTCACACCCTTCAATCATTTATCTTTTGGGAAATGGTTCAGCATTTTACAAATTTGAATTAGGCCTTTATATATCTTGGTTATGAGACCTTTATCAGAGAAACTTGTGGCAAAAATCTTTCCCATTTACCTGTTTCCCTTTTAATTTTATCTACATTAAGTTTTACAAAAACCTTTGACTTTTACATAATGAAAACTGTCCATTTTATCTTGTGTAATCCTACCTTTTGATTATTTAACCATGAACCCTTCCCCTATCCATAGATCTGAAAGGCAATTTCTTTTTTGCCTCTCTAATTTATGTGATCTTTTATTTCTGAGTCCTAAAGCCATTTGATGGTTATCTTAGTATATACTCTTGTGCTCTCTCTTTCTCTCTCTGTCTCTCTCTCCCCCTAATTTCTACCATACTGCTGTCCAAGTTTCCCAGAAGCTTTTGTGAAATAGTAAGTTCTTCACCCAGTAACTGGGATTTGGGGATTTATTAAATACTATGCTACAGTGTCAGTTTGCTTCTGTATGCTGTGTATCTAAACTCATCTACTGATCAACCTCTCTATTTTTTTAAACTAGTACTACATTACTGCTGTATAGTAGAGTTTAAGATCTGTTACTGACAGACTTCCTTTCTTCCCATATTTTTTCATTATGGCCCTTGAGATTCTTGACTTTTTTTTCTTCATATGGATTTTATTATTTTTCCCAGTTCTATAAAATATTCTTTTAATATTATGATTGGCATAGCATACTGAATAAGTAAAT
This sequence comes from Vombatus ursinus, assembly GCF_900497805.2. Lineage (NCBI taxonomy): Eukaryota > Metazoa > Chordata > Mammalia > Diprotodontia > Vombatidae > Vombatus > Vombatus ursinus. The sequence continues at coordinate 19,043,026 of NW_020954588.1, read as the reverse complement.
TAATTTAGATATTATTTTTATTATATTGGTTCAACTTACCCATGACAAATTAATGTTTCTCCAATTATTTAGGTCTGCCTTTATTACTGCAAAGAGTATTTTATAATTGGATTTGTGTAATTCCTCAGTGCATGTTGGTAGATATACTCCCAAATAAGGTGTAGCTTATGTAGTTATTTTAACTTAATTTCTCTTTCTAGTTATTCATGTTGGACTTTGTTTTTCACATACAGGAATGCCAATAATTTATGTGGATTTATTTTATATCCAGTAAGTTTGCTGAATTTTGCATTTTTTCAGGTAATTTGGGTTGACTCAGAGTTTTCTAAGTAAATTATCATATCTTCAAAAAGCAATAATTTTGTTTCTTCTTTCATTATGCTTTTTTTCCCTCAATTTCTCTTTCCTGTCTTACTGCCACAGCTAGCATTTCTAGCACTGTGTTAAGAAGTTATGATAATAACAGGCATCTTGATTTGTCCCTGATCTTACTAAGAAGATCTCTAGTTTTTCTCTATTACATACAATGACTATTATTAATAATAATATCTAGCATTTATATAGCACTTCATGGTTTACAAATAACTTTACAAATATTAACTCATTTTATCTTTGTACCAATCCTTGGTGTTGTGACATTATTACTCCTATTTTCCAGATGAAGAAATGAGGCAGGACCATACAGTAGTAAGTGTCTAAGGTCAGATGTGAATTCAGGTCTTCTCAGCATCAATCCAGTGCTCTGTCTGCTGTGCCACTTTTGAATTTAATAATATATTATTAACTACACTAAGAAAAATACATTTATTCTTATGCCTTCTAGATTTTTAAAAAAGAGAAACATTTGCTGGATTTTGTGAAAAACCTTTTTCAGTATCTATTGATATAATCACATGTTTTTATTATTTATATTATTAACATCATTTATTATAATTATGGTCTTCTTTCTACTGAAACAATCCTGCATTCTTTGTATAAATCCATCCTGGTCATGGTGTATAATCTTTCTAATATGTTGTTGTAGCTTACTTATTAATATTTTATTTACATCATTTAGACAATGCTCATCATTAATAGCAATATTAGTCCATATTTTTCTTTGTCTGCTTTTCTCTACTCAGTTTAGATATAAAGACCACATTGTATCATAGAAATTAGAAGGGTGCCTTCTTTTCTTATTATTGCAAACAGTTTATGTACTTTTTAAATTAATTGTTCTTTGAGGGGCAGCTAGGTGGTGCAGCAGACAGAGCTCCTGCTTCAGTCAGGAGGACCTGAGTTCAAATCTAGCCTCAGACACTTACTAGCTAGCTGTGTGACCCTGGGCAAGTCACTAAACTCCAATTGCCTCACTAAAAAAACAAAACCAAAAAAAAGCCCAGAAGTTAATTGTTCTTTAAATGGTCGGTAGAACTCACATGGAAATACATCTGGTCTTAGAGGGTTTTTTCCCTTTTAGACGTTAATTTGTGTCTTGTTGAGTTTATTTTTCTAATATCAAATTATTTAAATAGTCTATTTCTTCCTTTGTTAATATGGCTATTTTGGTTTTTTTCAAGTATTCATCTTTTCCCTTTCTTATCAGTTTTGTTAGTGTATAATCATGCAAAACAGTTTCTAATAGTTTGCTTCATTTCCTCTTCAATTGTTGCAAGTCCTCTCTTTTCATTTTTGAAAGGAACAGTTTGGTTTTTCTTTCTTTTTAAGACAGATTTGCTAACTTTACCTTTTTTATTAGTTTTTTTCAACTTCATCATTTTCTTTAATTTTCAGAATTTCTACTTTGTTGTTTAGTAGGAGATTATTTGTTGTTCAATTTTTAAAAAAACAATAATTAAGTCCAGTGCTTTGATATGTTTCTTCTGTCTTTTGTTAATAAAAAACCTTTAGAGATATGAAATTTCCCCTAAGAACTGCTGTAGCCGTCTCATGTTTATATATGTTGTCTCATTCTTTTCATTCTCATTTATGACTTTCCTGTTGTGTCTATAATTTGCTCTCTGACACACCAGTTCTTTAGAATTATATTATTTAGCTTTCATTTAATTCTTAATTTTTCTCTGAGAGCCCTTTATTGTACATAAATTTTTATTTGATTTTGATCAGCTAATTATGTGTTTAGCACTTCTGCTCTTCTATATTTTTGAAGACATCCTTATGCTCCAATACATGGTCAATTTTTGTTAAGGTGCCTTTTACAGTTGAGTAGTGTGTAAATTCCTTTTTATTCTCATTCAATAATCTCCAGAGATCTTTCATCACTAATTTTTTTTGCGGGGGGGGCTAGGCAATGGGGTTAAGTGACTTGCCCAGGGTCACACAGCTAGTAAGTGTTATGTGTCTGAGGCCAGATTTGAATTCAGGTCCTCCTGAATCCAGGGCCAGTGCTCTATCCACTGTGCCACCTACCTGTCTTTCATCTCTAATTTTTCTAAAGTTCTGATATTGAGGTCATTAACTTCTTTCTTCTCTATCTTTGGGTTATATTTTTCTAGATCTGAAAGGTGTACATTAAAGTTCCATAGTATTATAGCTTTAATATCTTTCTCCTTCCAATTTGATGAGCTTTTCTTTTAAATATTTAAATGATGTTATTGGTTCCATATATTAATTATTGATATTGAATAATTATCCACAGTGCCTTTAAGTATAACTTCCCTGCTTATCTTTTTATGATGTTCATATTTACTCTAACTTTATCTGAAAGCATAGTTATGACCCTCTTGCTTTTTTTTCCCAGCTCAACTAAAACAAATATAATAGATTTTCCTCCACACTCTCATTTTTGCTATATGTGAATCTTTGTGTTTCAAGTGTTTTTCTTGTAAACAATGTAGTGTTGGATTATGTTTTCTAGTTCACTCTATTTTCTTTTTCTGTTTTATGGGTGAATTAATCCCATTCATGTCCACAATTTTGATATTTTTCATTTGTGTTTTTCTCCATCCTGTACTTTTGTGCTTTTTACCTCTCTTTGTCCTGACTCATCTCATAGTAAGTACAAACAATGTGGTAAAAGAGAGGGAGTTTGTCTGATAGTTGTGATCTGCATGCACGTGTTCTTTCCCCCGTGAGAATATGTGCTCTGTGATGGTAGAGACTGCTTTTTCTTTTTTTTCTTTTCTTAGCTCCATCATTCAGCACAGTGCCTGAGAGATAATAAGGATTTAATAAATGCTGGTTGGTATACTGTTCTCCTGATTCTGCTTAATTCAGTCTTCATCAGTTCTTACAATTCTTCCTGTTTCTCTGAATTACTCATATTCATCATTTCTTATAGACTATGTTTCATTACATTCTTATAATAGTTTATTCAACCATCCTATAATAGTTATACACTCACTCCCCACCCCCTTTTTTTGCTATTAAAAAAAAGTGCTGTCATGAATATTTTGGTATATACATGGTCTTTCTTTCTGTCTTTTACCACATTGGGGTATATGCCCAGTAATGCAACTGCTTAGCCACAAGAGCTGACTTTTCTCACATGTCTTTTACATTTTCATATTCACCCCCCCCCCCAGAATCTGCAATATTCCTGCACACAGCAGATATCTATAAAACATTTGCTCAGGTCACCTTCCAATAAAGGAACAGATTTTACACCCTTAGCTTTCTCCAAATGCCATGCTTTCTCAAAGCTGCTATTTCATAAAACACACTTGAAAGGCAATAGCCAATCTGTGGACAGAACTATTCAGTGCCTCTCTCCCTGGCATCATCATTTGGCAGTCTCCTTTGAACTTGACTTCCCCACATAATCACTCTGATCAGAGGTAATATTGCATGGAGGACTCCCTATTAGAATTGGCTACATTTTCATGATGAAAGTGAGATTTATTGGAGTAGGAAAAAATGATAGTCAAAATAAGAGATAACCTTTTTTAAGGAGACAACTACCTACTTAGCAAGTGTGTGGTCTGGAATAAGGGTCACTGATCTCAATACTGATTTTGCTTTTCCATGGAGAAAATTGTAAAAATATGACATTCTATCAACTATTACTTGGGTTTGGTGAAAAATGCAGGCATTTTATTTAAATGTTTCTCTTTCCCCTAATGTGCTTTTTTTGCTCCAATAATGTAATTTTATGACATTTTGAATTTTATAACAACCTTCACTTTTCTAGATTCTCCCTTCCCAACTCCTTGTTCATGCTCTCCTCATCCTTTGTATTTTCTCCATGTAAGTGTTTTATTTACTTATCTGCCGAGATGTGCTGGTAATTGTTTGAACAGTTCTCTCAGGTGGCTCGCACTTTTAAGCTTAATCTGCACTATTGACATTTTTTACACTACTTTCTTGAGTCTAGACAATCAACAAAACAATAAATCCAGCCAGAATTTGTAGCACTTGCCCATTTCCAAAGTGTAAATGCACATGCTGAAAATTTAACAGTCTACTCTTGTGAGCTGATTTGAGCTGTCTGTACCAGCCCTTGCATCTGCATACATGTCGTAGCTCGCCAGGAAAATGTAAGCTCCTTGACAACAAGCATTGTTTCATTTTTGTTGTTGTATCTCTACACTTGGCACAGAGCTTTACACATTCTAGGTGCTTGCTGAATGGCTGGTGAGTTGAAATACCCAGAAGAATTTTTATATCAATTGTGAAATTGAAGAGTATAGTATATAAGAAGAAAGCGGAATGATGTGGTGAAAAAAACCAAGAGTCACTAACTAGCTGTCTTAGCGATAATAGCAAACTGTGTTAATGACCCTAACTAGCCACATCTGTATGCTAATTAGCTATATGTTAGTGTGCTAACTAGCTGCATCAGTGTACTAATTAGCTACATGTTGGTGATACTAACTAGCTGTGTTAGTGATCCTAACTAGATGTGTTAGTGATACCAACTAGCAGTGTGTTAGTGATCTTAACTAGCTACATTAGTATACTAACCAGCTGCATTAGTATTTTGGGTTAGTGATACTAACTAGCGACATTAGTAAACTGACTAGCTGTGTGTTAGTGATAGTAACTAGCTGCCTGATTGCTCATTCTTTCGTGTCACCTTACCTCACTTAACTTAGTTCTACCACCTGTTAGCTATATGACTTTGGACAAATCACTTATCTCAGCATCATTTTCCTCATCTGTGAAAAAAAGGGTTTGAACCAAATGACTTCTGAGGTCTTTTCCAGCTCTATGATCCTATTATCCTACAATCCCAGTTTTCTTATTTGTAAAATGAAGGGATTAGCTAAAATGATGTATGCCACCTTTTCCCCACCTCAAATTCTACAATTCTGTCGTAGCCTAGTTTTTTAGGCATAGCCTTTCTCCAATAGATGGTCTCTGATCTAGCCATGCTCCTTTGCCCTGCCTGTTATATGCCTCTCATTTTCTGGAATCTTCCAGGCTGATCTCCATGTACATCTCCCTATTCTGTGACACAGAGCTGGGGAATCACTCAGACAAACCTGAGTAGGAATAGAGTTTTTCCTATAAAACACTTGGACCTCTTCAGCATTACTTAGATGTCCTGACACATGGCATAATTATAGGATTGTAATAGTGAGCCTTATTTTGGGGGTACCTTCTTTTAGAGCCATTGTTCCTCCCGCCCTGGCACCCAAGTCCTTTCTAGATTCTGTTTGTGTCCCCTACCCCACTTACCTCATGACCTTCAATTTCTCTTGTGAAGTGACATTGCCTTCCATTTTTAGTTAAATGAGCCCTTTTTTCTGTGAAGCCCCTTTCAGTCCAGAATCCCTCAGTCTCTGTGTACTGAAAGGTAGATTTTGACATTAGCAAGAGTCTCAGTTCTGAGTGAAACTTGTTTCTGAAATATATTGTCTGCAAATTCTGGGTATCTGATAGTCTAATATTAACAGTAAAACTATACTTAATGCTTTCTACAATTTCTCTTTCATTTTTCATGTCTATTTCTCATGTTTCCAGAAATGGATAAATATGAATGAAAATCTCTTTTTGGGCGAAAGACTAGTTTTCTTTTTTGCCTTATTGTGGAAGTTTAAAACTAGTATGGTTTTCTATCAAAAGATGGTGAAGTGAACAGAGTGTTGGACTTAAAGTCAGGAAGGCTTGAGCTGAAATCCTGCCTCACACGTTTACTGTGTGACCCTGGGCAAAGCATTTCATTTCTCTTACCCTCATTTCCTTCAGCTGTAAAATGGGGAGAATAGTAACAACTGCTTTACAAAGTTGTTGTGAGGATCAACTCAGATAAAATATGTTAAGAACTTTTCAAGCCCTCAATCATTCTATAAATTCTAAGTATATTTTGTTTGGGTCTTTGATACTGTTTGAAGCCAGCTCCCTACTGTGCTCCTTTGTTAGACACTTAAATCACAGGCATTCTATCTCCTGTTGAGAGCATCCTTTGGAGGCTATCCAATGCTGTTCTTCCATGAGTGATCCACTGGGATCATTCTTAAAGTCCTGCCAAGGTTCCAACCTACTTGGATTATCAGTCATGAAAAACCTTTTAGTCCTCTGTTCTGGGTACGATGACTAATTCCTGCATTTTGCCCCTGCAATGTGGCCAGGAATTGAGTTTAAATATGCTGACTTAGTGCCTTTTTTGCCCTTTTACTCCTTCTAGCTCTGATATGGGTTTTAAAAACATTTTTCTATAATATGCTTTTAAACTGACAGAAGGCATAAATTGGTAGTAATTTCTGTACAAATGTTGTCAATTAACATATGCAAGTATTTGGACAGCACAATCTGGAGGGATTGCAGGTGTAATCCTGAAAAATAAATGCATGTTTTAATGTGCAAATATTCTGTCACCATTTAATATCTTGCAAAAAAAAGTGGAACAAAATTGAGCATAGAAGACGACTCACTTTCCAGTATTGATTATCATCCCTGAAATGAATTATAGTCAACCAGTCACATGTGCTGCTCTTTCTTTATACAACATGGATGCTCAACTACTTTATTAAGCTCTTTCTGAATAAATGCTAATCTATGCCAGTTCCAAAGCACTGATAGGAATGAAGCCACCATCAAGGCAGAGATGCTCATCTGTCATCAATAGCATGTGTTCTATCATGAAGAAAAAGAGGATCAAATAGTTTTTCACAAAACCCTAGATTTCTAGATTGACATCAGTCCCTGGGAAAGCACCAGCAGCAATTTCAGGGCAATTTTTTGCAAAAATCCGGTTCTTCGTTGACACACAACCTTTGACAAAACAAACTGATCACTAAGATCAAACCACTTCTTTGGAAAATATTCAGCTCAATTCTATTCGATTCAGAAAACACTAATTATTGGGTGCCAAGATGCACTATTTTCCTTATTTTTCACCAATCTTCTCCAGGTTGTACTATGTGAATAACAAAATCAAAGGATTTTTTCGTAGTTGGGAGGGGTTTCAATGGCCATTTAGCTTAGACTGGATGTGAACAAAAATATCCTCTACAACATAATCAACCAACATTTATTAAGTGCCTACTGTGTACCAGGTACCATCCTAGGTACTATGAATACAAATACAAAGCATGACAATGTTGCTATTCTCCAGCAGCTTACATTATAACATAGCTGACACCCAGCCTTATCTTGAAGATATTTGGTGAGTGGGGAAACCATTATTCCAAGTCATTCCATGCCATCTTTGTATGGCTCTAATCATTAAGAAGTTTTTCCTTATGCTGAATTTGCCTCTTTGCACTTGCCACTCATTACTCCTAATTCTTCCCACTAGAGTCAAGTACACTAAATCCAATCCCTCTTCAAGGCAGGCAACCTTGGACATCCATCATAACCCCCTGCTCCAGCATTAACATCCTCCTTCCTTCTGCTGAGAGTCATATAGTGTGAATGTCAAGCGTTGTCACTTTCCCCTGAGTGCTTACCAAAGGCCTTCCCAAAATGTGGTGCCCAAAATGAAACCAAATAGTCTATATAAACTCTAGAGAGGAAATGTGGCACATTGGATGTAGAGAGCCGGATTCAGAGCCTAGAAAACCTGGGTTCAAGTTCTGCCTACTTCTGACACTGTGTGAGCCTGAGTAGGACATTGTACTTCTCAGAACTCTAGGGAAGCTCTCTAGAGCAGGGGTGGGGAACCTGCAGCCTCAAGGCCTCATGTGGCCCTGTATGTCCTCTGGTGCAGCCCTTTGACTGCAGGTTCCCCACCCATGTTCTAGACTACACATTGTGGAGATGTTGCTGACCTGTGTTAGTCCAGGTCTAATTAGGGCAAGGTACAGAGGCACTATCACCTCTTTATTTCTCAAACTGGTATCTCTCTTAATGTAGCCTAAAATTGCATTCACTTTTTTAAAAAGTATGTCTCCTCCTGTTGTCATATTGAGCTTGCAATCCACCAAAACCCTGAGATGTTTTTTTCAGAATCGTGTTTTTCAGAACCCCATAATCTTTGCAGAATCAACAGTGGTGGCCCAAAGTGTAATATGGTGACACAAAGGAGGTGTAGGTAAGGTGCTGCATATTACCCACAATGACTTGCATGAAGGAAGTGGCACAAGAGATATCAACCAGGATAAAATAATGAGTTCATTATTTGGTAGTTAAACAAGTATTCCATTACGTGCTTACTATGTGATCAAAGAAGCAAAGAAGAAGTGGCGGGGGGAAGGGAAACAATTAATCCCTGCCATCAAGGAACTTACATTCCGATGGACAAGAGGGTGAGATAACAGATGAACAGCCTGAGCACTCTACAGGTGTCTATGAAATGTTAAAGACATAGAGGAAGGCCTTCACTGAGTTGGTCCCTTGTGGAAGATTCCTAGAAGCACATGAACAAGAATGATGTAGACTGAGCCCCATTCCTCTGCGAGCCGAAGGCCTCACAATGGACCTTGGAGGCCTAGATCTTTCCAACTCCATGCCATCCCAGAAGTGCTTAATAAATATTTCATTTATGGTTTCATTTATTGTTTCACTGGAGCAACTCCCTACTCTTCCCATAATATTTCTACATCTTTTAATGAAGTTTCTGATAATAAGTTGTTTGGTTAGAGCTCTTTATTGTTAGAGGTATTGCTGTATATGCCAATACATGAAGGACCTGTCATTTGTCTTTCTGTAATACATAATCTTAGAGTGGCCTAGAAGGGGCAGCTAGGTGGCGCTGTGGATAGACCTGGATTCAGGAAGACCTGAGTTCACATTCGGCCTCAGACACATAACACTTACTAGCTGTGTGACCCTGGGCAAGTCACTTAAGCCCACTGCAAAAAAAAAAAAAAAATTTAAAAAGTGGCCGGGGCAGCTAGGTGGCGCAGTGGATAAAGCACCGGCCCTGAAGTCAGGAGGACCTGAGGTCAAATCCGACCTCAGACAAAACACTTGTCACTAACTAGCTGTGTGACCCTGGGCAAGTCACTTAACCCCAATTGCCTAAAAAAAAAAAAGTGGCCTAGAATTCAAAAAAGTGAGTGATCTGATTATGGTCACACAACTAGTAAGTGTCAGAGGCAGGTCTTTCTGACTCTAAGAACAGCACTCCATTAGTCAGTCAGTCAATAAGCATTGATTAAGCACTTCTGGGAGGGAGGTGGCTGCCCTTATTTCCATTTCCACTTCCCTTGGCTCTAAGCATTTATTAAGCACCTACTATAAACCAGGTATTGTGTTAGGTTCTGAGGATACAAACACAAAAGCAAGAAAATCCTGCCTTCAAAGAACTTACATTGTATCTACTATACCATATTGCCTCTCTTTTGACTATGTGGTTTGTATGTACACGTGTACATATGTATATACACATACATATTAACCAGGGAAAGAACAATCTGCAAAATTCATCTTGCTGGATGTTGACCACGAATTTATGCCATTGTTGGTTGTTCCACTTACTATCATTTTCTCATGTAACTTGTGTACATGCATGTTTTAATGGCATAACACTTAATTAAAATTATACCGTGTTAAAATGGAAGCATTTCTCTGCCCAGACCTGACATTTGACTGGCAATTGCTGATAAGTAGGTCAAGGAAGTATTAAAATTTCCAAACAGTACAGAAGTAACCATATTCTTCTGTCAGAATATCTCTGAATATCTGATAGCTGACAATAAAAGGGCCAGTAGTTCATTTCTCTCACCCATTATCTTTTGCTCACAACACTGTGATAACATTTGGTGCACCCTCAAACTAGGGAAAATAATGTCTGCGCTTTAAGTCCTGGGTTTTTCTTGGATTCACTTCAGTCCAAAATCTTGGACTTTGCCAGTATAAGGTAGAGAAAAGCCATAGGATTCACAATTTGAGAATCTGTTTTTAAGTCCTAGGGATGCCATTTACTATTCACTGTCCCTCTCTAAGACTTAATTTCCCCATATGCAAAATGGGGATTTAATTCAGTTCAACCCAGCAAGTGTTTATTAAGTGCTTATTGTGTGAATGGTAGCATGACTGTGGTAGAGTGGATAGAGTGCTGACCTCAAAGTCAAAAAGTTCTTCTTCTGAAACACGTTGGCTGTGTGACCACAAGCAAGTTTCAATCTCTCAATGTCCTCTGGCAACTTGGCAAGTCTATATAGTTACAGAGCAGGTGCTGAACTGCATAGGGAGAGAGATTTTTCTCACCAGGATTTCTTTCATATCCTTGAAATCACAGATCCAGTCCCCCTCCAAAAAAAGTTTAAGGCACTGTTAGGAGCTAAGTTATAGAATCATAGTTTTAGAGCTGGAAGGGAAAACAGTAATAAAATTGTTCTTGATAGAACACACCTTGTGATATGTGCAGCATTTCCACTTCATTCAGCAAGTTTGGGGCTTTTACTTCTTGTTGGGGGTGCTGTTGAGAGGATTCTTGGTCAGAAACAGATTAGAGCAAGGTCCCTTCTAATTTCTGTATGTATGTTAATAAAAGCATCTGGTTTTCACCTCTCTAATGTACTTCCACCTTTTTTTAGTTTTATTATTGCCTTTTGTTTTCACACTACAGGCGTTAACAGACCCAGCAGACCCCCATACCCACCTAGTGACAAAAACAGTTCAGCAAAACTGATAAAGCAATATCTCTTAGCAGCATCTATGTAGGCAACATGTAATGCCCTTCACATGAAATATTGGAGTTAAAGTTTTCATATTTATGTCTTAAGAGGCTCCATCAGGTAATGGATAAGGTGCTGGACATGAAATCAGGAAGATCTCTGACACTTATAAGGCAGCAAAATCTGATCAAGGTACTTAACATCTCCAGGAATTCTAAAGAACTGAAGTTGTTGGGTAGTTCTGATCTGCCTCAGCAGAGATATTTTTCCCTCTCAGACAAAATCATACGCCATTGGAATGTTTATGTCTTATCTTCTTACTACAGAGTGATCTCCCCATGCCTAGATCTAGGTCCTGCATGCCATAAGAGCTTAATAAATATTGGTTAATGAATGTGTGTGCAAAATCAAGTACAATTGGTTGAGGAATGGTAAAGCACTCAGGGTTGTTTGGGTGAAATTTTCCCTGCTGTTATGTGATAATGGACTGTGACTAAAACATCCTTCCATATCTCTCTGCAGAGGAGGTCACCTGAAATCTGAAACCATCATTTGCAAAAGAAACTTTCATATCCAAAGGATATATAATTCAATTGGCTATGCTAGAAGGAAAAAAAAACTGATTTTCTTATCCTCCATGTGGCCTTTGATTTTTCCTCGGAGTTTCTGCTAGTAAATTGGAAGCAAGGTAAGCGGTTGACTATCTCATGGATTTTTGTGTGCTAATGAAGTTGATCTTTCCTGTTGGCCAGCTTGCTTCATAATGTACAATGCTAGCTCATTTTAATTTCAGAAGATATCTGCCATGAAACTAAATTAATCAGTCTGACCTGAGATCAGTCTACCCAAAAAGTGTTGACTGAGTTTCCTTTTTTCATTGTGCTTTAGTTAGAAAGACATTTAAATTTTAGTTTTCATAAAGACTAGAGGCACATAGCTTCTGTTGCATAGGGCTTCCTAGGCAGTGGCCATAGGGAAACAGTCATAATAAACACTTCACGTGATGTTCTCATATTTTACATTAGAGCTTGGACTCAGCACACCCCAGGGATGCGAAATGTGCTTTAAGAAAGGCTGCAAGCCACCAGTCAATGCCTGGCAGGATGATTTATGAAATGGAGCCCCATGAGTGTTGTTTGTTTCTTCTCAGTCCAAACTGCATGAGTTATTTCAACTATATCTGAGGGAGAGGGGGCTGGATACAGAGCTCTGCACCCTGCAGATGACCAATAAATACTTGTTGCCCGAATGACTGACTCCTGATTGCTGCAGTCTTCAGAGTTCTGTTTCGTGTTATTGGTTTCATGTGGCTCCTGCAGCTTTATGAACAATTACTCCCATTTGCCCTCCCAAAATTGAAAGATATTGGTGATTGTCATCTTGAGGGGCTAGAAACTAAACTGCTGGTTACCTGAATCTTGATTCTCCTCCTCAGCAGGGCTGATTTGTGAAGTGACTCAGGTGTTTTACTTTGCATGATCCCCACTAGAAAAGACAAGAGAACAATAAATGATGCTCGGAAGGCAAAAGAATTAGGGGAGAGGAGAGCAGAGAAGAGAATGTGTCTTAAGTATCAGGATCATTTCCTATATTTGGTTAAACAAGAGATCATTTGAAAAAGAGTGTTAGTTGATTATAAACTTAAGATGAGTGAATAGTAGGACATGAAACCTGCCCCCCAGACCCCCAAAACTAGTACAATCCCAGGCTGCATTTGGAGAAGCAAAACCTCTAGAGCAAAGTGACTTCTAATTCCATTGTACTATGTCCTGGTCAGACAATGTCTGAAATATTATTTTCACTTCCGGACACCATGATTTTGGAAGGATATTCACAAGCTAGAGGCTTCTAAAAATGTCCTCTAAAAGAAGACAACCATAATGATGAAGATGATAAGGAGAAATGACTCACCACTATGTCAAATGAAAATCAGTTGAAGGAAATGCAGATGTAGAAACTAAAAAAGCTTTAAGAGGGACATGACAGGCATCTTCAAGAATTTGAGAAGATACCTTGCAGAAGCATTTGGCTTGTTCTGCTGGGCCCTAGAGGACAAAACTAGAAATAATAGGTAGAAAACCCAGAGGGGTGGTTTTTGGCTTTGTGAAAGGAAAATTTTTTTATAATAATTAGAGCCATGCACAAGTGGAGTGGGCTACGTCATTTGATAATGAGTCTCTTCTCCCCTAGGCCTTTAAGCACTTGTTAGGGATGTCACAGTGGAGATTTTGGGTCAGGTATGGATTGGGCTAGAAGGCCTCTGAGGTCTCTTCCATCTTTGAAATTCTTTGATTCCATATGTGAATATTTCTGAAAAGATCAATTCCATGACCCATTCCCCATCTTGTATTAATTGTATAATGTCTCTCATTTAATAAAAAGCTAGGACTTCTGATTCTAAAAACCATCTTTGTACCATTTATTTTCTTTTGACATCTTTGGACCATACATCAGGTTCAAATTGCACCACTCTCATTCCTCGTCTTTAATATTTCTATAGTATGATTCATTATTTCCATAATCCCTGATGTGCAGTGATCACATCTTATAGACCTCTGACTAACAGATAACGATACAAAGGAAAAAGTACTGCAGTTGGGGTCCGAGGACTCTAGTGAACTTACTACCTAACTGCCTAATTTTTTTATGCTGTAACATTGAGGGGTTGGACTAAGTGACCTTGTAAGGCTCCTTCCAGCTCTAAACCCATTATTGTACGAGCCCCCTTTAATCTAGGAAATGTATGGGCTCATTGAAAGCTGTGGAGGACCAAATAGCCTTACACATCAGTATTTCAAGGATCTATGATTTCATCACAGTCAGTTCTCTCTCTCTCCCCCCATCACAGATCACAGATCACAGATCACAAATCTTCAGGGACCTATCAGATCAAAGGTTCTTAACCTAAGAATTGTGACCTTGTTTTTTTTAATTGGTAACTATTTCAATTTATTGGTCTTCTTTGTAATCTCATATATCTTATTTATTCTTTCAAAAACATTATTCTGAGAAGGAATCCACAGGCTTTACCAGACTGCTGCCAAAGGGGTACATGACACACAAAAAACCTAAGAACTCTTGACTCGATTATCTTTGAAAGTTGTCCTGGCTAAACAACTCATCCCCTAGAGCCAAGTTGGGAATAAATCTCTCTGAAGTTGGTTAGTTGGATCAAGATGCTACCAAGAGTTTGTGCTCCGCGGGGACAGCCATTCAAGAGCCCAGGGACCCCTCCACACTTTGATGAAGCATTAGTAGAGGACTTCAGTAGAAGACCTAGAGTTCAAATACAGAGCCGAATAATCTGACTTCATCTCTACTTGACATTTCATTCTTTGCCCAGGCCTCAGGCCTAGACATAAGATTTGGGTAAAATAATTGCTTTCCCCAAAATAGTGAGCTCTTCAAACACAATGAACAGACAATGAACTTGGCCTAGAATCGAATAGAAGTCTGAATTTCCATTGGGAACTTGACTGCATCCAAAGACATAACTTTTTAAAAAAACAATTTTTGTCTATTGCTGCTGAATGGCTGTAAGTCAGAGAATTCCTAGTGCTGAGGAATTCAATTTACAGGTCACCTCAAAGACAATAATGGAGAACATGGAAGAAGAGAGTAGGCTGTAGCATGTTCCAAATGAAGAATTATGTGAGAGAAATAGAATCAAGATTATCATCAGTGGGATGCCTAGCCAGAGAAGGCAGCCCAATGGACAGCCTGCTTGCTCCATAGGGTCCACAAAATGTCAAGAAATTGAGAGGAAGGCCTATTGGGTGGAGGTTTCAGGGGAGGTATTGGACAAGAGATACACAGGATGAGGAGACATAGATGGGTTGCAATCTGCACGGCTGGGGAGAGTACCTACATCAGTAACATCACAGAGCTATTGAAGAATCAAAGTGAGTTATACAAAATTAGTTTTGATGCCATGGGTTTTTTTAAGTATTAAGGCCGCTTATTATGCCTTGTATTTATCCTCTCAGTCTATTCAGTCACATTCTTTGTTGTGGCAGATGTTTTGATATGAAAGGCATACAACACTGCCTTTGAGTGTAGAGGGTGTTTTCACAATGGGAAACAGTATTGGGAAAAGTTTCAGCCATAAAAAAATGAATAGCTTTCACTTTTTTGTTAGTTTCATCAAAAGTTAAAAAAATTAATTTGTTGGTTTCTAGAAAATGCGACTAAATGACAGTCAGGCTGATAATTTGGCATCAGGCAGACATGAGTTCAAATCCTACTTCAGAAATTTATTAGCAGTGTAATCCTAGGAAAATCACTTAAACTCTCTCAGCTTGATTTCTTTCATCTGTAAAAGGAGGATAATATTAGCACCTACCTCACAGAGTCATTGTGGGGATCAGATGGGATAATGTATGTAAAGTGCTTTGCAAACCTTGAGAAACAATCTAAATACTATTATTGTTACTAACACATCTGCTAGTCACTCTGTAACCATTTGTGTTACAGACACAGATACATCCTTATCCTGATTTATAGTCTAAGTGCCTAGGGAGAAGGAAGGACATTTATACAAGTAACTATTATTTTAAAAAAAAAAAGAGTGTGATAAATGAGAGAAGTTCCTGGCAGAATGTTCTCAGAAATCTGAAAAATATGAGATTACTTTCAGCTAGAGGAAGGGCCAAGAGAAGGAGCAGTGAGGAACAGTGAAATCAATTCTTGATTTGGTTTTGGAGTGCCTGAGTTCAAACCACAGCTCTGCCACTCACTACCTGCACAATCTTTGTGAAATCATTTAATCTCTCTGGACCTCAGTTTCCAATACGCAAAATGAGAGAGTTGGATTGGATGACTGTAAAATTCTCTTCCAATTCCAAATCTATGATCCTATGATCTAATAAAGGCTTCACGGAGAAAGTAGAACTTGATTTGAAGCCTGAAGAAGAAGAGAAATTCCAGTAGACAGAGATAGGACTGGGGTTGTCCAGGCCTGGGACATAGAGTGAACAATGATGAGAAAGGATAGGACAAGAAGTGAATTGGCCAAGTTGACCAGCCTCCTTACTCATCAGTTTCCTCATATA
>NW_020954588.1:18892167-19026929 GCF_900497805.2 Vombatus ursinus | reverse complement strand
GAGGGAAGAATTGTCTAGAAATTGTAGACTCCATTCTCTTAGGCACTAGATTTGAAATCAGAAAGATCTGGCTTAAAATACTGAGTCAGGCACTCACTAATTGTGTGACTCTAGGTTAAGTCCCTTAATCTCTCTGTGTTTCAGTTTCCTTATTTGCAGGATGGAGGTTTTGATCTCAAATGGCCTTTCCAACTTTAAATCTGTGATTTTAGCATATTTGTCCTTTAATTGAAATACTTCCTCCATTCTCCAGAATTTTTCAAATACCAGGGCAAGTAAATGACTCACCAATGAGTGCTTTGCAGTCATCCCTGCCCGTTCATATAGCTTACCTGGTCTAACAACTTGAACTCATTAAAGGTAGTTATAGTCTTCTTAATGACTTCCCTATGTATCTGGGGTATCAGCTCCCAGTTAGAATTTCAGTCCTGTCCAAAGAGTCTTCTCCTTGGAAGAAAAAAAAATCAAAATAAGAGTTGAATAGTTATAACAATGATAATAATGATAATGATAATAATAATAATGGCTACCATTTTTATAACACCAAATAGTCTAGTTGAGAAGGAAGATTAAGTTATCAAAGAAGTATTAATGATATTAAAGGAGTCATTGACAGTGGCATTTTAAATAACAACTGGGTATACACTGAAATTGAGAGGACATAAACTAGCTATTAGAATGGTCTCAGAGAGCACATTGATGAAAGAAAGTTAGATGAGAGTAGAGCATAAATGCATTTAAGTCTGTGACAAGGTATTTAATTGTACCTGGTAATTTGTTTTTCTTTTACTTATTCTTTTTAGGATAGTTCTTGGTTTATAATTACAAAGTAAAATCACCTTTATGTTTATTGTCTGCATAAATATGTTTTAAAATTAAAATGAAAAAAACTAGTAAATAATGAAAAGCAGCAAACTTGATCTTCCTGAAGTGCATATCTGACCATGTCACTTACTCCCCCAACCCTGCCCCTATTCAATAAAATCCAGTGGCTCACTATCATCTCCAAGATCCAATATAAAATTCTTTCTTTGACATTCAAAGTCCTTCACCATTTGACCCCCTCCCATCTTTCCAATCTTCTTACACCAAATTCACCCCCATGTACTCTGTGATGCAGATGTGCTGGCCTCTTTTCTGTTTCTTCCCCATTGCACTCCATTTGCTGACTTTGGTCATATTCACTGGCTCTCCTCCCATGCTGAAATTCTTTCCCTCCTCCTCTCTGCCTCTGAGCTTCCCGTGCCTGCCTTCATGTACCAACTAAAATCTCATGTTCTACAATAAGCTTTTCCTGATCTCATTTAACTGTAATGTCTTTCTTCTGTTGTCTGTCTTCATGTATCCTGTGCGTAGCTTGTTCATACATAGTTGAATCCTCTGTTAGACTGTGAGCTCCTTGAAAGGAGGAACTGTCTTTTGCCTTTTTCTGTACCTCCAGTGCTTAGTACACAATAGGCACTTAATAAATTCTTGTTGACTGACTAAATACACTAAGTATCATATCTCTACTTCTTTCAGTTTTAAGCTATATCAAAAATAAGTTTCACCTCTGGGTCTACACTCCCAAGCTCTTCTTCATTGGAATTCACTTGCAAGGCGTGGCACAGTATGGCAGAGGAACAGAAATGCTGTTAGAATCTTGTCTTTCAAATTCAACCTTTTCAACCAAATTCAAACCATTTTTGGTGACAGAAATGTAATGCTAAATTCATTATTGTTGTCTAAGGCTTTGTCTACAACAAGCCCAATGTCCCAGTGAAAACCTAAATTCCCTTACTTTCCTGGCTAGTTTGTCTCAGTCAATCAGCCCTAATGAAAAGCATGGGCTTAGTGCTGAGGCCCGAGTAGAAAGAGGAACAATGTCACATGCAACTTAAAGCCCAAGCAGTTCTTTGAAACACAAAGTAAATGAAAACTTTGTGCTATAAGGAGAAGGACACAGGAGAGCAGCAGATCAAGAGACTTGGGTTTTATTTCTGGCAAGATCAAGTGTGAGATGGGCAAGTCACTAGCCCTCTATGAACCTCAGTTTCCTTCTCCGTCAAGTGAGGGAGTTGCAACAAAATGGATGATTTCTAAGTTGACATGTTATCTAATTTATTAAAACCAATATTGTCCTTGCCGTGGAGACATGTAGTTTTCAATCAACAAACGTTTATCGAGCACCTACTATGTACGAGGCACAATGTGAGGTACTGTGGGTATGAATACAAACACAAGACAGACAGTCCCTAACCTTTTGTAAGCTCTGAGTAGGTGTTTAAAATCTGCCACAGGAATACTTAGTGTCCACTGATAAGGGAAGATAGGCATATTGAAAAGAAATATCAAATAGGGAGGAATTGGAAACTAACAACTGGGGAAATCGGGAAAGGTTTCTTATAAGAAAGAAGTAGCCCATGGGATGAACTTGAAGGGAGCTAGGGGTTCCATTCTGAGAAGGAGAGGTTAAGGAATGAATGAAAAAATGAATGAATGAATGAATGAATGAATGAAGCATTTATTCGGTGCTTACTATGTGCTAAGCACTGAGGATACAAATTTTAAAGTAGGGTAGTCTCTGCTCTCAAAGAGCTCACAATTTAATCAGGGAGACAACTCATATAAAAATCTTCAACTGAGAGTCAGATGGAAAAAGTCTCATCATCCTTAGAGTGTAGTGGCAAAGCAGATGGTAGGGACTCTTCTTTAATGGGATATTTATGTGTAAAATAATATATGATGTTGAAAAATTTGACAGTACTAAGGATTTTGGTGACAAAAACTTTCTTTTCTGGGTCTTCAAAAGATGCGACTATGGTACCTACAGGAGTAGTTGGCAGGCTGCATCCCCAAAGGAGTTGCTTCTCAGGATGATGTCTATGATGGGCACTGGCCTGGAAGAATTGTTATTCCCAAAGCTCTTGGGTTCAGGATCCTGGGCTGTCTCCATCAGGGTCTACAGGGAGGCAATGAATCAAGGTGATAGCAGTTATTTGACTCGCCTGTGACATGTTGCATCCTGTCTCTCCTCCAGAATGCCCCCCTGCTTCAGCTAGACTGCCTTGTCTGCCCTATGTGTGGCAGTTAGTGTGCATTTGGTATAGATGACTGGCTCCCTCTAGGAGCAATGTACTCCCTCTGGAAACAGTTCTAGACCTAGAAAAGAATATTTCAAGGCAAGAAAGTGGTAGATGCAGTGTTGTGTATGGGGAACAGCAAGTGGATAGATAGACTCCCATATAGCTATTGAATTGCTAGCCAGTTTTTTTTAAAGTATTGATATCTCTTGTTTTTATATTACCTTCATTATGGATTGGAGCTATGGAATATATAACAGGGGAGTGATATATAATCAGACTGAAAAGATATGTGGTAACTAAATTATAAAAGCCTTCAATAGCAAAGGCAATTGTATTTTAGCTTAAAGGTATTATGAACCATTGAATCTTCTTTACCAGGGAAATGACATAATCCGGCTTGTGCTTTAAGAATATCATTTGATGACTCTGTGGAGCATGAATTGGAGAAGGAAAAGTCTGGGGAATAATAAGAAGCTACAGTATTATAATATGCAAGTGAGAAGTTTTGAGGACCTGAACTAAGATGGTTATTGTGTTAATGGAAATACTACAATCTCTTTATAACATACATTTTGAGTTGTTCTGTGTTAAGCCTGACCCAGGTCAGTCCTCTGATAGTTTAGGTTTGGCTTGGAACAAAATATGACTCGTTAGTCATTCAACACTAAACAAGAGATTTACTTAGCAATAGTTAGAGTATAGTGAACAGGAACAGGCATTGAGGACACCTCAAGTTGACCCAACTGAGTGATGCTCCCTTGTCTGAATTATCCATCATGATCCCAAGCATCCCAGCACCCATGGAGCTGCACCATCAAGTATCTCAGTATCCATGATCTAAGCTTCCCAACACCCCTGTAGCTCATTGTGGCTGCTTTGTACTCAGGTGATGAGGAAGTGATGTCAACAGACTGAGACTTTAGTCACCTGAGTCTTAAATAAGGTTTCAATACCTTTTAAGGAAATACTAGCTTAACTTTCATGGAGGAATAAGGATGAATTAGGATATTATTCCTACCAAAGAAATGATCCCAAGAATAGTGAAGACTGTGTAAGCGACCTGTAATGTACTACCAAAATGATTGGTGCATAAGAAGTCCTGTACAAGACATCATCCAGGAACTATTTGATTGGTAAAGAAAGTGGGGCCAATTATATAACAAAAGCAATGGGTGATGGGTTTTGTGCTGCCCTGGTGCCAGTGGAATGTTCAGAGACCTCCAGGAAAGCCTGCAGGACATTGGATAGCTCCACAATGAAGGAATAGTGGAGGGAGTACCACACCAATGATACCACTCTCCCATTGGGCTAGTACTTCTCTCATGCAAATGCTTAACAATGTCCATGTTACCAATGAACAAGGTGACTTATTCAGGAGCTGTTTCCAGCCCCTGCTGATGTTAAACAGACAGCTTGTGAGCCCGAGGAATATTTTCTCTTTTGTTTCCAAGGCAAGAGCAGACATGACTTTGGTTTGATGTTATAATTATTTTTTTCCTAGTTGGTAGCTATTTTTAAACAAGTTCAAATCATTCTGTGCCTGCATGCTAACCTCAGTGAAGATTTTCACAAGGTAGGTACTCCAATTATTTTTTCCAATCCTTTAATTGTTTTAATTATAAAATCTATGAGAATTAATTGATATAGGTATCATGCTTCTCAAAATTATATCGCACTGACTATTGAACACAAGACCTTAATCACAATATTGAACAAGTTGCACCAAATTTCTTTGAGTCATGCAGTGTGCACATTCTAGGAAAAAAAAAGAAAAAAAGGATGAGCTGAAAAATGCCTTTTCCTACAGAGTGAAGCCCAGGGGTTATCCTCAGCTCTTCTCTCCCTCCTATTTCTTACATCCAATCAATCACCAAGTCCTACTGATGCCTCCTCCACAGCATCTCTGCACCTCTCCATTCTCACCAATACTACTTGGCCCAGCACTAGGCTTTGTGAATATCTGTCTGACCTGCTGCGGTCCCTACAATCTGGACCTTCCTGGTGGTTTCTACTTTCCAATACTCCAGTGGAAATCTGTGGTCTCATCCAAATGGGTATTACCATTAATGACACAAATCACAAGTCATATATGCCTGCCCTTGCTGCCCATGAACTCTTATCCATGGTCTCCTAGAAAGCTGCCTCAGACCCTGACACATCTTCTGTGTATTCTGTTGACTGAATGTAGAATTATGAAGACTATTGACTAGTTGTCTATGGTATAGTAGAAAGAACTTGCACTTTAGAGTCAGAGGATCTGTCTCTGTCACTGCTTACCTCTGTGACCTTAGGTATAGTGACTGGAATGTTAGATTTGAAGTCAGAAAGATTTGAGCTCAAATCGGACCTCAGACAGTTGTTAGCTGTGTGACCCTGAGCAAGTCACTTAACCACTACCTGCTCAGTTTCTTCATAAGGAGGAACTAATGTGCTGTTATTAGGTGTAATTATTGTGCTGCTCTGTGAGGTAGTACTGTCTTTATCCCCCCCTGGATAATAATAGCACTTACCTCACAAGGTTGTTGGGAAGATCAAATGAGATTATATATATATATATAAAGTACTTTGAAAATGTTAAATCACTATATAAATACTATTATTGTTGTTGTTGCTATCATTACTGTTATTTCGTTGTAACCTGGGCCTCAGTTTCATCGTGTGTAAAATGAGAGGGGCTGGGTTATATAACCTCTAAGGTCTCTTCTACATCTAAATTTCTTATACCTCACTCTTACTTTGTGACCAGCTCATCTTTTTTTTTTCCTATTGGTCTTACAATCCTCTGTTGTTATCCTTTCCATTGTTTCTTCTGCATCTGTATGGAGCTTCTACTTGATCCCTTTCAAGTCCATCCTTCACGTGGTTTCCAGACTAAGTTCCCTTGTGCTTAAATCTGATCGTGTCACTCAGACTAAAAAGTAATCAGTGCTTCCATATTGAAATCCAAATAAAGTTCAAATTATTTTTTCTGCCTTTCACAGTCTTCCACAATCCAGTGCCATCTTCCTTTTCCATTTATCCCTCATAATCTTCTCCATTCTCCAGGTAGAGTGTGTCCCTTGAACAAATCCTCTGTTGTTTCTTCCTCAATGCCTTTCTCACACTATTTTCTGTACCAGAATTTCTATTCTTTACATGCACACATGCACACACATACATACACACAACCTTACCATGTCATTTCACTGTACTCCTTTAAAAAATTTTTAGTGTTGTACATATATCATTTGTTTTTTACATTTCCATTTCCATATTGCGTATATAAGGTATGTATATATAGATATATAGAGATACACATGTCTACAAAGACACACACACATATACATGTTGTTGTTGTTGCTGTTGAGTCATTTTTCAGTCATGTCTGACTCTCTGTAACCCCATTTGGGGTATCCTTGGCAGAGTGGTTTGCCATTTCCTTCTCTAGCTCATTTTACAAATAAGGAAACAGAGGCAAACAGAGTTAAGTGACTTTCCAAGGGTCATACATCTAGTAAATGTCTGAGGGCAGACTTGAGCTCATGAAAATGAGTCTTCCTGATTCCAAGCCCAGTGCTCTATCCACTGTGCCACCTAGCTGCCCTACATATACATACATACATATACTTGTGTGTATATATATGTATATGTGTGTGTATATGTATATATATATATATATATATATATATATATATATATCTCCTTCCTCACTTTCCTCTTTAGAGAACCATCCTCTGTAAAATAAGAGGAGGGGGAAAAAAGATAACTCAGCAAGATTAACCAACATGCCAACCAAATATGACAATATATGCAATATTCCATGAGGTCCCACACTGATAGTCCCCTCGCCTATTAATAAAAAGAAAGGGACGTCTATTTTCTTATCTCTTGTTCAGGACCAAGACTGGTCATTATACCTTTTTTTTTGTTCTTTCTATTTACATTGGTGTAATGGGGATGTGTCTTATCTTCCTAATTCTGTTTACCTTATATTACATTGATTCATATGTTTTAGGCAGAATCACAGAATTTCGGAATTGGAAGAGACACCAGCGATCACCTCGTCAAACCTCCTTATTTTATATATGAGGAAACTGAGGCACAGGAAGGTCAAGAGACATCCCCTGCCCCCAACATCACATAGGTAATAAGTGGAGGAGCCAGAATTCAAACATGGCCCCTGAGGAAAGGGATTTTTTCATTTTTGTTTTTGTATTCCCAATTGAGCTCAATGCATTGCATATAGGAAGTCCTCAGTAAATATTTTTATTCCTATGCTGGGATTTTCTTACCTTCCTCCTTATACCTCCAGCACAGGCCTTTATTTTTGGAGGTATCTTCAGCCACTACCTTTTTTTTTTTTCATTTAGCTTGCAAAATAGTAGCATAGAGGCTTAAGTTCTTTGTTGGGTGATATGGGTGGAGTATGTGAGATGAAATCAAGGATGTGCTGGTAAATGTTTAACAACTGGCTCTCGGGAGGGGGGGTGGAATGGGCTTTTAAGTTGAATCTGCCTGATTAGCATTTTCTCCATCACTTTCTTGAATCTAGACAACAAAACAATAAATTAATCCTTGATTGGTAGGATTTGCTGATTTCCAAAGTAGAAATTGTCACACTGAAAATTTAATAATTGGTCCTTGCGAGTCAGTTCAAGTTGGCTCCAGCCCACCTTCAAATGAAACAAGCTCTACCAGCTTCTTTGTTTGGTTCTCCAAGGAGAGCCTCCTGAGAGCCGTCTTTGCATCTGGTTGCAAAGTTAAAGCAAAATTTAGTCTTAAAGGCTCCCTTCCAAAAGAGTCTCTCTTGCTTACATTAAGTCCATGTAGCTTTTCTTGATAACTCTGTTAAATGACCACGTGGCCAGCAATAATCAATACTTAAATAACTCATGAAAAAGGAAATGTATGCTTGATCATCCATTCAATAAATATTCATTAAGCTCTTACTCCATGCTACTGCATGACAGCTAGGTGGCACAGAGGATAGAGTGCTAGGCCTGGAGTCAGGAAGACTCATCTTCTTCTTGACTTCAAATCTGGACTCAGACACTTACTACCTGTGTGACCCTGGGCAAGTCATTTAACCCTGTTTGCCTCAGTTCCTTATCTGTAAAATGAGCTGAAGAAGGAAATGGCAAACCACTCTAGTATCTTTGCCAAGAAATTCCCAAATGAGGTCATGAAAAGTTGGATACAACTGAAAAATGACTGAACAACAACAACAGAACATGCTTGCTAAAGATGTTCATTCTTGTCATGGAGGGTGTCTTACACAAGATTTAAATGAAAGAATGGTTCTCGCTTGCAGAGAATACAGTAGAGGTTATTAAGTCTTGGAACATTACAATGAGATGGATCTCAATGATATCTGTGATTATTTTTTGATCAAACTTATAGTCTATACAGGAAAAACTAAATGAATGAAAAGACCTATTGTCTAGGTTACAGAATGCAGTCTGATGACCAGTTCATTGAATTCTTTCATCATTGTATATATTTGAGATAGGAACAGCTGGCAAATGGACAATGAATTGAGCCCAGAATTGAACAGGAGAAAGGAAGAAAGTTGGATTGTATTTTGGGAAAGGTACAGGACTTTTAATGATCTCTGATTGTTCCACAGTATAAAGACTTATCTTTTCAATATAGATGGTTTACTGCCACCACTCTATGGCTGCAGAGCTAAGAATGTTATGCTCTCTGAAGAGCCAAAACTTCAGGAGACCCCAAGCTTACTGGGGAAAAGCTTGTTAGGCAAGGGTAGGCTGCAGCAGATTTGTCATCATGCTTGTACATGAGAAGTAATATGAGGGCTAATGCTGAGGAGATGTTTGATTGGAAAAGGAGGTGAATCAGTCACTTAATGAGGGCAAGGGTCAACATATAGATCACTTGACTGCTATCCTACAACATGTAAAAAGGCCCAAGGCCTCCAGCACATTGGATGGATGTTCTATGTAGGATTTGTGGAAGAACCTGTACAAGAGTTATGAATGGGACGGCATGGATGGGATGAAGAACAATACTTAAAGATCCACCAAAATATTGAAGCACATATGGGATTTGTGTAATGCTTCCTTAAAATGTGGGTAGGTAGGTTATACAGGAGATAGAGTGTTGGACCTGGAGTGACCTGAGTTTGTTTCCTGTAAAATAAGCATATTAGTTGATAATTATTATTGTTCTTTCATCTTTTTTGGTAATAAACTCCAAAATTTTCCATGTCTTTGATATCTTCCCTTCCCTCATATACTTTGAGAATCAGTCCTTCAGTGCCCTCAAAAGTATGTCCAAGCTAGACCACCTCTATGTTCAAGTACTGCTGCTTGACCTATCTTTGGTTCTTTTCAGTGCTATTTCTACTTATTCTTGAAGCACATTCAGAAGTATGGTAGTAATTCCTGATATGGTAGATCCACTGTTGTTGATGGTGAAAAGGGCTCTCTATAAATATTTAAAAGATTTTTCCATCTTTTATCTCTTCTAATTTCATCCTTAAGTGCCCTCAGGATGACTTTGCTTAATTTGGTCTATCACCAAGCTTTCTGACCTCTGGGTTTGTCCTAGGGTCTTTTTTGGTGCTTGAGAGGCTATTCCTTGACTAAACCCACCTTGAACACCACTCTCCATGCTTCCACAGGCCATACCTTTGCCTGATCTTGCCTGCTTTGTGGTGGGTCTCTTGAACCTTACAGGAAACAACATCCCCTATTGTAAGGTTGAGCTTCAAATGAGGATTTTGAACAGTCTAATAACCTTCCTTTCTCAATGGATCTCTGTAGTCACTGATAGTCTGTCTGGACTCAATCCTCAGTTATATACTCTAAACCTTATTCTTCATCCCACCATTGCTTTACTCCTACCCCCTCAAACCTAACCCCCACAATATCCCACTCCATATCTACTTTCATCACCCCATTCACTCTACTCTCTGGAATGCCTACTCCAAAAATTTTTTTGTTTTCATTTTAAATCTTTCCCTTTCTCATTACCTCCATATTGCAATCTGGCTCCTTCCTGGGAGGAACAGCCCCCTTTTCCACTGAAATGTAGTTGCTTCCCATTATAACTCCACACCTCTCCTCTACCACTATCACTCAGTAACCTCTCCTGTAAGTTTCATTCAATTCATATTTATCCACCGGCAAAATTCTGTTTCTAGATAGTTTACAACTCCCAGGACATTCTCCTTTCTTCCTTAAAGATTTCATTGTCTGGCTCATGATCTTTTTCCTCACCCCAACTACTGTCCTCATCATAGGGGACTGTAACATTACTAATAACATTACTTATATTACAAAGGTAATATAAGGTAAACTTGCTCATTTACCTTAACCTACCAGTTCTTTGATCCATTCAGTTCCCATGACCGACTCCTCTGTTCCACTTTGGCTGCATATAGTTATGCTCATACCCTTCACCTGCCATCACCTATAATTGTCCCACTTCTATGTTCATGAACTCTGACATTCTTTCATCTGATCATAATCTTTTATCATTATAGCTTTACCCCTGCCTTATGACCTTCTGACCCTGTTCTTTATTCTCACCAAGACCACCATTCATTCCCTGTATCCCTCAGTTTTTTTTTGCAGGCTATCACATCTGCACTAGCTACATTCCACTTCTTTCCCTCTTTTAAATCTTTGATGAATTAGTTCAACTGTATGCTATCTACTCTGAGTCCTTGACTACTTATCCTATCATTGATCATGCCTTACCAAGTCCCAGCTTTGGATCATTCCCAATATCCACTGGTTTTGCTTCTATTCATATGCTGATGAACAGGTCTGGAAAAAGTCAAAAAGGTGTTGATTAAAATCACTACAAACTTATGTAATCTCAACCAGGTCCTCAGTGAAACAAGGGAATCTTTTATGCCTTCATAATCAATTTGCTATTTCATTCTCCGCAGAAGCTTTTTCAAACCTTTTCTTTCCTCCTCAAACTTCTCATGATTAAATAAGATAATATTTGGAAGGTGCTTAGTATAGTGCCTGGCACATAGTAGGTGCTTAAGATTTCTTACGCCTATGTACCTGCTATGCTCACCCTTTTAGCTAAGAACCTTGCATCATATTTTACAAAAAAAAAATAAGGTTATTTGTCAAGAATTCTCTCATCTCTTCTTATCTCACACAATTGTGATATCCTTATTATCTCCTCACATAAAGAGGAAGCCCTTCTCTTTGCCAAGGCAAATCTCTATACACTAACTTTGGGATTCCCCCAAGGCTCTGTCCTGGGCCCTCTTCTCTTTTCCTTTACACCAGGGGGTGTTAACTTGGAATCCCATGAATAACAGTTTTTAAAATATTTCTATAACTTCATTTGAATATAATCAGTTTCCTTTGTAATCCTAAGTATTTTATTTTTTGCATTTAAAATCATTATTCTGAGAAAGGTCCATAAATTTCACCAAACTGTCAAAGGCATCCATGCCAAAAAAGGGTGAAGAACTCTATACTCACTTGCTTTATACTATCTTTCCTGGTGATCTCATCAGCTCCCATGGGTTCAAGAAATAATACTTCAACAAATCAGAAAGAAAGGACTCAAATACCAAAGAGCTACAGGCAAAACCACAAAAGATTTGGCAGCTAACATAAGGGAATTGAGAGCCTGGAATATAGTATTATAAAAGATATAGTTTTACCAGAAGAACTAGGTATTATCCTATAGGGGTAGAAATGTCTATTTAAGAAAATAGAGGAATTCCAAACATTTTTGATGAAAAGACTAGAGATAGGTAAAAACCTTAAAATATACACAGAGGAATCAAGAAAAATATAAAAAGGTAAATGTAAGTGAGCGATTGCAAAGGACTATATAAAGATGAAGGGTTTACTTTTTTGTAGAGGAAAAACATAGAAATGTTCCCTTCAGAACCTTAATGCCATCAAGTAAGAGGAGTTAAATAAGAAAGGGGGTTTGGGGTGGTTTTGATATGTTCTAATGATCTTAAAAGAAGAAAGGAAAGGGAGAAAATAATACATTAGGGAAGAAAAGAGGAGGAGGGGAAAAGGAATTTAATTTATTATTACTAAGGTGTAAAAGTAGAAGCATAAAAAAGTAAAGAAGGGCAGCTGGAGGTGAGGGGGAGCAGGGGTCATTTGAGCTTTGCTTTCACCCAAACTAGTCCTAAGAGGGTAGAAAACACACACACACACACACACACACACACACACACACACACAGAGTTGTTTGTTTGTTTTTTAATAAATGCAACTCAGCAGGAAAATGGGAGGTAATGAGACAAAGTGAAAAGGAATAATAGGAAAAATTTAGTCATAAACATAACAAATTCTAACCTCAGAGAATGGATTGTGAAGAGAGGTTTTAAAGGGGGAAAATAGCATATGAGCCTGTGATTGGGATCTAGGTGAAAGGAAAAGAAGAGGAACAGGGCAGTGGAAGCAGATTCTGTCAAGCACAGAGCACTGGTGCTGGACACATCCCTTCTTTCTTATCACCATCATCTTTTTTGTAAGGAGTTGAAGGGAGCAAAGAGAAAACAGAGAGAAAACTATAAGAGAATGAGACAGAGGAAAGTTAACAATAATCTTAATGATGAATATAAAATGGATGAACTCATCTATAAAATGGAACAGGGTGGCAAAATGGCTTAGATAGTAGATTCTGATAGTATGTTAATTACAAGAAATGCATTTGAAACACAAGTATTCACACAGTTAAAGTAAAAGTTAGGGCAAAAAAAACTATTATGCTTCAGCTAAACTCAAAAAAGCAAGAATAGTAATCATGATCTCAGACAAGTCTTTAGCAAAATAAGCTTGATTAAAAGACATAGTCAGGGGAAACTACATTATGTAGAAAAGGTACCAAAGACAATGATTGATATTAATACTTTAGACATATTCACTAAATGACATACCATCTAAATACATAAAGGAAAAGCTAAATGAGTTACAGGGAAAAATAAATTGAAAACTATGAGAGTTGGGGATCTCAGTGTACCCCCTTTTAAACCTAGACAAATCTAACTATAAAAAGGAAAGAGGTTAAGGATCTGAATAAAATTTTTAGAGAAAAAGTTAGCTAACATAGATCTTTATGATTTAATGTGAACAGAAAGGAATATACATATTTTTCAGCACTTTAGGTACCTTTGCAAAAAGTTGACCATGTAATAAGATATAAAAACTTCACACATAAATGCAGAAAAGAAGAAATATTAAGCACATATTTTAGTGCCCACAATGCAATAAAAATTATTTGTAGTAAATATCTGTTGAAGAAAGTATTAGAAATTATTTAGAGACTCAGTAACAATCCTAAAGAACTGGCTAATCAAAGAACAAATGTAAAAACATATATAACTTCTTCAAAGATAACAAAAATGAGACTACATGCCAATGTAACAAAATTTGTAGGGTAGAACTCAAGCAGTGTTTAGGGGAGATTTTGTATCTCTAAATATTTTCATCAGCAAAAGAGAGAAAGAACAGATTAATGAATTGAACATGAAACTTAAAATAATGGAAAAGTCAATGAATTTTAAAACATTAATTAAACACCAAAATATAAATTCTGAAAGCCAAAAAGAGAATAACAATACTGAAAGAAAAAATTAAGTTAATAAATAAA
Organism: Vombatus ursinus; assembly: GCF_900497805.2. Lineage (NCBI taxonomy): Eukaryota > Metazoa > Chordata > Mammalia > Diprotodontia > Vombatidae > Vombatus > Vombatus ursinus. The sequence continues at coordinate 19,013,274 of NW_020954588.1, read as the reverse complement.
ACTAGAAGCTCTTTTTAAAAAATAAAATAGATAAAACAGTAGCTAATTTAATTTTTTTTTGTTTTAGGCGATTGGGGTTAAGTGACTTGCCCAGGGTCACAAAGCTAGTGAGTCTGAGGCTGGATTTGAATTCAGGTACTCCTGACTTCAGGGTTGGTGCTCTATCCACTGCACCACCTAGCTGCCCCTAATTTAATTTTTTATAAATAGGAAAACCAAATAATCCATACTAAAAGTGAAATGGGATAATTCACAGTACATAAAGAAGAAATAAAGGATATCATTAGAAACTTTTGCCGAACTATATTTTCATAAAACTGATAAATTAAATGTGTCAATATTTGCAAAATGTTCTGTTTAACAAAACAAGAAATGGAAATTTTAAATAACTTAATCTCGAGGGGAAAAAAAGTTGAATAAGCCATAAAATTTCCAAAGAATAAAACCTTTGGATCAGATAGATTTACAAGTAAATTCAAACAAACATACAAACAACAATTAATTCCAACATTATGTAAACTGCAAAAATAGGAAGAGATGGGATCTTATCAAATTACTCCTATGATACAAAACAGGGGGGGGAACTATACTCCAATATCATTAGTGAATATTGATGGAAAAAAATTAAAATATTAGCAAAGAATCTGCAGCAACATATATCAAAAATACCATACACTATAACCATGTTGGAGTTATACCAGAAATATAGGTTTGATTCAACATTAAGATAAATATAATAGATCATATACATGAACAACAAAAATCATATAGTTATATTAATAAATTTAGAAATTCTTCTAACAAAGCACAACTCCCATTTCTATTAATAAAAAAAACACACCAGAAAACACAGGTATGAATGGACCTTCTCCTAATATAGAAAGTAATATTGGAGCAGCTAGGTGTCACAGTACATAAAGCACCAGCCCTGGAGTCAGGAGGACCTGAGTTCGAATCTGACCTCAGACACATAACACGTACTAGCTGTGTGACTCTGGGTAAGTCACTTAACCTCAATTGCCTCACCAGAATAATAATAATAAAAGAAATTTTAAAAAGAAAGTAGTATTTATCTAAAACCAAGATATAGCATTATATGCAATGGTGATAAATTAGAGGACTTTCCAGTAAAGTCAGGAGTGTGACAAGGGTGTCTGTTATCATCACTACTGCTATTTGATGTAGTACTAAAAACACTAGAAATACTTGTTGTAACAATAAGACAGAAAGAAAAGTGAAGAAATAAACATAGTCAAAGAGCAAACAAAATTATTAATTTTGGGATAATACATATGGTTTTCTTAGGTAACATTAGTTAGTCAATTAACAATTAGTTGAAATAATAACTGTAGTAAGGTTCCCAATTATAAAACAAATCCAAGTAGATCATCAGCATTTATATTTATTACCAACAAAACCAATAGTAAGAGATAGAAAGATTCCATTTAAAATAACTACATACAGTATAAAGTACTTGGAAGTATAACTACAAAATACTCATCAAGGAAAACCTAAGTAATTGGACAAATATTGATTGCTCATGAGTAGGCAGAGCCAACATAATAAAAATGACAATACTATTTTGTGGCATACCAGTCAAACTTTCAAGAATTACTTTACAGAACTGGGAAAGATTATAACAGAATTTATATGGAGAAAGAAAAGGTCAAGAATCTCAAGAGAAATAATGAAGAAAAATGTGAAGGATAGAAGCCTATTAGTAACAGATCTCAAGCTATATTATAAAGCTATAGTTTCAAAAATTATTTAGTTCCAGTTAAAAATGTAAAAGGGAATCAGTGGAACAAATTAGATCCACAACATATAGAAGAAAACAAACCTAATAGCCTAGTGTTTGAAAAAAAATCAATGACCCAAGCTACTCATTATCCAACAAAAACTGCAGGGAAAACTGGAACACAATATGTCAGAAATTAGGTATGGATCAGCACTTCATATCACATGCCAAAGTATGTTCCAAATGGATACATTATTTAAATTTAAAAATCAATATCTTAAACAAAAATTAACAAAGCAAAAAGGAAATTATCTTTAAGATCTATGGCTAGGGAAAGAGTTCATGACCAAATAAGGAACAGAGAAGATCACAGAAGATAAAATGGACAGTATAAATTAAATAAAATTTAAAAGTTTTTGCACAAGAAAAAGAAAAAAACTGATGCAGCTAACATTAGAAGGTAAACCATTAACTGGGTAAAAAAAATCTTTGCATTAAGTTTCTCTGATAAAAGTTTCATTTCCAAGATACATTGATTCAAATTTATAGGAATAAGAGCCATCCACTGATATATAAATAATAAAATTATACGAACAGGCAGATTTTTTTGTTTGGTGGGAGAGGCAATTGGGGTTAAGCGACTTGCCCAGGGTCACATGGCTAGGAGGTATCAAGTGTCTGGTCTGAGACTGAATTTACACTCACGTCCTCCTGACTTCAGGTCCAGCGCTCTATCCACTGCACCACCTAGCTGCCCAACAAGCAGTTTTTTAAGGAAGAAATCTAAGCTATCAATAGCTATGTGAAAATAAATGCTCCTAATAGTAAGAGAAATACAAATTAAATAACTCTGAGGTTCTACTTCGTACCAAATTGATAAAGCTGACAAAAAAAGGAAAGTGACCAATATTTGAGGGACTGTGGGAAAAGAGGTACTTTAATGCACATTTACAAGAGCTGTGAATTGATCCAGCCGTTTCAGAAATTATTTTTGAACTATGCCTCCAAAATCACCAAACTCTTCATATAAACTTTAACCCAGTGTACCACTATTAGGCTTATCCCCCAAAGATATCAAAGAAAGAGGGAAAAGACTCACATGCACAAAAACATTTATAGTAGATTTTTAGTAGTGGCAAAGAAATGTAAGCCAGAGTTCTTCAATTAGAGAATAGTTAAATAAATTATGATATAAGAATGTAATCTAACAAAGAATGACAAAAAGGATGATTTCAGAGAAATGTTGGAAGACTTGTATGACGTGATGTAGAATGAAATGAGATGAATGAGAACAATTTATACAATAACAACAACACTATGAAGTCAAACAATTTCAAATGCCTTAAAAACTCTGATAGCTATGATGATCACCCACTCTTCCAGAATGCCAATGATGAAGCAAGCTACCTACCATTTGATAGAGGGGTAATAGACTTATTTAATTCTAGTTAAAAATGTAAAAGGGAATCAGTGGAACAAATTAGTTACACAACATATAGAAAAAAACAAGCCTAATAGCCTAGTGTTTGAAAAAAATCAGTGATGCAGAATTAGATGCAGATGCAGAATAAGACATACATTTTCCTTCATGGTCAATGGAGCAATTTGTTTTGCTTGACTATATATATTTGTCATGAAGGTTTTGTTTTTGTTTTTTCAGTTGAAAAGGAAGGAGGTGAGAGAAAAAATAAATTTTTGTTATTTGAAAAAAGATATTTTTTTTTAATTTAAGAATGTCTCTTGGCTGGACTACATGCAGTTAAATTAACACGTTCATGCTCTTCTATCAGTATATATGCTTTGGACAGACATTGTTCCTGGCACAGAGTAAGCGCTTAATAAATGCTTGTTGGCTGACTGACTCACTGGAAATGGATAATCAGTTGGGTTCAGAAATATACAGGAGAAAAGGCTGGATTGCTTTTGGAAAATAGCAATTAAAAAACATCAAAATTCTCCCTTATACAAAAACCTATCTTTTTAATACCAATATTTTTCTGGGGTTGCTTTTTAACTGTGAAACATGAAACACTATAATTTCTGACTATGGTCTCTGAAAATATGAAAATTAGTATAACCACAAAGGGAAAGGGAAGAATGTATGATAGGTATGAGGAAGCAATATTGCATTCCAAATAAAAACTAACAAAAGAGAACTGGAATATAGCATATCAACAGAAGATGATCTAGACTCATGGAAAGAGAAAGGACACTCCATTGGTATACTTGCAACATTATGATGAATACCTTCATCATATTGCCAAACACAACATTTTACATTGTTCCTAGCGGTAATAGGAAACCACTGGAATTTGTTGGTTAAGTTGGCAGTGTGGCCAGATTGTCACTTGAGAAACATCAGTGTTTCAGCTGAGTAGATTAATGGAGAGACTTAAAGCAGTGGAACCAGAATAATATTGCAACAGTCCAGACATGACATGATGAGGGCCTGTACAAAGATGTCAGTAAGTGGAAAGGAAGCATATAAGAGACATGTTGTGAAGTTAGAAAGAGCAAAATTTGATCACAGAATGGATATGTGAGATGAGTGAGAGTAAAGATTTAAGGATAACATCAAAGTTATGAGCCTGGCTGGCTTAGAGGGTTGACAGCATCCTCAACATTTGGAAGAGATGGAGGGAGAAGGTAATGAAATCTGTTTTGGATGTCTTGAGTTTGAAATGCCTATGGGATATGCAATTTGAGATGTCCAAATGGTCATTAGTGATGTGGGACTAATGGTAAGGATGAATATATAAATCTGTAAATCATCAGCATACAGATGATAGTAGAACCTTGGGAGCTGATGAAATCACCAGGCAAGATTGTATAGAAGAAAAACGGAGACCCTACACTAGAGCCTTGGGGGACAACCACTTAGTCATATGACTTGGAGGAAGATCCAGCAAAGGATGCTGAAAAGGAGCGATAATACAGGTACAGGAACTGGGAGAGAGCAGTGTCAGAGGAGAGAGTATTAAATAGAAGAGAGTGATTGACAGTGTCAAAGTCTGCATAGAAGTCAAGAAAGATGAGAAATGAGAAAACATCAATAGATTGAGCAATTAAGAGATTATTTGGTATCTTTGGAGAGAACAGTTTCAGTTGAATGATGAGGTTAGAAGCCAAACTGCAGAGGATTTAGAATCAATTGAAAAGGGAGAAAGTGGAAACATCTAATGTAGATGGCTTTGTCAGACAGGTTAGCTTTTAGAAGGGGAGAACTGTAGGTCTAGAGTTAGTGCGGATGATTGAATTCAGTGAAGATTTTTAAGGATCAGTAAAATATGATTGTATTTGAAAGTGCCAGGAAAGGAACCAATAGAGAAGGAGAAATTAAAGATTAGAGTGGAGAAGACAATCTGAATGTAGGGAATGGAATAAAATATATACAGTAGGATTTGCCTTGGCAAAAAAAAAAAGGAGCCACCTCCATGTGAAATGGGTCAAGGAGGAGATCAAGGCAGAAGATATCTGAGTAATATGAGAAGAGAAGAGTGAGCTCTTAGCCAAAGACTCAATTTTTTTGTTGAGATATGAGTCAAGGTCCTCATCTGAGAGGTTAGGGAAAGGGAGTGATAAGACGTTTGAAGATGGATAAGATTTGTAATAGCTGCCATGATAATTAATCAGTTAGGAAGGTGTCATGTATTTCCTGACCTCCACTAATCAATGTCTGACTCTGACCCTCCCTGAGTAGAAATATTCTAGCCACAACCTTTCCTGGTTCCTAGGTTGGGAGGTCTCCACATATGCCATGGAATGTTCAGGTCCTGTCCTCATCAGGTGTTGTCCTTGGCTTTTATGAATTGGTACCTCACTTTACCTCTTCCTTTCTAGCTACCACTCCCATAACCTCCTCACCAGATTACATATCTTCCCTTCCTCTCAGCTTTCTAGTTGAGAAACCATGAACTATACTGTTCCACCTTTCAAAGAATCTTGTATGATTTTAATACCAGAATTGTGTAGCAAACAGTAGAGATGTGTTTTGCTCAATTGAATTAATTTAATAGTCAAGAAGCTATCAGCACAGTGGAGTTTTCTATTTGTTGTAAGTTTAATTAGATGTCCATAAAGATGTGAGTTTGAATATTTTTTGCAAAGCAAAAAAAATGTGTGTTTCTTTCCTAAAAGGTGCTTTCAAAAGGACTGTGGAATAATCTCATTAAGATTTTGGAGAGATGAGAAAGTAGGAATATGAGTCAGTCAATAGTTACTGATATTCTCTAGATTGCCTCTTTTTAGAAATAATGACAATAAAAAAAGAAAGAATGACAATTTTCCCAAGGGTTTGGCATCTTTTTTTTTCTTTCAGAGGGTTTGAGAGCCAATCCCTTGATGCCCTAATAGTTGTGAAATCTTCAGTACAGACCTCATTTGGTCTAGTCCTTTCTATTATTCCCATCTTTGTTTTCCTTAGTACCATCTCTGCTTCATCCGGCAGCACATGAGGGACCATGATGACAGAATACAAATACAATTGATCCACCATTATTGATGGAGAAAAAAGGTTGTTATAGAAGTTTTTACAGATCTTTTCCGTATTTTTATCTGTTTGTTGTCCTCATTCAATATTATTTTCCAGATAATCTGGCTACAATTAGACTTCTTGCCATGCTTTTTGTGATTTTTTTTACTTCTATTTTCTAAGATAATGTTGCTTATAATCTTCTAGCATCCTCTTCCATAAGATATTATAAATGTGTTTATTTTTTAAACTAATTTTGTTCTTAGCTGCTTTATCTCTGCTTCACGCAGTAATCAAGAGGTTTTTGTCTGTGGTGATTTACAGGCTCTTTTGGTTTCATTGTGGTGATGGATTTTACATTGGTTAAACTTTCTTGGGAATAGTGATCGTCTGTTCTGGTGTCTATTCTTTTATCTGTTTTCCATATTTTGCAATCAGCTGTCTTAAATAGGTCAGGCTGAAGTTGTTTTAATTGTATGCTATTTTTTCTCATTTTTATGATTTCTTCTAATTTGATACTGATGTTTATCCTTGTTCTTACATGTTGATAGGCTAACAGTACAAATAACGTATTCAAAAATGACTACCACATTAATAAACATTCATTTCCTATCCAATATATAATCACTTTCATTTTTATGGGCTCTTTTGCCATTTGCCACATCCAGGACAAACATGAAGCTTCAATGTATCTATGAGCCTCTGACCTATCTAACTTCTTAATCTTGAGACATATTTTTCAACATATTTTTGCCAGCCTCTTCTATTTCACTGGAGTCTCTGAATATTAAAGCATATATTGATTTATGTTGGACAGCTATAAAAGTTCTTTAGGGAATTTCTCCTTCACATCACCCTTTACAAGAGAGAATGGCACATAAGCTACAATTATCTCCATTTTTATTGTGGGAGGGGGTCTTTCACAAAGGCATATCACGATCAGTACAGCACAAGATAACCAAGTGCCTCCTCCAAATGGGATGCCTAATAAAGCCAATTCTGCCAATTCTTTTAATAGCTTCTCCATGGAGGACTTCTGAACCATTTTTCCACTTAACTATAATTTCCTTTTGTCTCCTACTATAATTTATATGGAGAAGCATAGGATCATAATTTGCTTCCTCCTCATTGGTCCTTGGACAAGCATCTTATATTTAAAGAATCAAGTTAGTTAATGTTTATTGGCCATCTAAAATTCATGATTCTCAGCACTCTCTCCTTTTTCTACCAATGGGCCACCTACCTTAAGTGAAGAAATGGATAAGTCTAGCATAAGACTGAGGGATATTTTATATTTGTCGTGGTTTCATGAACTACCATGGCAAAATAATTAAACACTCAATGGCTAGTTTGCCAGTGATAAATCTGGAACATAGTAGGTATTTAATAAATAATGGTGAATTGAATTATACTTATTTCCATTACATGTTTTTATTTGTTATTTTTCCTGCCTAGATTGAATGCACTCTTCTCTCTATTTATTCATACTCAACCTATCCTTCAAGCTCTAATCAAATCCCACTGCCTTTGTGAATATATTCTTGTGAAACTAACTCACTGGATTTCTATATTCACTAACTCCTCTGTGTGTATTATCTGTGTAGCATGCATGCGTTGGCTCTGTCTAGAGTCAGGTCTGCTACATCTCCTCCTCAGAGACTAGAATACTCTGAGGAAAGAAGGAAGGAAGGAAGGAAAGAAGGAGGGAAGAAAAAGTGGGAGGGAAGGAGGGAAGGGAAGAAGAAGGAAAGGAAGAATGGTGGAAGGATGAAAGAAAGGATAGAGAGAAGGAAAAGATAGAGAGAAGGAGGAAAGGGAGAAAGGAAGAAAGGAAAGGAGTAAGGAAGGTAGGGAGAGAAAGAAGGGAGGAAAGAAGGAAGAAAGAAAGAAATGAAGGAAGGAAGGAAGGGAGGTAGGGAGGGAGGGAGGGAGGAAGGGAGGAAAGGAGGGAGGAAGGAAGGAAGAAAGGAAGGAAGGAAGGAAGGAGGGAGGGAGGGAGAGAGGGAAGAAGGGAAGGACTCAAGCCCCAATTGACTGTGTTTCCTACATTTGTTAAGGGCTGGTGACTATCTCTCTAGTTCCATTTAACTACTTAACACTAAGTAGCTTTTACAAAGAGATGTTTACTTCAAAGATGTAACAAGAACAAACATTTCCCCTAATAAGTCCAGAGTATATTCTCCCCTATACCACCTTGTCCTTTGGAGGAGTTGATCAAGCTTAGATCAATTCCTACAAAGCATTGGACCCACCAAATTCACACCCAAAGGCATAACCACTGATAAATGAGTCATCATCGTGGATGAATGAACAATCATTTCAGCTTTTAATGGCATGGGTCCAGAAAGTTGCCCCTTAAAATCATTCCTTGATCTTCAGGGTATTACTGCTGGACTGGCTTCTAGATCCTTAGATTACTGTGGCTTATCTTAACCCTTTGAAACTCCCAAAATCTAGAAGGCTCTACTCCTTCTACCTAGAATAGAAAAGAAGAAACAAAGAAGTCAAAGATCAAGGCCTATTTTTTGTTGACAGTATGGCCTCAGAGTGGGGAAGAAGGTCCTGAGGGTCTTCTTCTTATGGCATAGTCTCTCATCAGACAGCAGGAGGTAATGAGTCACTGAACTCCTCTAGCTAAAAATGGAGCGAAGAGGGAGAACAAGCTGACTCAGGCCTTTTGAAGACCCTGACAGGTCCAGCTACACAACCCACTGAAAAATACCCCTATTAATCCTGTGATTGGCCAGTCAGAACTGGTTAGAAACTGTTCACACATTTCACACAGTCTCTTTGAGGCATTTCCCTTACACATTTTCAAAATTCTGCTGGAAGCAAGCTTCCCAGGTTCTCCACATGATGGGGTCTGTACATATGCTAGAACCCTATTAAATCTGAAATACAGAATTGTCATCACACCAACAATGTTGTATGTATGTGTATGCACACACACACATCTGAATGTGTGTATAGCATGTGCACACAAAGTGGATATCTTCTTTGCTAATTGCCTTATGAATTTACACTTCTTTTGAGAGGTGATATGACAGAGTGTATTTAACTTGGAAGAAGACCTGGGTTCCAATCTTGCTTCTGGTACTTGTTAGCTATATGGCCATGGGCAAGTCATTTAATCTCCCTGAGACTCATTTTCCTCATCTGGGATGAAAGATAACACACACACACACACACACACACATGCATATGTGTGTATATGTATATAACCTGAATATATACATGTGTACTGTATATATGTATATATAAACCTGAATTTATATATAAAGTATGAACATATATAATTATATATTACCTTATGTTCATACCTTGATATATAATTCATGTATGTGAATATATATTACCTTATATGAAGTTATGTTCTTTGTTCTTACCCCAGAGGCTATTCCTAGGTTCAAATCAAATAACATATATGAAATATTTTGCTAACATTGTATAACTGCATAAATGGCCATTATTATTATTGTCTCCCTAATTATATTGTACATTTATTATGGTCATTTATAATATCTTGTACTCTTTTTAACAATAGAGTATCAGCCCAGCATTAGATATATGATAAGTTCTTAGTGGATAATTGTTGGTCAATTAAGTGACTGATTGATTAAGTAACTGAACCTAAATGCATTCATTTGCCCGAGTCCAAGATGAGTCCTTATCACAGCTAAGAATAGATTCTATTGGGTGTCTTCAGCCAGCAGACAACTTCCTTTCTGTCAACTCTAAAGAAGATGGGTAGGAGAAATAAATTGGCTCAGTACTGGAAAAGATTTCAAAACAAGACCAAGTCATTCTAGACAAATGAAACCAGAGCGAGATTTCTTTTTTGATATTCAGTAGAATACATTTTTATAGATATACAAAGCACCAAATGAAAAATAGTGAGAAATTACATTTTCTGCCTGTTTCTATGTGTTTTTAGCTCTCAAAGTATGGTTTTCAAAGGGGGGGGCAAAGCATCAGTCATATTTTTCACATTAGCATATTTATTTCACATATACAAAAATACTTTAATTGTATAGTGATCAAAAACTATTTCTGAGTATTCTTCCTTGACAGAACTAGGTGTTCATATGAGAATAAAATACAAATTTACAGAATGTTTACATTACGGTATAAAATTTAAAGCATTTGTCCATCATCCCATCAGGTCAGAAGAATGGGAGTCTTAAAGAATATGCTGGTTTTTTAACACTTTGAGTGAAACAGGACTTTTTTCTGTGCTCTTAGTGAAATTTTCCAATTTCAAGGAGTTTTCTTCTTCATGAAAAATAACACCTACTAAAAAAATAAGTTGGCAATTTTGTAAAGTTCAGAATTCACATTGCCTTGCTAACTAATACACTGGAATAGTTGAGGAAGGAAGAGAAAAATCTCAAGGTCACTGGGAATGGTCTTTGGAGTATTCGTGTATGGCTTATCAGTGCTCACATGCCTGATTTTTTTTCCAAGTGCAAAGAATGGCCACTTGCCTGAGACCGGCCCAGTGCCATCCTTTATTCAAGTTCCTTTATGTTCCTCTTTTTAAAGAAGCTGTCAAGTTCTTTTTCTACAGCTGACAGGAAAGGCCAAATCTGTGGTACAGGAAGGGAGGCAGCAAAGAAACTTTTTGTGTTGATGTTTTACTAAGTGAGCTAAGGAGAATTTTAGAATCCTGTAATTTACTCTGGAGGCATTTACTGTACATAGCCATAGTGATGGTAATTTCTTTCATTGTAGAAGTGAAAAGATAACCATCAATCAGTTGTCAATTGGTCAATTGCAGAAGTGATGAAAAGAAACTGGTAGGAACAATCACTTCGTGGCTACCTAGACCATTTCGGGGTTGGCGGAAAATATGGGAAGTGGATTTTGTAGAAAGGGACTGAGCCAAGAGGTTGGTGCTGTCTGTGAAAGGTTAAAAGGGGGAATGCCCCCAGAAGAAGGGCATTGGAATTAGGCACAATCAGGAAATAGGGGCACACAAAATGAGTATTAGGTACAGAGAAACTGGGAGTAGTCATTAAGTTGGAGAGCAGATAAGCACAAATAAGTATGGGGGCTTCCTTGGCTCTTTACAGGTGAATGGTGATGAAGTGATCAACTATAGGAAATAGATTGACCCGATTTACTAATAACACAGCAACACATTCATTATGAGCCAATCAATGAAATGGACTAGGCTTTTTGTCCCGGTCCCCTTCTTTGAGTGTGGAAACCAAAAACTTGCCAAGTATTTATAAACCTTGGAGACATGAATTGATCATGAACCCTATTGAAGAAGTTTCTTTTTAAAGGTCCTAATAATATAATTTTTTTAAAAACCAGTCATATGTAAGTTGGCAACAGACTTAGCAAAGAGTGTGTGGGCTTAATAATCGCTGGGCCACATAAAAGGCAAATGGCATTATTGAGAAATAACCCTGAAGACAAGATTTGATTTGAATTTATCCTATTTTCTTAAGAATGGTAATGTTATTGATGTATCCGGAGAGGGTTTTTTTTTTCCCCTGTTGATTTTTTTTTTTTTTTGCTGTGGTAGGTAATAAAAAGGATTACAGGCCTCCAGAAGGATGAGATATCATCAGTTTGTAATCCAGCCCATGGTTTCCTAGATACCGTATTGTCTATTCTGTTCCGCTATGTGAAAAATGTTGAATATCAACAATGGGTTTCAGTGCTGTATTGTTGAGTTTTGTATGAACTAATCTAGCTTCACTAAAAAGGGGGGGGAGGGGGGAAGAACCACAGCTTTGGACAAAAGTCTAGAGTCTGTGCGTTGTAACTCCCGGTGCACGCACAAGGGCTGACTGGGGCTGTGGGAAGACATTTTACTTATTTGCCTCCTTTCTTCCAGTCACCTTGTCTTTTTTCTCAGGTGTTGCTCACCTATTATCATTTCACCTGTTCTGGTCCTCTGTGGGGGAAAGTCCTGGGACTTGTCAGCTGGTCTAGGCCTCATAAAAGACAGCTCTATTCAGGGGTTGGAAAGGTAAGCATTCGCTCAACTTCTCGGCTGCCTTAGAGTTTGTGATGCCAGTTTGTTGGCCTAACTCTGAAACTTTGCAGGATGGAACTTATTGGTAACTTTTTTCTTTTTTTTTTTCCTTCTTTCTTTTCTTTTCTTCATTTTTTAATGGAAAACCAGATAGTGTGACAGGTTTCAGCGAAAAGGGGGTCCTCCTCGGAATGAATGAAAGGTCCCTTTCCCATCCTAGTAAGTAATTGACTTCTTACTAAAAGCTTAAGTGATTTCTGTGGCAGGTGCCCTAGGAGAGGCTGAGGATGCAAGTACTGGACATGCTGGGGCACTTGGCTCGTAGGTACCTGAAAGAAAAAGGACTGAGCCTTGTGACCACATTTCCAATCTATTGACCTCCAAAGGTTCCTCCAGGGCTTTCCTCTCTCTGGTGGTGAGAAGTAGCTTCTTCTCCCCCATTTTTCTGGTGGTTTGGGCACCTGTGTTTTTAATGTTGGCTGTGTGTTCTGTGAAGGTTTCTGTTAGTTTGAAATAAAGTGGGAGGAGAACAATTCAAAGTAAATAACAAGTGACGAGGCAGTCAGCAGAGCTGCCTTTCTCTAATCTAAAACTGGGAGCAGTCTTTTTTTCTTTTCTTTTCTTTTTTTTTTTTTGGCATCAACTGTGGCTTCCTGGGTACTTGTCAATCTATTTTATTTTTTAATTGATGGGGGGGGGGAATACATCATTTTCTGCACTTTGAGGGCTGCACTTGAGTCCCCTGTCACGGGGAAGCAGGATGTGGGAATTAGCGACGTTAATAGGTTTTCAGATGTTTGACTTAGAGTCTGTGGTCCAGGCTAGCTTTCCTGGCTTCTGTTCATCACGTCCAGCACTTTGACGCTTTTCAATTCTTGGGATCCTAATTAAAATAGCAGCACTCTTTCTTGAGATTCCTGAACTGGACAAAAACTCTGAGTGTGTTTAGCTTTTCTAAGCCTGCCCTATTTTAATTGTGTAGAACTAAAGTAGAACCCTCTTCCCCAAAGAAATGCAATAATCCAGTAACTTGAGAAATACCAAACAGCCCGAGGGGAAAAAAAACTCCAGTGGAAGTGGTTTCCTCTCTCCTTTTATTTCAGGCCGATGCAGGCTAGGAGTTTGTGAGCAAGATCAGAGCAGCCCCCCAGCACCAGAGGGTATCTGGGAGACTTGCTTTTTTCCCCCGATCCCCTTTTGACCTGGCAATGAGAATAAAGTGCTGAGGATGCTTTCTTAACCCTGCCAATGATGCCAGGCAGTGATGGGCTCCCTGCGAAACCATTTCTGACCCTCTGCTTGCAGTGCTGAGCCTGGATTTTTCCCCTTCCTTGACCATCATTGTCAGTCAATTATAGGATTGAACTGAACCAGAAAATCTGGTACAGTCTGGCAATTAGTACAAAGGGTTTCCAGTCTAGTGTAAAGAGAGAGATGCAAGAGCCCCAGCAGCCAGAGAAATCACTGTGATTGGTCATGGACATTGCGTTTTAGTGCTGCATGGTTACATCCTAAAGATACTGCCTCCTACCCTACAGGTCCTCTCCTTAAAGTACCACATTATGGGCCTACTTTTTTTTTTTTAAGTCATATGTGTGTGTGTGTGTGTGTGTGTGTGTGTGTGTGTTTCTTTTTTTAGACCCAGCTTCTCCCATTTTCAATCTGTCATTTTTACCTATCAAACAGACACATTTTGACTTGCCCAACAAAGAACCAAGTTATCAACACTCACAGAAACTGACATTTTTAATTCAGGCTTCATTATGTCTCCGAATTATGACAGTGAAGTACAAAGACATTTAAAGTTTTTTCCCCTTATTATTTTTTTTAATACAGCATTGGGATGTTTATCTTTCTTTGGTAATCGTATTTCCCTTTCTACCTTTATTCTCTAGCAGTATGTAATTAGCATTATCAAAACCATTAGCTATTATCCGGTGTGACTTTTGACCTTTGTTTTTTTTTTTTAATATGCCTTAAACTAGCATTTTCTCAAGTAAAATAACATCGGCTGGAGGAGAGTTTTAATGGAACATTATATAAGCATTTGAGGTTAATGAAACTCAATAATATTTTATACCTCAACACAAACATGACTGGACAGTAGCAGGTTCAAGACTAAAGTCACAAAGATTGAAATAAATTTAATGAAAGTTTTTAAATACATAAGAGAATCAGTAGTTTTGTAATAGAAGTTTTAGTATAAAATGTAACCAAAATTATATAGTAGTACAGAGGGCATTTCCAAATTGTTTCATTTTGGAAGAAGTAAACATCCCCTTGGATTAGTTGTTTTTATTGAAGTTCACTAGGAATGCTCTAATATTGTAGAAATTGAGATACCTATTCACTAAGGTTATACCAGTGACCTGACACAGAAACTAATGGGGAAAAAAATGTATTTAAGGGAACATGAAATCAGGAGGCCATTGTGGTTGGATATGAAATTGGGATACCTGCAGGGCACCCATAATCGATGCAATTGTACCCATGTTGTGCTTTCTTTGAAAGAGCATTGTCTTTGGAAGACTCAGCATGGTGGATTGCCGTGAAGGTTTTTTTTTTAAATGTGTGTGTAGATATATCTTCTAAAGGATCCTTTCTTTTCCCAAATCCTGATGTGTTTTTGAAAATCTCTTTTCTCCTGTATACAACCTTAACGTGATTCCATGTGCAGTACCGATTTTATTTCCCATGTTTCCCGTGCCCATTAAATTTCAAGAAGGTTAACATTGCTTTTGTCACCCTGTCAATGAGTAATACATTTTTCTGGTAAACATGTCATAATTTTAAAGGCTGTACAGGAAACAGAATGCCTGTTAGAATATTTTTGCATTTGCTTCTCTCTTGTTTCTTAACTAGAAGACAGTCATATTTTGAAAAAAAAATTAAAAGCACATTGGCATAATTAATGCCCTGCATTTTTAGCTAGTCCATGGTCTTAGAAACCATTTCACTAGCCAACTTTTATGCTGATATTATCTGCCAGAAATTTTAATTCTATGGCAATGTAGTAAAATGTTGAAATTTTTTTCATCACATTTTAGAGGATAATAAAAATTGTCCTTTTTTAATTAAAAAATGTAAAATAGATCTATTTCTAAAGAGGATGTCTATATGATGATATCTTGTTGAATTTTATTTTTCTGAATGCTATTTGAGTTTCTATGTGATCTCTCCATTAATTCGGAGAGGTTCGGCAACGATGCTATGGACCCGAACATGCTTTCGTACTTCAGTCCTATACCTCTGGTCTTTGTTTCTGCGCAGTCAAGTGTCTATTGTCTTTCTTTTATTATTTTGCCACTTAACAGAAAAGTTTGCTTTTTAAAGGTGGCCCCCCACAATAAAACTTAGAAGACTCACAAGTTCAAACTCTTAAACACATACTTGATATTATATACAGATCACTTTTCAAAAGTAAGGATGCATGTTATTCCTACTCTTGCTAGATGGAAGGGGGCCATGGAACTGTAGATGAATTATAGAGGAAAATTAAAACTCTTTACTTGGACACGCTATTGATGTCTAGGGGCTCAACTCTAGCCAATAGAGGAAATTTGGGGCAATCCCTATTTGTCATTGAGCATTATCCTGTGATGTAATTTTAGCATAAAATCAAAATGGTGTTCCAATTTTAAGTTTTAGAAGGAAGAAAATTAAAAGATGCAAGGGGTTAAAAATAAGACCCTAATTGAATCTCTAGAGGGACTTGGAGGAGGGAGGGACTTTTCAGTCTAATAGAAGACTATGAATTAGAGTTTTCTGTTCTGATGATAACTTGCGTTTGATGATGTTCTCTAGACACTTAGCCTCTGAATGTTAAGTGCACAAGCGAACCTAGCTAGCTCCTAATGCTTTCCTCTGAGTAAGCCTAGAAAGCCTTTCAGCAGCCCAGATGTTGAGAACATGCAGGTGCCATCCTACATAGCAGCACATGGTAGGTGCTTAATTAAAGATTCTTGACTTGGTTAAATTGAAATGAATGTTCCATTGGAATCTTGATGGCTCCTATCTTCTTGAAGTGTACCCTGGTATTCCAGTAGTTAGACCCTCCATTTTCCCCAGAAGCTCACAGACCTGCTCCCATTGTCCAGGCAGCATTAAAAAGAAAAACACCCTTGCCACCTTTCCCCACCTTTTCCCCACTCTCCCCTACAACACATCTCCTTACCTACTGTGGTTCTTGTTTAATTATTCAGCTTTCATTTTGGATGGGTGGATCAGTTCCTTCCATGACAATTTAAGGCTGAAGGCCTCATTTAGTAGGATCGCTGTCTTCCTTGACATTTCCCTGGGCTATTCAAAATCTTGCCAATACTCAAACTAGAGGAAATCCACCAGGTTCACCATTTATTGTTAACTCTTCTTGTTAACACTGCCAGAAGTCTTTTTTCTGAGTGATGCTCATGCTTTTGCCTTTCTCAAGCTCTACCTTTTTTGTTGTTGTTGTTCCAGAGAACTCCTTTTTCTTTCACATGAGTGGAACATGTTACCCAGAACAGAGAAAGAAAAGGGGCAGTTGATATGAGCAAGGTCTAATTCTTTAACTTCTCCCTCATAGCAAAATGTGTTCACTATGATTTTGAAAAACATTCCCCAGGCTTTGTGTCTCCCCATCCAGTAGAGGTTGCCATAGAGAATCCCTAATTATGGAATTTCTTAGACCACTCATATATAATTAGAGAATGAAATGTCCTAAGGATTGGCAGAAAACCTGGAAGGGTTATGAAAAC
Organism: Vombatus ursinus; assembly: GCF_900497805.2. Lineage (NCBI taxonomy): Eukaryota > Metazoa > Chordata > Mammalia > Diprotodontia > Vombatidae > Vombatus > Vombatus ursinus. The sequence goes on along the minus strand of NW_020954588.1, from coordinate 18,996,340 downwards.
TCAGACAAAGACAGTTCATCCACAGCTATAGCCCCTGCCCTGGCAGATGGAAAAGGGAATACCTCTGATCTCTCTCTCTTTCTCTCTCTCTCTCTCTCCCTCTCTCTCTCTCTCTCTCTGTCTCTCTCTGTCTCTCTCTCTCTCTCTCTGTCTCTCTCTTCCTCTCTCTCTCTCTCTCTGTGTCTCTCTGTCTGTCTCTTATTTTCTGAAATTAAACAATCCATCCATCACTCAGTGGTTATGTATTAGGTACCCACTATATGCCAGTCACTGTCTGAGTCATTGGGAAAACAAAGGAAAAAATGAAAGTTCCTGCCTTCAAGAAACTTACATTCCATATGGGGAGAAAACATGCACACATATAAGAATATAAAATAAATACAGACTTATTTTGGGGGAGGGGGCAACTAGAGGATTCCAGAACATCTCATGTAGGAGATGGCATAGAAGTTGAAATTTGCCCAAAGTCAGGCAACGTAACTGGCCAAGGTAAAGAGGTAATCATTCTGTAAGTGTTTGAGTGTCCCTGTAGCACCTAGCACTATGCTTAACCATGTGGGGGAAACAGGAAATAGAAGAAAGTTTCCTGCCTTTCTGTATCCTGGTAAGGCCTAAGAGGGACCTCCTCTTCTTGCAGTATTTATCATTTATCAAGAATTAAAAGAAAAAACAGTCGCATGAAGCTGCTCTGGGAGTCCTGTATTTCCCACCCCTGCATCATCACTCTAGATTGCCAGTTGTAACCTTCGAGATGGGGGGGAAAGGGGAGAGCTCAAATCCTAAGGACCACAATAAGGGAGGGATGTCAATATAAGAGGAAGACAATTGTTTCCTTGGATAGCTTCCTGAAGTTGGTTGCCATATACATATTCCAGAGTAGGCCCCCAAGCTTGTTCTTCCAAGATCCATGATGCCTTTTTATTTCTCCATCGAGCCCAGTGGAGAAGAAACAGTGAAGGGCAAAACTGGGTTACAAGATCTGGGAGGAGGGAGGCTGGGGTGAGAATTGGGCATTTCTCAAACAGAGATGAGAACCGTTGAGTTCCATGGCCCTTACCCAGTTTTCTAGAGACTTAGTCACTTCTGTCTTTCCCCTCCCTATCCCCCCTTGGCATCTCAGTCAGCTCTCCTAGTGATAGATGATGCCATGATGTGAAGTACTTGCCTTTAATTATCTTTTAAAAATCAATTGTGATTATTTTGATGGATTTCTCATCTCTCTTCTCATCAGATATATTCATTTTATTTTTACTTATGCTCTACTACCTGCTGCTACATATCAGAAGAAAGAAAAGCTGCCCTCTTCCCTTACACCTCTTGAACTCGAGAAGCAGTTAACTAATAAGGAGCTAAATGAGCCATGGCAGAGGGAGAAGCTGGAATCTCTAAATTATTTAAATTGAAAAATGGCTGGTTTTACAATCAGAAAACCTCAAGTGGAACTGAAGCCTTGCTGTGATTGTTCTAGTGTATCTGGGGGATCTTGAAATGACAGCTTGAGCTATCCGCCAACCCCATCACTAGCTACAAAACTGCTCTCTCCTCAACCCCTTAGGAGCCCTAGGGAACTTGATCTATCTGGGGGTAGAGGGTTCAGGAAGATGGGACAGAGTTAGGAGGGAGGGATGGGAAACTTTATTAAAATGCAAAGCTGTCTGTACTGACATGGGCTCTCAGGAAAGAGTGAAGGATCAGAGAGACACTCAGAGGTAGGAAGTGTTTGTTCCTGATGCTAAGAAGAGATTTCATTTTCTGACACCTGCAGGCTCCCAGGACAGCATAAGGTGAGAATGCCTTTAGGGACACAAGGCAGTTTTTTTGTACATTATTTCACTTTCACTTAGCTCCCACAACAGCCTGGTGAGGTAGGTTGAGCTATCCCCATTTTATAGATTTGGAAACTGAGGCTCCAAGGTTAAATGTTTTACACAAAGCTAGTCAGTGGCTGAATGGGACTCAAAAGCCTTCTAAGTAGAATTCTAAAAAGTTGTATTGTGAAAAAATATGTTGGCCTTGCTGTCAGAGCACCTGAGTTCAAATCTCACTTATGGTAGTTACTTAACCTGTGTTGACTTAAACAAGGCATTCTATCCTTCAGAGCCTCAAATTGCTTCTCTATATAAAATGAGGGGGGGTAGGCTTAGAATAGAACTGAATCTCTGATCCTAATGTTTGCCTGAATCACATGTACTTAATTTTTATTTGGGACGGGAGAAGATACTGGGTCACCATTCCTAGTCTTTCTACTTCATGCCTTGTCCCTAAACAGACTGGGACGAAGGAGCAAGAAATAATAATATAAGTAATGAAAATATAAGGAAGCCCAATGGCTCAGACCAGGCGGAATTCTTTCTCTTCTAGGGGGCGCCAAGGATTGCATTGTGAGAGGCCATGATAATTGTCTTCTACTTTAAAAAGTTAGAGCCATTCCCCAAACACCCCAAGTTTCTTCATTATACTGATCTCAACCCATTATCCTCATCATGAACTGCAACAATCGGAATATTGCATACTGTGTTACAAGTTCTAAAAGCAATGTTCCTAGATGTTTGCCGTGTCACCAAGGAATGTTTTTATCAGAAAAGATGAAAATCTTCATCAGTAAATTCCAACTAGTTATAATAAGTGAACACTAAAACCATCTGAGCTACTTAAAAGCAAAACCAAACAAAATGCTTTAACTCTGCCTAAGGTTTTCTTCAAGAGCTGGCTCAGAGCAGTTTGTATGCATTAGCTTACTCACTAATCATCATTGTCCTTACTTCTAGATAAAGGTTAAGTGAACAAAACATAGTACTATCAATGGTTTCTTCTGAACAGGGTAAATTAGAAACCAAACCAGGACAGGAATCCAGGTCGCTTGGATTTGAGGCTACTGATGCTTCCATAAAACCTTAATATCCTCTTGATAATCCTTTGAAAATTATTTAAAAGAAAAAGAAATTTCACAAGGTCAAGTAGCACAGCTTCACCGGGGCAGCTCAGGAATATTAAAGGCGAAGTTTATGCATGCTTCCTTTTGCCAATCTCTTCTCTGAAAGTGTCTCTCGGGAGAGATTCCCTAATTGTACGATATGTTGCCCTAGATGTTCCCCTTCATTCCCCCTCCCTCAATTTCTTCCTTTTTTCCTGTTACATTGAAAAACTGAAAAAGGGGAGGAATTTTAGTGTCAGAGAGACTTTTGTGATTGACCCTGGATATCCACAGCTTCCATGTCTAAGTAGCCTTGACTTTCTGGTATTTGTCGGAGCCTCCAGAGTTCAGGAATTAAGGATTAAATGAATCAGCACTGACTTTTGTCTTCCACAAAAGAAAACTTAAATACTAACATCCCAGTGCCATGCAGCAAAGAGCTACATGTATGTTGTATGTGTCTGTACCCCGTGTATATTTGTGTGTGTGTGTGTATGCATGTGTGTATGTATGGAGACACACTTACATAAAGAGGGTCTGGATCTGCAAATTCATCTTTGTGATGAACTCATTTATTTTTTTCAAATACTGGCTCACATATTTGTTAGGTGTGTGACTCTGAACAAGTCACTTAACAGTTTTATGCAGAGAACTCCACTATATTCACATCCAGCCTATCTCTTTCATTGGTGGTTGCCTATTAGACATGTCAAACGATGTCCCTAAAACATCTTAAACTCAGCATGTCTAATGCTAAACTCATCTTTCTCCTTAAAACCTCCCCTCTTCCAAATGTTACTATATCTGTTGAAGGGACCACCATTTTTCCAGTTTCTCAGGGTCTTAATCTCCACATTCTTCCAGACCCCTCATTCTCATCCCACCTATCCAATGCATTGCTATCCACAATCTCTCTAATATCTTACCTCTTTGTTCCATTCACACAGCCACCATCTTAGTTCAGTCCTTTATCACCTCTTGGCTAGATTAATGCAAGAGCTTCCTAATTTGTTTCGTTGCCTCAAGTCTCTCCCCACTCCAGAATATCCTATATGCTTCTGTCAAATAATTTTCTGTGAACATAAATCCAACTATGTGCTTCCCTATTAATCAACTGTGATGACTTCCTGTTGCCTCTAGGATCAGATATAAATGCCTCTGTTCAGCTTTTAAAGTCCTACACATCCTGACCCTAATCTGTCAGGATGTCTTTCCAGTCTCATTGGATATTATTCTCTTTTCCACACTCTGTGATCCAGCCAAACTGTCATTTTCTCTGTTCCTCACACACATCATTCCATCTCTTATCCCCGTGCCTTTTCCCTATGACTGTAATGGCATTCTGTCCTTACCTCCACCTCCTAGAGTCCTTCTCTACCTTTCAGATGTAGCTCAAGTACTGTCTTCCACATGAATACTTTCTTTATCGTCTTAACTGACACCCCCCTCCCCCCCATCCCAAACTCTCTTGTGTTGAACTGCTTTTGCATTTGTTAACTTTATGTTTTATTTTTTTGTTTTTTTTAGGCAATTGGGGTTAAGTGACTTGCCCAAGGCCACACAGGTAGTAAGTGTCAAGTGTTTGGTCTGAGGCCGGATTTAAACTCAGGTCTTTCTGACTTCAGGGCCGATTCTCTATCCACTGCGCCACCTAGCTGCCACTGTTAACTTTATGTTAATGCTTTATAGATTTCATACTTACTTGTTATCTCCCCTCATTCGAATATAAGTTCATTGTAAGTAGAGATTGTTCTTTCTTTCTATCTGTATTCCCAGAAGCTAACACAGTATGCCAGGAAAATAGTAGGTGTTTAATAAATGCTTGTTGCTTGTTGATTGAGCCTCAATTTTCTCATCTGCAAAATGAGGATAATAAGAACACCTGCCTCAGAAGGTTGTTTTGGTTGTTTTGAAGCTTATTTCAGAAAATATATGAAAGTTCTTTGTGAACCTCATAGCAACCATGTGAGTATTAACTATGACATAGTTTGAGTCTGGGTAAGGTTTGAAATGGCATTTCTCACCCCCCAACTCCACATACACTCATTCTTAAGTTGAGGCCAGTAACTTTGCAATCCAATCAATGTTCCTTAAGCTCCTTCAGTTGGGAAAACATTGTTTTTGTTTTTGTTTTTGTTTTTTTCATTTTTGTCTTCATATTCTTCTTTGCTTGAATTTGATACTCCCTTGATCAATATAAGCAGTAATTTCTGAAATCACCAGAGTTCAGAGTGCTGTGGAACCTCACCGAGAAGAATAGTTTGGAAAGTAGATACCAAAGTTAAAAAGAGGTGGCCATAGGGCTACACTGGAATCTTCCAAATTTTGGATTTCATTATAGACCAATCAGATTGATCTATTTAATACTCAGGGATCCCCTAGGATCCCCAGACTTGTCCCAATCTTTGAAGCTGGAAAAACACCGGAGCCGTCACTCTTTGCTTCTGCTTCTGTACATTTTGAGCCATTCTAGTCATGAGCTAAGAATAAATAGAAACAATGTGGTATAGTGACTAAAATACTGGACCTGGAATCAGTAAGACTTACCTCAGATACTTAATAGCTATGAGACCACTAGTATGTCACTCACCCTCCCGGAACCTCATTTTCCTCATCTGGAAACTTGGCAATAGTAATAGCTGTAACATCTACCTCATGAGGTTGTTCTGGGGATCAGATGAAATAATGTTGACAAAACACAACTTTAAAGTGATATATAAATGTCTCTTGTTATGATTCTCTCCTGTAAGGAATTCTTTGCCCTTCAAAGGGAGGGCTAGTCACAAAGCAGACTGGTCAAAGCAGTCCCAGGGAAGCTGAGAGGGAATTAATTCACTATGACATCACTCTACCCCACTTTTTTTTAGAGAAGTAGGAGCAGAAATGGAGACATAGCTGTACTACAGATAATCATGGTAATAAATGAGTAGGTCACATTCCCATAGTGATTTACTGTTTGTTAGAAAATGTTTTACCAGGGATGAAAATACTTTAAAAGATGGCAAGAGAGTATTGTACTGGCTCTGAAGGACCAAGGCTGGTCATTAAACCCACAATGCCCCCAGATAATTGTCTAAGATTCTAAATCGAAGTGTAGGTGCTGATCTACATTGGCAGAGGGAGGTTTCCCACTGGAAGTTCCTTATACCAGTGAATTCACTGGTTGTGACCTCGGGAAAGTCACACCCAGTCTGAGCCTCAGTTTCCTCAATCTTAGAAGGAAAGGGTTGGACCAGATTCTCCGAGAGGCCCTTCCAGCTTTAGTGATTATGACACCCTGAGATAAATTGAACAAATGTTGTTATCTCTGATTTACAAATGAGGAGACTGGGCTGGGGGGGGGGGCTGTCTGTGCCTCCCTGCCTTCACAGTATAGTTCAGTGAAAAGAATTCTGGATTCAGAATCATAGGACTTGAGTTCAAACCCCAACTCTGCCCTTTACTAGCCATGAACCCTTCAGTAAGGCATTTATCTATATGGTCTTGAAGTTAGGAAGATCTAAGTTCAAATCCAGCCTCAGATACTTACCTGCTTTGTGATCCTGGGCAAGTCATTTAGTCTCTGTTTGCCTCAGTTTCTTCAACTATGAAATGGACATAATAATAGTGCCTCTGCCTTATAGAGTTGTGGTGAGGAAGCACTTAGTCCAGTGCCCTGGCACATGGTAGGCACTTATTAAATGCTTATTTCGTTCCTTTCTTTTATGTAAAATGAGAGGGTTGATCTTGCTGATCTCTAAGGTCCCTAACACCTCAAAATTTATGATTGAAATTGCAGTGTTTTGGGGGGGTATTTCACTACTGAATATAAGCATTCTATTCATTCATCTGAAAGATAGACAAAAGCTTTCCAGTGTCTGAGTGGCAGAATAGCACTGGGAAACCTCACAAAGAGTGGCTAGAGCTTCTCTGGGAGTAAATGATTTACTCTTAATGAGCATTGATGCTCAGAACACAAGAATCTGCAGCCTTCCAACTCCTGAAGATAGGAATTCACTTCAATTTAATCCAAAAATATTTATTAAGTGGCTCCTATATGAGAGGTACTATGCTAGGCACTGGAGTATAAAGACAAACATCAAACAGCTTTTGCCCTCAGGAAGGGCATTCTATTGGACCCCAAATGATTTGAGGGTACTAAAGTAGATATTTTTATGTTTCCCCAATAAAGTCTGCAGTATTGTAATGTGATTGAAACAAAACCACTCCTCAAAAATTGGAAGTTTTCTATTCAAAAGAAATGGTACCCATCTAGACATCCTAAAACTTCTGAAAACAGAGGAAGGACCCACTCTGGAGAAAATTATAAAATAGATGTTTGATCCTCAGCTTCCCCACATTCTCCACCATTTATTCTCATTGGGGTGCCCTTTCCCTGTCCCTTTTAGGCCTAATATTCTCTCCTCATCCCTCCTTTGGAATCTAGCAGAGATCTTCATTCTCTCTGATGCTTCAATGGATCTGTGAGCTCCGATGTTGGGGTTAGGGAGTGGGGGGACAGTATTCTCCCTGGTAGTCAAGATAACATCCTATCCATACCTTCTCATCTTGGGTGACTCTTGACCATGTCCTCTCATAAATCTTCCACAGAATGTCTACCCAGTGTACCAGGTAATCTTTCTCTATACCTCTTGAAATTACATGGCCACCAATGGAAGTAATGGATTGGCCATCTGTTATTCCTTGTTCTTGCTACATGATAACCTCATCTTCTTTTTCTTTTCTTGTCATCCATTTCTTTGATGATACCTTTTATGCTGTGGATCAACCCCTTATATTTACTCATACTAAGGTATGTATTTGTTCAATATAGTAGCACCTCTTTTATATAGTAATTTGAGGTATATAAAGTGCTTTCCTTGCAGGAACTTTAGGAGGCATATGAAGTGCTCCCCTCATACCAACCTCAACTTTAGAGTTGGTTAGTAGAGGTATTATTATTTACATTTTATAGGAAAAGAAACTAAGGCTCAGAAAGAGGATGGGACTTGTCCAAGGTCATAAATGTAGTAAATATCAGAGCCATTTTCTACTCTTTGCTACATCATACTGTTTCATTCATTTGTTCATTGGAATAAATATATGTTGAGAATATGTGCAACACAGTGTTCTCCGAGATAAATAAGATGTAGGTAGTCCTTCCCCTCAAGAAACTTTCAGTCTTGTCTTCTCTTATTGTTATATTTTATTTTCCATGATAGATAGACAGACAGATAGATAGATAGATAGATAGATAGATAGATAGATAGATAGATAGATAGATAGATACATAGATAGATACATAGATAGATAGCAATGAAGACCAAAAGTATAGAGAATAAATAAGAGGAGTACACAGAGTCCTCATGGAATAGGTTCCTTCAATCTGGAGAGATCAAGGACGGTTTCACTGAAGAGGTGGATCCAAGCCTTGACTGATAGTAAAAGGATAAATTTTTGATAGGTCATTTGAAAATGATAATCTAGCAGGGATAAAATAAGGGGTGTTTGTACCTTCCTAAAGTTACACATCAATATCCATGGCCTATTCCAGCTATCCATGAGACGACCCCTACCTTGAGGAAAAATAAGGCCTTATACTAACAGGAACCAAAGAAGTCCTCCAAGGATTTGGCCACAAATTGAAATTAGCAAAACAAAGCTGAATGTTGTCACCAACTGAATCCTCTTAGGTGATACCCTCCGGACAGTGAAACTTGGTCAAATTGAATCACAAAGAACAGAATCCCTTTGGGAAGCTGGAAGTCAAGAATTGTCATCAAATTTCAGAGCAAACAAAAGAATCTCCAGAGCAATGGAAGCATCCAACTTTCTATATGACTATAACCACTTGGCCCATCACATACCTATTATCTAGCACCTTACGCCATTTTTATTTTATGTCTATGATTCAAATTTAATAAGTAGCAGGGAAGATCGATAACAATAATAAGATCTTGAGGGGGCAGCTAGGTGGCGTAGTGGATAGAGCACCGGCCCTGAAGTCAGGAGGACCTGAATTCAAATCCGGCCTCAGACCAAACACTTGACACTTACTAGCTGTGTGACCCTGGGCAAGTCACTTAACCCCAATTGCCTAAAATAAAATAAGATCTTGGAATATCATATCTTTTGTTTATAATGAAATAGAGTTCATCACAATGGGACCAACTAAGCTCAATATATTTAGAGGACAGAATACTTTGTAGAAACATAGGCAGCCTGGTGGTCCTATTCTGACTTGGATGATTATGGTATACTCTTTCCTCCAAAAGTCCATCCCATTTCTGAGTCTTTTTCATTTTTTTTTTTTTTTTTGGTAAGGCAATTGGGGTTAAGTGACTTGCCCAAGGTCACACAGCTAGTGTCAAGTGTTTGGTCTGAGGCCGGATTTGAGCTCAGGTCTTCCTAACTTCAGGGCCGGTGCTCTATTCACTGCGCCACCTAGCTGCCCCTCTTCTTCATTTATTATTCAATAGTCCAAAGACCCTGATTCTCAACCTCCCTTTGCCATTTACCAGCTTTAATTTTGGAGAAGTCAATTCCCTCTTTCTTTTTTTCTAATCTATAAAATGAGAGAGTTGGAGTAGATGTTCTCTAAAATCTTTACCAGCTCTAACATTAGATGGTTACTATCGAAATAAGAGTCAGTATTATATGGGAAGAAGTGTGCCAAGAGACAGGAGCCTACCCCCTCACCCCCTGCCCCACCTTGAGCTTGGATATGGTTGTATAGACCTCCTAGTCTTTATGATACGACCCCCAACAATGTGAGGGGAGCACTCTGTGGTGTCCCCAGAAAATTCTTGTGAAAAACACACAAGTGCCAGAGGGTCAAAAGAAAATGTAGACACAGAAACAAAGTCAGTTATCACAAATGGCCAGGGGGCATTCTTCAACCAATAACTTCCAGACCAACAATTGTTGACTCTTCACAAACAGCACTTCCTAAAGGTGTTAAGCCTGAAGCTTAGGGTTTAAAGTAGAGAAAAGTGTAAGGGAGGATGAATCTAGTTCATGGTGAACGAGACTTTGTCCCAGTGGGATTTTTCTTCCCTTTCTGGCTGCCCAACTCTCTAACGTGTTCCATTTGGGGGGGAGGGTTAGGTTTTATTTTGCTGATTTAGATATCCCGATTATCCCTTTGCTCCTACCTTTCCCGTCTTCGAAAATCCTAGAAACAGTCATACTTTATATTTCTTCAGAATTTCAATTTTCAGGGCAGCTAGGTGGTGCAGTGAATAGATTTCCGGCCCTAGAGTCAGGAGGACCTGAATTCAAATCCTGCCTCAGACCAGACACTTGACACTAGCTGTGTGTCTCTGGGCAATTACCTAAATTACCTAAAAACAAAAACAAAAACAAAAAAAACCAACAACTACAGAATTTCAGTTTTCAAAACCATTTTGTGTGTATCTTTTGTAGTCCTTGCAACCCTGAAATATAGGCAGTCCCGAGTCTAGAACCCAGGTCTTCTGATTTCTAACCTGGAACAATACACATTACACCATATTGCTTCTGATACTTACTTTGCCCTTGGCCATGGCTTAAGCTCCCTAAACTCTACTTTACCTGTCTATAAAATGGGGAAAAAAATACCAGACTTGTCTACATCATGGGGTTGTGAAATTTACATGAAATAATGTATGTGGAAGTGCTTTGGAAATTGTAAAGGAAGGAAAGGATACCTTAGGAGGTGTGGATCATGTGAAAATATAAGAAACCAATCAGAGGAACATTTTAAAGAGCTGTACAACTGGAAGGCAGGATTAAGAAAGCTATAGGGTCAAAGAGCACCAGTAAAACATGTATTTAAATTTCTTTTTTTTTTTTTGAGGGAACAAAAGGAGAAAAGAATAAGGGAATAAAAGAAAGAAGTGGCTTGCATAAAACTATAAAAACCTACGTTTACATAGCACTTTGAGGTTTGCAAAACTCCACATACATTATTTCATTTCAATCAATCAATAAACATTTATTAAGTACTTTCTATGTGCTAGGCACTGTGCTAAGTGCTAGAGATACCAAAAGAGGCAAAAGAGCTCACCATCAACTAGGGGAGACAATATGCAAACAAAAAGTATACAAAGCAAGCTACATACGGGATACATAGGAAATTATTAATAGAAGGAAGGTACCAGAATTGAAAGGGGTTGGGGAAAGCTTCCAATTAAAGATGGGATTTTAGTCATGACTTAAGCCTTTTAACATCACTGTGAAGTAGGTACCATGAGTATTGTTGTTGTCATTTGCAGATGAAGAATTTGAGGCTCAGAGATATTAAGTAATTTGTTATACAACCTGTAAGTCCAGAGACAGGATTTGAACCTCAAGCCCTTTTTACTCTGAGTCTAGCTCTTTTTCCACTATATCAAGCTGCTTTTCATTAGTCTCTGATAAGTGGTTATTGAATTGAATGAAATCATTGGTTTCTTTGGTCTTGGTTTCTAGAAATTTCCATTCTACAAATGTTTTCCCTTTCTAAAAACAAAAGCCAATGACTCTATCTTTAGAGGCATGGGGGTGTGTGCTTTTGATCACTCTAATTGTTCTCCAAATTATCTTCCACCCATACTCAACTAAGTCTTTTGTTTTTGGCTTTTTTTTCGGGGGGGGGGGGGGGGGTGGAGAGGGAAGCTTCTACAAGCATCTTTTCCCTCTCTCGACACATCGATATTTCATGGCCAGTGGGCTCTGCTTAGTTAGCAGGCGTTGATAAGCATACAGACCTATAAGCCTTCATCCCTTGAGTACCCTTTGATTGTCAGCCACCCAGTGAAGTCTCTGCCATTATCCTTTACCTAGAAGAGTGGCTGTGGGCTGCCTGCTGAGATACTTGACTTCAGACCATTAATGGAGTTCTCCAAACACAAGAGATCAGGAGATGTGTTGGTTCCTGCTGAAGACTGGATCCTGAAATGGTCAAACTAACAGTCTGCTTTAATTTGGCATTTCCTGTTAAAAATCTTTCATTCAGGTTCCCCACAAATATCTTGTATCTCCATGCTCCCTGCACCCAGATACCATCAACATAATCCTATCCCCTAATTAATTTCTGATTGGTGCTTATTTGGCAGACCATCAACTTGTTTTGTTTTAATTATTAATGATATTAATCATCTGTGACATCTGATTCTGAAAAAAAAAGCATCTCAAAGCATGGCATACAAAGTACAAAGTTTTCATGGGAAAAGAAGGGTGCCATGTGGCTCCTTATTACTTAACAAACTCCTTTTTGGCATTTACAGTTGTTGATAACTTGACCCTAATCTACGTTTCCAGCCTTATGCACTTTGCTCCTTCCTTAATGTTTTTTATGGTCCAACTACACTAGCTTTCTCACTGTTCTTCACATGTGACACTCTCTCTCCTATCACCAAGCTTTTGCCATGGCTGTACCCCATGCCTAGAAATCCCTTCTCCCTTGCGTTCTCCTCTTAGAATCCTTAATTTTCTTTAAGACTCAGCTCAAGCGTCAAGCACCAAGCACTGAAGTCTTTCTTAACGCCTTGAAGCTGCTGCCTTCCTCCTCAACGGTTTTATTGTAATACATATAACTACCTTACATGTATTAAATCTATTTTGCATATTCCTATATATGCTAGCCATGTCATCTTCTTGAAGACAGACTGCTTTGCTTTTGTCTTGTTATCTCCAGTGCCTGGCATGGTATGGATCATAGCAGACGTTTAATAAATGCTGATTGATTAGCATCCCTTCTTTTGATTAGCAAAAGTTTCTTTTGCCCCCTTAGTAGATTAACACCAAATAAATACCTGGTCAATGACTTGGTGCCTTCAGCAGATTGCTTCCAATTCCTGAAGAAAGGGTTGCATTTTGCTAGTTTGTGTATCTACAAATAAAAAATAAATCTACCTCTAGGAGCTCTTGGTGGAAGAGTTCCTATTGTAAGGATGTTTATTAGCACCTTAGGGCTTCTTTTGCCCCTTGAGGCTCTAGTAATCGAATATTCAGAAACCATTAAGGTTCTGTGGGTCGTAAAGCATACTTAACTAGAATATCCCAAATCCTTTGTACTCCAAGGGGAGGCCTGTGGGGTACTAAAGGAATGGACCCTCTGTTGACCAGGTCAGAGGGCCTTTAATACACAAATAGAACTCTGGGCCATTTTTGTTTGATGGAACTGAAATTAAACCGTGAGCAGAAGTTGGCCCAGGTATAGACAGAGTTGAAGGCCTTTGAGGAATGCGTACATGAAGTCAGTGCTTAATGTCTCAGGATCAAGGATAGGAGGAAAAGAAAAAAACACAAACCACAGGAAATAAGGAAAGAAGGAAGGAAGGAAAGAAGGAAAGATGAGGCACTTGAATTTTTGAGAAAATGGAGACAGTTTTAACTTATTGATTTTGTCACCCATCATCATAAAAAAAGGAAAAAATTAGAGGCTCAATATTGCTTTCTCTATTTTCAGATAATAACGAATGTTGTGCAAATTATAAAATTTAATTAGCTATATAAATGCCAGAGGAACAAATAGTGGCCTATTGTCTTGATATCTTTCCCGAAATTAGTCTTTTAAAACAAATTTGCCATATTAATCATCTAAAAATATTTTTGATCACTGAATTAATAGTTTGCGGCCTGTTTTCAGGTGTTCATTGCCATAGGTGATTGCCTCTTAATTACTACACGGCCGCTTTCTATTCACTCAGATTAATTCATGTTTTCTGGCATGGTCCCAAAAGGCAGCCTTGCCCTATATCTTCTAATTACTTCTATAATTGAATTTGCCCACTTTTTCTAACCTATTTTTTAAACTGACTGTGTTTGTTCATGGTTTATTGTGTCTTTTTTGTGTGCGTTCTCTGCAAGCAGAAAGTACATTGATTCTTTCCTCGTTTCTCATTAATTTTCAAGAGCTCGGCTGCATGTCTGTTTTTTCAGCCTGTCAGGCCTATTGCTAGCCCCCCCCCCCCAAAAAAAAAGACTCTTATTATTAAAGGTTAGGTAAAATAGACTGAAGTTAATTAATTCATTAGTAACTCTGAGCCAATTACTGAAGCCTTCTCTTATTTATATACTTGTTAACAAGACAAGAGATGAGAAAGGCCAATTACAGGCACATGTCCTTCAGAAGTTGGGAAAACCCACTAGAGCCTATGCATTTATTGGCACCAAAAAAAATGCAGATTTATAAATCAGATGACAGAAATAGTCTGTTGACTAACAGCAGCTTTCTAGTCCATCCTTTGGGGATGGGGACAGAATACATGAAAAAAAAAATGGACCCCACTACCCCACTAGATGTGATAAGAATGAAACTAAGACGGAATCTCATCAAATCCTTCTAACTTCTTTCCAAGAAGTTCTTTTCTTCCATCCAGGCCTCATGTTTTGACCATACTATTAATCTTTAATTCTTTAAATATAACCCCTAGATTAGCAAACCCCTTACAAAATGTCTTTTTTCCCAAATAGTATCTTTTTGATAATTATATGGAATGCCAAAGTTCTTTGAAACACTAAAATGTCATGTCTTGGCTAAGAGTGGAGGATTCTCTTGACTAAAGAGAAGTAATAACCTATTCCTAGGGTCCCATCCCCACTAGTCTTAGGGACTGTACTTCCATTCCTCCCTAACTGGTTTTACATAATACAAAATTTAACTAAATCCTAAGGTATCCTTTTCAACGACTTATCATGAGTGTTTGTATTGGGATATCTGCTTATGTTGTACTGTCAGTATGTGTCTGCTGGTTCCACAGTATTGAGAAGCAGACAATTGAGTTAAATTAAGGTGGTTTTTTAAAGTTTTTCTTGCCCCTTTTGATACCTATATACGTGATATCCTATTTCCAAACCATACTGTCTGACCAGCTTTCTCATTCACCTCCCACTAGAACTCATATTCTGCCTCTGGGATCCTGCACTGTAACAGGGGAGATTTTCTCTTATTTTGCACCCACTTCTTGGCCTTATCCAAACCATGCCAACCCCACAGCCCTTTCCAGTTCCTCTTTATGTGTTGACACATATGCACATACCCATATGCAATACACATGTGCACACATGTACACACAAGTATACACTCACAGTATAATATACATACAAGCAATATCTACTTCCCCTCCTTTAAAGCACCCTTTGTGACCAAAAAAAAAACCCACTAAGCAAGACTGAATCTGACAACATATGCCACATTCTGCATCCATTGTCTCCCACTTCTCTACCAAGAGGAGAAAAATATATTTCCTCATCTGCTTTCTGAGACCAAGGAAATTTATAGTAGTGAATCAGAGTTCTTTGCTCTTTATTGTTGTTCTATGTTATTATAGGCATTGTGTCTACTGTTCTCCCAGTTCTTCATATTTCACTCTCTATCAGTCCATATAAGTATTTCCATATTTCATTGAATGCCTCGTATTTGTTATTTCTAACAAATGAAGGAATAAATGAAAATAATTTATTAATCACTTACTATGTGTGAAGAACTGTGTTCCGTGCTGGTGATACAAATACATGCAAACAAGAAAGTCCCTGCCCTCGAGGAGCTTATATTCTAATATGGAAAGTCAACACATAGAGAGGAACTGGAAAGGGCTGTGGGGTTGGCATGGTTTGGATAAGGCCAGGAAGTGGGTGCAAAATAAGAGAAAATCTCCCCTGTTACAGTGCAGGATCCCAGAGGCAGAATATGAGTTCTAGTGGGAGGTGAATGAGAAAGCTGGTCAGGTAGTATGGTTTGGAAATGGGATACAGTCATTTGTTTACTTATTCCCTGACCCATAAGCACCCATTTGTTTCTAATTTTGTGCTATCTCCAAAGGTGATACTACAGATCTGGGCATTCCTTTCTGTCTTTGACCTTTTCGGAGTGGATGCCCACTAGTGATTTACAAATGGAGTTTTTCAATGACTTGATTGGTTACTTGAGGACCATCTAATACATATATAGTACATTATGTTCCTTGTAGATGAGAACTCTGGGTAATTAATTTGATTTTTGTAGTGGCTTCTATGGTATCGTATGCATAATATTTAGTAAAGGTGCTTAAAAAATAATAATAGCAATCATCTCAGAAGTATAGAGCCAGAACGGATCTCTGGAGATCATACAGTCCAGTCCTCTGTTTTCTGCCAAATCAAAGTCTAAATCACTGAAGAGAGATAATGGTTGTAAAATCCTATTTTTAAAGATCTTTAGGAATCAGGATACCACAAATGCTCTTACTAACTTAAAGCAGTGCTTCTCACCCTTACAGGCAGTAAATTCTTCCTTTTCCCTACTTAAAGTTTCTCTAACTGTTTTTTAAGCCAGTTTCTTTTTGTGCAGTCCTCCAGAGATGGAGAATAATGTGTCACTGTCTGCTCATAACAGCCATTCAATTATTATGTCACTTCATAGACTTCTAGCTTCTCTAGGCTAAATACACACAGATGTGTGTGTACTCAATGACATAGATACATGTATGTATATACGCATGTGTGTTGTGGGTGCACATGTGTGTATGTGTGCATTGTGTGTGCTTGTATGTGTATTATACTGTGAGTGTATACTTGTGTGTACATGTGTGCATGTGTGTGTTGTGTATGGGTATGTGCATATGTATGTACATGTATGTATGAATTAACCTTTCCCTAGAAGAACTATTTTCCATTTCAATTACATTTCTCTTTCACTTATCTTTCTCTTACTGTTTACAGCATAGATATGTATGTACGTATATAAATGTGTATATATGTATGTATATACATATGTGTGTGTATGTGTATATATATAAGATTATGTATATAGTTCTAGGCTTAGTCAAAATAACATTTTTGTTACCCTTCTTAAAGACTGGTTGAATCTCTCTCGCTCTACCTTCAGAACTGCCTCTTTGGATGAGAGAACAGCTTTCCATATTCCTTTGTTCTTTAGGCCTCCTTCTCATCAGATCTCTGTGACTAATGCACGAGAGAGCTTGTTAAAATTTGTTTTCCTTAAGTTGTCTGTATCCTGCCACTTTCATTTCATTTCAAGGTTTTCATTCATCTTTAGATCCTCAAGTAGGTCTTTCATGTTAGAAACCAATCAAGGCAGCATCTTCCCTCCTTGATTCATAGAATCATAGCATGTGAGACTTGCAAGGGACCTCTGGGGTCATCTAGTCCAACCCCCTCCCTGTTTCATGAATTTCTTCCACAATATCACTGCAAATGAATGTCCAGCTTCTGCTTGAACATCTCCAGTGACAGGAAACTTACAATCCCTTGCCTTTGGATCATAGATTTAGAGGTGGAAGGGACCTTAGAGGTTATCTGGCACAGCCCCCTCACTTTACAGAGGAGGGGACTGAGGCCCAAAGTTGTGGAATGGCTTTCCTTGGGTCTCACAGTTAGTTATTGGTAGGGCCAGGTTTCAAACCTTGGTCTTCCAATCCCAAATTTGGCTCTTTTCCCATTCAACCCCACCCTCAACTTCTACATTCAGGAAATGGTTCTGACACCTTACAAAAATTAGTTTGTCGATATTGGCCAACTGAGTTGTTTTCATTGGTATATAGATAGTGACAGTCTTCCAGTGACATGAGAAACCTAAGGAATTAGGCTCACCCATTTTTCCCCCTTTGTGAGTTTATAATTGACTTTTTCCATATTGTCTTCAGCCTCCCATTTGTTCCTCCTTCTTCATGACCTAGGCACCTTATACCTCTTCGCTCCCTCTGATTCATTTAACCTGAAAGGATGTCAATATCTCCATCATCATAATACTTCTGGGTTTAGCCCAAGTCAACCTTCCTTATCAGTCTGGTCCCACAACCCTTTCATGTCTGCCATCCCATCTCATCTCATTCATTCTCATAATATCAATAGCTGAATCCCAGTCAAACTCTCCAATTCACCCCAATTACTTCTCAAGCTCCTGATATTTGTATGTAAATATGTCATCCCAATTTGAATACTGCCCTTGACTGTCCCCAATGGTTTTGAGGTAAGTCTTATAAGAATTTCCCAAGTAGACATCTCTCAGGCCAATGCATTTTTGTTGTTCTAGCTAGCCCAAATGAAGTTAGAGATTATAGAAATAAGGAAAGAATCCCACACTTTGGCCTAAGTAGTAAACAATATCTCAGTTTTTAATGGATAATTGCAAAATGCTTCAGGAACCAATTCTTAGGTTGACTTTATATTCTTGATATAATTAGTCTTTAGAATATTTGAATGAAATATTTTGTACATTTTACTATTTGATGATGATCATCAGACTTTTGATTCCAACTCAATATAAATAGTCATGACATAGCTCATTTCCACATCACGCTGAGGATTTTTATTTCAAAGATTCCAAATGGGTAGAATAAACCATTCTATGGCTCAATTTAACTCTTTTTTTTAAATTAAAAAAGTGTATTTCTGTAATAGAATGAGGAATGGATTTGGAGTCAGACAACCTGGGTTCAAGCATTGGTTCTGCATTGGTTCTGCTATGTATTGTCTACCTAAGCTTGGGCAAGTCACTAAGCCATTTGGCTTTCTCAAATATAAATTAAAGGAGCTGGGCAAACTGGGGCACCCAAGGGTATCTGCAGAGAAAAGGAGAACATAGTGAGCTGGCCTGGGTGGGACACAAGTAGACCCAAAGACAGTCAAAGTGTGATTGTGACCATGTACATGACGGAAGGTACCACTGTGCTTGTGTTTCTATCTGTGGGGGAATCTCACATGCTTTTGATACGTGCATGGGCGACCTTTTGTTAGAGGCAAGACTTTAGGACTGTGCTTTGCAATGCTAAATCAAATAGTAAACACAGCATGATAGTGTATTCTCCATGCCTGTGACAGATGATAAATAGATAGACAGATACATGATAGATGGATATACAGACAGACAGATGGACAGATAGATAGAGAGATAGACAGACAGACAGATGGACAGGGAAGGAGAGAAGGAGGAAGAAAGAGAGGGGAGAGAGAGAGAGAATTTTATTAAACTTCTATGTGCCAGACACTGATATACATGTAGTGAATGAAATAATCATGTTCTCATAAAGAGCTTACATTTTAATGGGAAGACAATAAGAATATATGTAAATATACACTCCCAAAAGGGGGGAGCCAATGATGTTTACTGAATAGGAGAGTGACACATCTATATTTAAGGAAAACCATGTTGATAGTAGTATAAAGAATGGACTGGATTGAGCAGAGAGTTGAGGCAGAGAGACCCCAAAGGTCCCTTCCAGCTCAGAATTCTGTAACAACTAGACTGTATTTTACCCATGGTGATCCATCAGGAAGTTTGACTCATTCCCACGTGTGTGTGCAATGGAACTAAGCTGAGGGAAATGACTCTTACATATGGCGAACAAGCACCACAATGGCCTGTCATCACCCTTGCCAAAGCCACAGCACCAGTCTTAAAGGCTGTTTTCCTGATGTTAAGGGAAGACAGCTCTAAATGAAAGGTTTGACTCAAAGCAAAGCTTGTTTCAATCAGGGTATGTGGAAAGAAAATAAAATGCCTGTATTAAAACCTATTCTTTCAAGCTCCCGATGACATTTTTCACTGACCTCAAGAGGATATCTCACAACAATGGTTTTGTGCCTCAGAGGTAGAGTAGACTACATATGGAGAGAAGTCTGCTGCTGGAGAGAAGCAAAAGCTGTGAGAGCAGCTGTCTCCTTTTTTGGCAGGGGGAACAAGAGAGAAACACAATGATTCTGAGTGTTGTAGTTATTGTTGTTGTTGTTCAGTGATTTTCAGTCACGTCTGACTCTTTGTGACCCCATTTTGGGTTTTCTTGGTAGAGAAACTGGAGTTGTTTGTCATTTCCTTCTCCAGCTCATTTTACAGATGAGAAAACTGAGGCTAACAGAGTTAAATGACTTGCCTAGGGTCACATAGCTAGTAAGTGTCTGGGGCCAGATTTGAACTCAAGAAGATGAAACTTCCTGACTCAGGGTCTGGTACTGTATCTATCGTACCACCTCGGCCGCCACCACCACCACTACCACCACCACCACCACCACCAAAATCTGGAGAGATATCTTAAACAAAAGCTGTGAGAGCAGTTATCTCCTTTTTGGGGGAGAAAAAAAGCAGTAACAATGGAGAAACATGGTGATTCTGAGTATAGTACCCATTTCTGTGCTTTTTATTTTCCTACCATAGGTGTCTTTTTTTTTCTTTTTCTTTTTTGGCTGATGATGACCTGAAATCACTACTTGACCATTTCTGGATTCATGTGATCCCATCCAAGCATTCCCAAGCTCCAGACCAGCACATGACTCTGAAACAACTGGATTGGTTGCAAATAAGAGAAATGGGATTTTCTGTGTATAAAAAACAGCAGAGCAAACAAATTCTTCAGAAACAAAGGTCTTCTTTTATTGAAAGGTTCTTTTTGTCTAACATGTAGAATAAAGACAAGCTCAGGAGGCAGAAACAGAGGAATCCATTCACAAGTAGAGATGCAGTCTGTGGTGACCTTGAGGCCATCTACACACCATGGGGAGTGGAGATTAATCTCTTGTTTTCTGGTTTATTTGGTCAGTTTATATGATCAAGCAGGATCATTGGGACTCACTTTGGATAAATAGGCCCTGTTGGTATTGATGAAATTAACTGGGTAATTGATAAATACACTTCACTTTCTGCAGTATAGACATAGACGTGATTTAGCAGGGTAAGCCTTGGCATTTCCTTGTCCTTTTCATGACCATTGGGAACAAGGAAAACATCACAGCAACATAGTAATCTTTGATCAGGTACCCAGGTCAGCCTTGATCCTCCTGGTTGTTAGTACCCCATACCTGCCCCTTCCCCCAATCACTCTGTATTGCATTCTGTACATACCTATTTGTTGTCTCTCTCATAAGAATATATGGGTCCTTGAAAGTAGAGATTGTTTTGTTCTTGTATTCAAGTGTATTAAATTGTGTTCAGTTGTATTTCATTGTTGTATTCTTTGTAAGTGTATTCCAGCACCTAGGACAAAGCCTGGCACATAAGAAGATTGATTAATACCTGTTGTTTTCCCTTAGTAGGATGTGAGCTCCTTGAGATCAGGAACTGCTTTATCTTTGTTTCTTGTATTTGTGACCATAGCACCTAACATCATGCCTAGAACCTAATAGGGTTGGTTTTTTTAGCTCATTAGCACCCCCAGGCAACTAAGATAATAAATTTCATGAAGGTGCTCACCTGCATTGGTAAAGGAAGTTCCCCAGATTGGTGAAATCACAAATCCAGTTCCTATTCTTATCCTGTTTTGGAAACAGAATGGTTTCCATAGAAATGTCCAGCATGTACAAAATAAACAAGGAGAAGTGGAAACTTTGATTAGGGTTTTTTTTTCACACTGAGTGTGTGAAAAGTTTCATCATAACCTTTCTGAGAGCTAGGTGCTGGCTAGAGAGGTTGGAAAATAAAATGTGATCACAAAACAGGTTTCAGGTTGGTCTGTGACTCCTTAAGTAATAAAGCAGAATTGACTGTAGATGGAAAGTATGTCAGGAGGATTCCATTTATTTTTTACAAGCATATAAAAGAGTGAAATTGGTTGATAAATGCTAAAGGAGATTCCCTCTATGCTGTTTCATTTTCACTCAGACAAGTTGGATATTTTATATGTCATAATCCTGTATAGTTTAGTTCTCATTCAGACAAGGTTGCTATTTCAAATGTTGTGATCTTGTACATTTATTACCTGTAATTGAATCTCAGCTTAATACACCCATCGAGGTGAACATCCTTCCAGATCCTTGATTTGAAATCTTGACTCCTTATTTTCCATCATCCCCTTTATCCATCCAGTCATCAAATCCTGTCAGTTCTTCCTTTAGAATGTCTGTGGTGTCTCTGCCTTTCCCTCCATCCCTACTGCCCAATCCAACCTAAGGAGTTTACACTAAGCAGACATTAATGGTGTTTGAAGCAAAGAAATGACACAGTTATACTTATTCTTAAGGAGGATTATCTTGATAACAGTGAGGAGGATGATTAGAGAGGGGAGAAACCAGAAGATAGGAATCCAATTAAGAGACAAGTACATTATTGATTTTCACAATGTAATGGTAATTTTTGCTGTTTTTTAATCTTTTCTTCCTCTTTTTCCTTAAATTCTTTTTTCTTTGTTTGTTATATATGATAGATTTCTGGAAAGGAAAGGAGAAGGATGGAAGAGGAAATTAAAGGATATAGAAATAACAATATTAATAATTTTTTTGGTGAGGCAATTGGGGTTAAATGACTTGCCCACGGTCACACAGCTAATAAGTGTTAAGTGTCTGAGGCTAAATTTGAACTCAGGTCCTCCTGACTCCATGGCTGGTACTCTATCCACTGCAGCACCTAGTTGCCCCTAAAAATGTATTTTTTTAAAAAAGAAACAATTGTTAAACTCCAGAAAAGAAATGATGAGGATGTAAATTAGGGTAGAAAGAAAG
Organism: Vombatus ursinus; assembly: GCF_900497805.2. Lineage (NCBI taxonomy): Eukaryota > Metazoa > Chordata > Mammalia > Diprotodontia > Vombatidae > Vombatus > Vombatus ursinus. The sequence goes on along the minus strand of NW_020954588.1, from coordinate 18,974,055 downwards.
AGATATATGTGAGAAATGTTGTGAACGTAGAATTGACAAGACTGGACACTTGACTGGATATAAGGCATAAGGGAGAGGGAAAAATTAAGGATGATTTTGCATTGCTGACCCAGATGACTGGAAAGATATTGGTATTCCCAAGGGAAACAGGGAAATTTGGAAGAGGGGTAGATTTAGGGGAAAAGATAATGAGCTTCATTTTGGACTCACCTACTGAGTTTGAGATGTCATTGAAAATATCTATCAGTCACCTGGTATATGCAACTGGAGCTTAGAAGAAAGACTAAAGCTGTGTGTAGATTTAGGATTCATCTGTGGTGCCCGCAGTCTAGTTCTTCTAGGCCCCAGCTGGGCATCCTGTTGTCCTTTCACTTGGACCAAAAGAGAGATTGAATTGTAAGATCTCCACCAGGGCATTCAATTCAATGAATTAAAAATGGGTCCCTATCACTTACAGGATCAAATACAAAATCCTTTGCCTGACCTGAAAAGCTCTTAAAAACAAAGCCCTTTCCAGTCTTCTTATACCTTACTGCCTACTATGTGGTCTTCAATCCAGTGTCACCAGCCTCTTCGCTGTGCCATGAAAAAAAAAAACCCAACAAAAACAAAAACAAAAATAAAAACCACTCCACCTCTCAGCTCCAGGCATTTTCTCTGGCCATCCCCTGTGCCTGGAATGTTCTCCTTCTTCAATTCTGCCTATCGACTTCTCTGGTTCCCTTTAAGTCGCAAATAAACTAGTCCCAACTAAACTAAACTAAACTAGGGGAGGGGCATATTTTACTGGAAGTCTTCACAACCCCTCTTAATTCTAGGGCCTTCCTGCTGTTAATTATTTCCTCTTTATCCAGCATATAATTAATATATATTTGTTTGCTTATTTCCTCTATTAGATTGTAAGCTTCTTGAGGGCAGGGGCCATCTTTTGCCTCTTTTCAGCACTTAGCACAGTGGCTGGCTACATAGTAGGTTCTTAATAAATGTTGATTGATTGATTGATTGAATATAGCACCCCCTTGAGGACATGTGATGGAGGGGTCCTTAACCCAATTTCAGAGGAGGTGCTGATATTCTCAGTCAGTTTCTTGTTCACCACTGCCCCTTGATGTTGCTGCAACTGCTCCAGGAGCCAATACCCCACTGTTTAGATGCCCAGAGGAGCTTCCCCCTCCTGGCTAGCCCGGCAAGTGTGCACAGACTAGACAAGCCAGTATCCAGGTTGGGGCTATCTTCTGTTAGTATGTTCTTTCCTTTCTTACAGTGCCTTGTGAGTTTTTGAAAGTCAGTCAGCATCTTCCTTCTCCTATGCACTCGAATGGTGAGGTATTGCCTGTTGGAGCACAACAGCAGCAGAGGCTTGGCCAGACAGAAAGAAGTCCGAGAATTTCTGAGCCACTTTTTCTGAAAAGGAGCCTCTGGCCCCTTTTCATGCATTCCCAATGAGGTGCTATGGTAATGAGCATTAATTAGCACCTACTACGTGTAAGCAATGGGGATACAAAAGAAAAAGAAATTATTCCTGCACTCAAGGAGCTTACATTCTATTGGAGGAAATAACACATACACAGATAATTTACATATATATGTATATATGCATTTATACCCACACATATACATGTATACATACACATTCTATTGGAGGAAATGTACACACAGATAATTTACATATGTGTATATATGCATTTATACCCATACATATACATACACATGTATAAGTGGTAAGTGCTGTAGATATACATATGTGTGTATATATGTATAGGTGTATATTTATATATATGCATATTTGTATTGTGTGTGTACACACACACACACACACACACATACACACACATACACACATATACATACAGACTTAGGTCTTATCTAAAAGACCATTAGTTAATAAGAGAACAGAGGGTCCAAAAGGTAGAATGAATGTATAGGGAAGAATGAGAGGGACCATGGGTGGATAGGTCTGACATAGATATGGATGAGGGAGCAAGGAATGTTGGTTAGGCTTCAGCCTGGGGCAGCCTCTAACTCAGGGATCAGGGATTGAGAATCATGAGGATACTCAATGAAGACACAGGGCATGAGATTGTTATGCCCTTTACCCTAAAAATGAAAGTGAAAGGCAAGCTGGGCTAGGGAAGGACCTATGCTCTAACAATTCCTGATTGTTAGAGTCCATCAAAACAGAGGGCTATCTTTTGTCCTTGGTCTTCTTTTTTTCACTATCTATATCAGGGGTTCTTAACTGGGGGTTAAATGAATGTGTTTTTTTAAAGATTAGATAGATAGATAGATAGATAGATAGATAGACAGATAGATAGATAGATAGATAGATAGACAGATGGTATTTGAATATAAGTAATTCCCTTTGTAATCCTAGGTATTTTACTTTGTGAATTTAAAAACATTCTGAAAACGAGTTCGTAAGTTTTGCCAAATTGCCGAAGGAGGTCCATTGTATAGAAAAGATAAGCACCCCTGCTCCGTGTTGTTTCACTTGGTGATCTAATTAGTTTCCATTGAATCAGCTCAGTGGCTCAGTGGATAGAGTGCCAGGCCTGGAGTCAGGAAGAACTGAGTTCAAATACAGCCTCAGATATTCACTAACTGTGTGTCACTTAGGCAAGTCACTTAACCTCTGTTTGCCTCAATTTCCTCAACTATAAAATGGGGGTGATGATAATATCACCTACTTCCCAGAGTTATTGTGGGGATCAAATAAGATGATATTTATGAAGTGCTTAGCTCAGTGCCTGGCATCTAATAAGTGCTATGTAAATGCTAGCTGTCATCATCATTATCATAATTTCATCACCAATATTCTGGAATTCTAGGTCCTTGTCACCTCAGCTAGCAATTTACCAACATTTATGTTTTTGGCTGCACATAACTAAAACCTTTTTGCACAGGATGTGCTTTCCCAAAGTGGAATGAGAGGCAATTGAGGTTAAGTGACTTGCCCAGAGTCACACAGCTAGTGAGTGTTATGTGTCTGAGGCCAGATTTGAACTCAGGTCCTCCTGACTCCAGGGTCAGTGCTCTATCCACTGCACCACCCAGCTGCCCCTGGAGAGGTTCAGACATGAATTGGACTCACTGGCTCCTGGGCTGCCTTCCAATGCTAATATTTCTTGATTTTGAGCAGTCATGGTCACATGACAACAAACGTTGGACCCAATACCAAATGTGAAATACCAAACAACTCAAATAAAACTGAAACTATTTCCAAGACCATGGCAACTTTTCTGTAATAGTACTTTCCATAGTCCAGAATTCAATATAATGTAGCTCTGAGTGAACCCCCATTCAAGGGGGCTTGTTGGTGGAAGCATGAATGATAGAATGTCAGAGCTGGAAAGGACCTTAGAAGTCATACAGCCCCAGACCCTCTTTTCACAGAGAAGGAAACCAGCCCAGAGGGGAAAGTGGATTTCCTATGGTCACCCACCACTTCTTGGGATCTTCCCAGCTGAAGCACCACTTTCTGTATGAGACTTTACCAATTACTCATTACCGCATCACCACCACCACCACCATGACCACCTGGCCATGTATCATAAACCATAGCTTTGCATCAGTTTTGTGTGTGTTTTGTTTGCACGTGTTGGCTCCCATATTAGAACAGAAGCTCTATCAGAGCAGGGACTGTTTCTTTTTGTCTTGTATCCCTAGTACCTAGCCCTAGTTCCTGGCACATACTAGATGCTTACTAAATAAATGCTTGCTGATTGATTGATTGTTAGTAAGTGACTGTACTCGTCCATGTGCTCCCATTCCACCACTCCCTCTCCTGTGCCATACCTACCCCTGCCCTACTTGGGGGTACTTAAAAAATCTTTACTCTTCACCCCCAGCAAAAACTCCAAAGAGTGAAGGTTCCCTGTAGGCAGCATATTGACTTAGAAAACCATAAAATATCATTATCTATGTTGTATTGTGTTTTTATTTCCTTTGTTAAATGTTCCCCAATTACATTTTAATCTGATTGGGATACACTTGAGAGTTTTACAGGCTGAGAGTTTAATACCTTTAAGTCTGGATTATCTGTCCAGTGACATGCCAATATGATACAAGGGTACAGTGGAAGGAGCCCCATGCCAGGACTGACCATGGAGTGTTCCAGATTAGGGTGGTGAGAACAGTGAAATTGGTCCTTGGGTCCCAGATATTTGGGAATCTTAAGAAGGAAAGATAAGACTGTCTTGGTAGTGATAAAAGTAGAAAGAAAAGGGAGAACAGAAGACTAACTAATTGGCCAGATTTGTCTTCACACAGGGTGGGCTCCAGGCAGGGGTGTGATGGTAAGTATCATACAATCAGGTCCCTCCCCCCCAAAAAAAACAACCCAACCCATGCATGACATACTTTTAAGTTTAATCTTTATTATTAACATTTACAATGTTATTTTCTTAAACCTAGACAATCCATAAAATAATAAATCAAGCCCTGATCAGTAATATTTGCATATTTCCAAGGTGTAAATTCTCACACTGAAGAGATAAACAACTGGAGCTGGCTCTAGGTGTCAAGCTTGCAGCTATCAAAACTCAATAATTGCTACACATAGTACTTTCTCTTCCATGTTTCCTCACCATTACCTCATAGAGTTGAAGAGATCCCCCTACTCCAACCCTTCCGGAACAGAAATCCATTCTACAATGTCCCCAGCAAGTGGTCTGCAACCTTCACTTAGGAAGAGTTCATGCCTTCTTGTGTCTTTGCTGATGAAATTAATGGCTGAACTGCCTACTTGAACTTGACCTTTACAGGGGTTATTGGAAAAAAAATTGAGAGAGGAATAAACTTGAATGAGAAAGAGAATAAAGGGGCTAAACAGAGAACCTGGAGGTTCTCCTCTGTAGAGGGGAAGTCGGAGCAGCCATGTACAGGAGTCCTGGGGCCAAGCAGCAAGGGGCAGTAGTGGAAAGATAAGTCTAGACCTTGCACTGCAGTTGAGAACTATGTAGGTCTGCAGGACAGGGAACTTCTCTGTGAGAATCTGATGGACTACACAGGAAGGTGGTTCTCTTGGAAGAGATGAGAATTGTCTTCACTGCATCCTTTGTGGTTTTATCGGGTTAAATGAAGCTTACCTTATTTTAGGTTTATGCTCAGCCTGGAGCTTTCATGGAAACTGAGTGCCCCTTACCTTTTCAGTAATGACCTAAAAATACCTAAATAATCATCTCCCCAAAGGAAACCCCAGACGTGAACCCAAGCTAAAAGTAAAGATTTTAACTGAGTAACCTCCAAGAATGAGCCTGGTTATTTTCTATGAATCCAGAGCTTCATACACAGATGATACTCAAAGACCTTTTCTGAGGGGGAACTCACTATTTCTCAAGATAACCCATTCCACTGTTAGAAAGTTCTAATCATTAAGAGTTTTTCTCCCATCAAAACTTACCTCTGTATATTCCCCACCCTCCACCTTGCTTCCAGTTCTGCCATTTGGAGTCAAATCGCATTCTCCCTCCCTCCCTCTCTTTCTCTCTCTCTCTCCCTCTCTCTCTCTCTCTCTCTCTCTCTCCCTCTCTCTCTCTCTCCCTACATATACCTTTATTGACATTTCAGTTCCCCTAAATCCCCAGATCTATTCCACATTCAGTGTCTTCCAGGTATGCCTCCCTATAGTTATGCTGGAAAAGATTATTTTTAATCGAGGTATAGAACTTATAAAAATTAGATTTGCTGTTGTTGAGTTATATTTCTGTTGCATCCAACTCTTTGTGATCCCATATGGGGTTATCTTGGCAAAGCTACTGGAGTGGTTTGCGATTTCCTTCTCCAGCTCATTTTACATATGAGGAAACTGAGGCAAACAGGGTTAAGTGACTTGCTCAGGGTCACACAACTAGTAAATGTCTGAGGCTGAATTTGAACCCACAAAGATAAGACTTCTTAACTCCAGGCCTGTCACTCTATCCACTATGCCACCTAGCTGTCCTGCAAAGTCATAAATCTGTCAAGGATATAGTGACTACTGCTCTGCCCCACCCCACCCCCATCCCAGGCACCTTAAGATAGCAAAAGCAATCTAACTTTCCTTGTTTTTATTAATTTATTTTGATTTATCAACAATCACTTCCATATGCTTTTGAGTTTAAAATTTTTCTCCCCCTTCCTCCCCACCTCCCTCCCCAAGAGAGCGCGCAATCTGATATAGGCTATACATATACATTCCTATTAAACATATTTTCACATTAGTGATGTTGTAAATAAGAATTAGAACCAATAGGAGGAACCACCAGAAAGGGGAAACAAAACTCAACAGAAGAAAAAAATAGCAAATAGTATGCTTTGATCTGCATTCAGACTCCATAGTTCTTTCTTTGGATGCGGATAGTATTTTCCATCACAAGGCCTTTGGAGATGTCTTAGATCCTTGTATTGCTGGGAAAGGTTAAATTTATCAATATTAGTCATCGCACAACATGGCTGTTATTGTGTACAATGTTCTCTTGGTTCTGCTCACTTCACTCAGCATCAGACCATACAAGTCTTTCCAGATTTTTCTGAAGTTCACCTGCTCATCATTTCTTATAGCACAATAGTATTCCATTACATTCATACACCACAACTTGTTGAGCCATTCCCCAATTGATGGGCATCCCCTCCATTTCCAATTCTTAAGCAATCTAACTTTCCAAGACAGCCTTAGACACAGAGTGTAATTTCAAAAGCAAAGAGAAGACCTCTTTCCCTTGATACACAATCTTCATCATCTACAAGACAGTGACAAAAATTCATCCACCAAGAGACAAGATTTAGGAATAAAAAAAAACTAGCTTGGGAGACTTCACACATTTGTGGGAATTATTTTCAGTTAAAGTAAAAGATATCAGATAACTTCTTGTTTTAATAGAAAATGAATAGACCACCAGAATCTTGGATTCAACATGTCTAAAACTGAACTTGTCTCCAAACGTGTCTCCTATCAATTTCCTTATTTCTGTCAAGGGTGTCAGCACTTGCCCAGTCTCGAAACCTCGGGGGTCATCTTTGACTCTTCCTTCCTCCCTTATGTCCAATCATCTGTTAGCCCTCCATAATCTCTCCTACACCCACCCCTTCTAGTTCAGGCTTTCATCAAATCTTTCCTGAACTATGATTGTTGTTAAATTGTTTCAGTCATATCTGAGTCTTCATTACCACATTTGGGGTTTTCTTGGCAAAGATACTGGAGTAATTTGCCATTTTCTTCTCTAGCTCAGTTTACAGATGAGGAAACTGAGGCAAACAGAGTTGAGTGACTTGCCCAGGGTCACACAATTAGTGAGTGTCTGAGGCCAGATTTGAACTCAGCAAGATGAGTGTTCTTGACTCCAGACTCAGCAATCTCTCTATGGCACCACCTAGCTTCCCTGTAGCCATTCAATGAATTCATTGGTTCAATGAATAGATGAATGACCCCATGTGCAGACAAATCAAAGCTGTGTTCATTGTATTTCACATACTATGTGGTCCTAAAGAAATATGCTGTAGTGGACAGTGTCTATAAAACAGTGCCAAAGAAAGGTGTGCACTAGACATTAATACTGTTAGATGGCTTCAGAACCAGTTGAGTGATAGGACTCATTTGCACAAACAAAATCATTGCAGCCAAGATTGGAAGGAAAGTAAAAAACTGGGGGAAATTTTTATAGCAAGTTTCTCTGATAAAGGCCTCATTCCTCATTCCTCAAATATATAGAGAGTTGTGTCAAATTTATAAGAATACAAGTCATTCCACAATTGGCAAGTGGTCAAAGGATATGAACAGGCAGTTTTCAGATGAAGTAATCAAACCTATCTATAGTCATGTAAAAATGTTCTGAATCACTATTGATTAGAGAAATGCAAATTAAAATGGCTCTGAGGTAGTACTTCAGATTAGCTAACATTACAGAAAAGGAAAATGACAAATGTTGGATGGGATGTGGGAAAATTGGGACACTAAAGCACTGTTGGTGGTATTATGAACTGATCCAACCATTCTGAAGAACAATATGGAACTATTCCCAAAAGGCTTTATAAAATTGTGCATACGCTTTGGCCCAGCAATAGCACTACTTACTAGGTCCATATCCTAAAGAGATTTTTTTTAAAAGGCAAAGGACTTACGTGTACAAAAAAATTATAGTGGCTTTTTTGTGGTAGCAAATTGGACATTGACGGGATGTCCATCAAGTGGGGAATGGCTGAGCAAGTTGTGGTATATGATTGTGGTTGAATATTATTTTGCTATAAGAAATGACAAGCAAAAAGAGCCAATAGCTCACAAATGTTAAGATTCCTTAAGAGTCTGGCCAATATGGCAGATCTTTAATGAACCTTGTCTTTGGCTGAAAAAAAAAAAAAAGAAATGATAAGCAGGATGCTTTCAGAAAAACCTGGAAAGACTTACATAAACTAATGGAAAGTAAAGTGAGCAGAACCAGGAGAACAGTGTACTCAGTAACAGTAATATTGTATGATGATCAACTATGAATGACTTAGCTATTCTCAGCAATACAAGGACTCATGATGAAAAATGGTATCCATTTCCAGAGAAAGACCTGATGGATTCTGAATGCAGATGGAAGCATACTTTTTTAAACTTTTTTTTTCTTGGGGGGTTTTTTTGGTCCATGTTTTCTTTAACAATATGGCTAACATGGAAATATGTTTTTCATGACTGCATGTGTATAACCTGTATCAAGTTTCTTGCCATCTCAATAAAGAGGGAGACGAGGAAGGGAAAGAATTTGGGACTCAAAATGTTAAAAGAGAATGTTAAAATTTTTAACATGTAATTGGAAAAATAATAAAATATTATTTTTGAATGAAAGGAATCAAAAAGCAGTTAGTTATTAATGGATCCATATCATCATGGCAGATTTCCAGGGGAGTACTTCAGGGATCTGTGCTATTTAACATTGTCATTCCAATGACAAGGAATACATGCAAATCATCAGATTTGCAGATGATACAAAGCTGGAAGAGATAGTTAACATAACAACAATAGTCATGATCCAAAAAGGACTTGATAGGCTACATTACGGGACTGAATCTAATAAGAAGAAATCTGATAGAGATAAATGTAAAGTCCTATACTTAGGCACAAACAATCAACTTCTAAAGTAGCTAGGTGGTGCAATGGATAGAGTGCCAGGCCTGGAGTCAGAAAGACTCATCAACTTGAGTTCAAATTTGGCCTCAAAACTTACAAGCTGTGTGACCCTGGGCAAGTCCCTGATTGCCTCAGTTTCCTCATCTGTAAAATGAGCTGGAGAAGGAAATGGCAAACCACTCTGCTATCCTTGCCAAGAAAACCCCCAATGGGGTCACCAAGAGTTGGACAGGACTGAAAACAACTAAACAACAAAAGCACAAGACAGGGGAGGCATGATTAGATAATAGCTGTTCTGGAAAAGAAGTGGAGATTGAAATATACTTAGTTTTTCACAACAGGACTACTATGGAAGTGTTTTGCATGACTACACATCTATAACCTTGCCTTTTCAATGAGGGTGGGTGAGGAAGAAGGAAGGGAGAAAATTTGTAACCCAAAGTTTTAAAAACACATGTTGAAAATAAAAACAAATTAAATTTAAAAAAAAGAAGTGGAGATTTTAGTGGCCAATATGTGATGTTCCAGTGACAAAAGCTAATGTGAGGTCTTGTTCTGTATTAATGGAGGCATAGCTTCTAGGAAGGGGGTGGGGGCTACTCCCATTTCACCCTCTTCAAAGTCTGATGAGATTTGACCTGGATAAACTATTGTGCCCAGTTCTGAGTGTCACAGTTTAAGAAGGATGTTAAAAAGACAACCAGGATGGTAAAAGGTATCACGTCCTACTCGTATGAGAATTGGTTGAAGAAACTGGGCAGAAAAAAGAGCCGACTCAGGGAGGTCTTCGTTGATGTCTTTAAGTATTTGGAAGATTGTCTTGTGGAAGGTTGATTAGATTTGTTCTGTTTGGCCCCAGAGACAGAATTAGGAGCCATGGGTGGAAGTTACAAAGAGGCAAGTTTGAGACTGATGTCAAGAAAAACTTCCTAACAATCAGAGCTGTCCAAAAGTATAATGGGCATCTGCAAGATGTAGCTTGGGGGTCTTCAAGATGAGGTTAGATGAGCATTTGTAGCATTCTGTATATTGAGGATTCCTTTTATGTATGGGCTGCATTACATGCATTACATGGCTGCTGATGCCCCTTCAGACTCTCAAATTATACAAATCTGTGCTGTGACACTTATTACCTAAATTAGTAATGTCTTGTTAATTATTGGGCTCAGTGGATAGAGTGCTTGGCCTGAAATCAAGAAGACTCATTTTCCTGAGTTCAAACCTCATCTCAGACACTCACTAGCTATATGACCCTGGGCAAGTCATTTAACCTGATTTGCTTCCAATAATAATTATAAGACATTTGTTATAGGTACTTTATCATCATATGTAATATTATCATAAATTCAACAACTTAGTAAGTGCCCACTATGTGCTAGGAACTGAACTAGACACTAGGGATGCAAAGACAGAAAAGAGAGAGGAAGGACACAATGTACATATAGATCAATACAACTTGAGGAAAAGGAGAAGATTATTGTTCAAAAAGCAACAACATGCATTTACTAAGTGCCTACTATGTATCAAGTACTGGGGTAGGTGCTGGGGATACAGCAACAAAGAATAAAACCATCCCTCCTCTCAAGGAGCTCACAGGAGTCAGAAGAGGAGGTGTCCTCTAAGCTGAGCCTCGGAGAAGTCCTTCATTTTTTGAAGAGGGCCATTGACATCTAGGGTGATGTCTTGGATTGTGCATGAACTGGGTTTAAGTGAATCAGAGTTGCACAGTCCTCAACCTCACTCTCTCTTCCTGAGACATCAAAGTCCAGTAGCAGCACAAAGATGACTGGCAATAGTACTTGGAGATGTACTGGTGAGGAGGAAGGGCATTCCAGGCCTGGGGTACCATCTGCTCAAACGCCAAGACGATGCAGTGAAATCAGGGAACAAGCTGTAGTCTAGTTTGGCTGGGATAGAGAGTATGTGAAGGGGAGTCATGGGAAATTTGGGAAAGGCCCAAAGCAAGAGGCAGGAAGCTAAGCTTGTAGAACAAGTGGGAGGCCAGTTGGGCTGCATCTCTCAGAATGTCAAATCTAGTGTCTTTGTGAGCATGAGGAGAAATATTAGGATAAAAAGTACTTAGCAAGACAGGAAAGGGCTTGGAGATCTTTTTTCGATTTGTCAGTGGAGCCCTGCCCCCAATTCATGTATTGCATTCCTGTCACGGCATTTTTTAGTTGAGTTTTAATGTGACCCGTGGACCATTCACAGACAGCCCCAATTAAGGGGATAGCCAAGGATTTTCCAAACTATGTTACCATTGAGACACTGTATCATCACGGAGCCCTTGAAAACCACCACTGAGGAAACCAGGATGAGGTTGTGTGCCTCTCCCCCACTAGAAAAACTTATCTTACCTGTCTCTTTGAAAAACAAGGTCTGGATTTGTTAGATTAGGGGTATAATTAGACACACAAAATGACTGGAGGAATAGACATGAGGGGTAACATAGAATGGTAGACAGAGTGTTGCCTGAAGCCAAAACCTTACTTCCAGTCTTGCCTCTGATACTACAAATGCCTGCGCCCAAGGACAAGTTGCTCAACCCCTTTATCACTCAAGTTTTCTCATCTATGAAATGAAGATAATTCCTGTGGTTTCGATCTCTGAGGGTTGTGAGACTAAAATGATGTGATGTTGATACAGTGTTTCGCAAACTTCAAAGCTCTATGGAAACGTCAGTTATTATTTAGATGGAAACGAACACTTTGGATTTGAGCATGATTGAGTTCAGAATAATGTTTTTTTTTTAAAGATGCATTTAAACTCTCTGTTACATTTACCTAGGTCAAAATGTCAAGGACATATTGGTTAATTGGGGGAGGAAACTCCTTCCCCTGAAGATCCCAACATGTCTGTGACTTAGAGACTTAGAGAAATACTTGAACATGAGAGCAATGAAAGGGCTTGTCATGGAGATAAAGTCCAAGGTGGGGAATCAAAACCAGGTCTTTCTGATTCCAAATGCAGGACTCCATCCACACTATCTCTCATTCATATAGGCATTTGTATATAGTTATATATACAAATATGTATAAGTACAAATCTCTCTCTCTTTTGCTCTCTCTGCCCCTCTTTCTTTCTCTTCCTCTGTCTCTTTCTTTCCTTCTTCCTCTTTTTCCTCTCTCACCATATACGTATATATATATATATGCAATTGTCTTAAGTTCAATACAAGTAATATTCCTGAGATCCTCCCTGCAATTAGTCAATCAACCATTCAACAGGCATTTATTAGATAGCTACTATGAACAATTCACTGGGCTAGGCACTGGTCAACAAAGGCTGGGCCTGCCTCAAACACTTGAACTTAGTGGCTGTGTAACTTAGCCTCACTGAACCTTTGTTTCCTCATCTCTAAAATAAAGATACTGAAAGCACCTAAATATATACTCTAAATATAAATAGATACTAAAAGGGTTCTTTTGAGGATGGAAGAAAACAGTGTATGTAAAGTGCTTTGCAAACCTGCAGTGGAGTTATTCAGGAAAACACAAGCCTAGCCCTCTAGAAACTCATGCTCTATTGATATGTAGACTAATACAGAGACTTTGGATTATTCAATTAATTTACTAGATATGGGAAGCACCTAAATCATGGACATGATCGACACACCCATGTTACACACATGGGCACTGCTTTGTTCAGCATGGGTGCACACATGATAGTAGGTTCAGGCTGGCATCTCAACTCAGGGGGATCCTTAAATGGAACTGAATCCAAGAGCCTGATATTGGGTCAGGCTTGGAAGGGTGCTTCGAAGGAACGCCTTTTACTAGGCAACTGAAAGCCTGAAGGGCCGACTTCATTGTAAAGGAAAGGCATCAATAGTGCCTGTACATTAGCAGGCCAGGGTCATGTTCATGTATATGTTAAAACATAGCACGAGGGCTTGTTAATGTCCTTTTCTATTAGAACATGGGGCATTGGGAGCCCTGGAACTCTCCCTCCGCATGGTTACAAAGGTAGCTGGAGTCAGAGGCCAGGGTCTGCTTTAAATTTTAAGGGGACAGATGTGCAAGTGGTGAGTCTTCTTCCTGAAGATGAAATGAACCCACTCACAGGTCTAAGTGCTGGATGCTGGGGGCTCATTCATCTTCAGCATGGTGCCCCCTGGAATCACTTATTTAGAGTGCCCCTGAGGTTGGCCTTGTATTTAGGATCTGAAGGAAATTCCCCACTGGATTGTACCAATTATAAAATAGGTCAAATTTGGGGGCCAAAAAAGTGGACCATATGCCTTTAATCAGGTGTGTTACCTAAAGGGTTCTCTGTTCAGGCACAGAGATTTTTCAGAGCAACTCCTGGCTAGAGTGATATGTATTAAATGCCGTAAGATCTGAGATGTCAGATGTATGCTTCTTACACTTTTTAACCCTTTAATTTCATGCCAGAAGAAGGCATCTCAAAGTCATCATTAAATTGTTAGTCTTCCTGTGGCAAGTGCCCCAATAGCACTCCTTCCCCTGACTTAAACATAGCATCCCTGAACTGAAATGCTCTAGCCCAGGCCCCAGAGGTTCAGTTGATTCAGCTAATAGTAATGGAAAGTTGCCTTTGAAATTACTAGCCACCATAAGAGTGCTCCTGAGTTAGGGAAGAATTGGCTTAATGCATAACAACCTCCATGGGCTTCTTTTTCTTTTTTTCCCCCTTATTCTGGAAGCTCTTCGAATCAGCCTCATTCTCTAGTGAGAAATCACTAACCTAAAATCACACATATCTCAGTGCATTTGTGTGAGAAATAAGAATTTTCTCCCCAATTCAATAATTGGAGAGAAACAAACATTTATTAAGCAAAACATACATAACATTGTGCAAGGCACTAATGATAAACAATCCTTGACCTCAAGGAGCTTACCTTCTACTGAGGGAAAGCAGCAATTAAGGGCAACACACATAGGAGGCAATGGAAAGTCATTTCAAGGGGAGGCCACTAGTAATAGGGTGTATCAGGAAAAGCCGTGTCTAGGGGGTGACAATGAAATTTGCTCCTAGGAAAGCTAGGGCTTTTATAAAGGCAGGAGATGGAGAAGGCATCTTCTCTTTCCTCATCTTCTATACGATTGATGAAGAAGGGTTTTGCCTCCTCTTATGGAGTTAAAAAGAGAGAATAGAGCTGAATATGTTAGTTCTTTAAACCTCTTGGAAACTTTAACTGCAGAATAACATCCTGTAGTGTCAATGCAGAATAATAATACTCCTAATGATGAGGAGGAGGAAGAGGAGAAGGAAGGATGATGACAAATCAGACAATACAATTCTCTTTTTTATTCTGAGCGTAAAACCTGAAACAAAATGATGAAGTATCTTTCCCAAGACCAATGACTGTTCAATTAGAACTTAGGACTCAACTCTCTGCTGCCTACTTCTTCTTCAGAGGAGAACAAATATCACTAATGTCGGTCCACACCAATGGGACAATGGTGCCGGCCCATTCAATGGTCAATTAGAATAAATAGTAAATTACAAGAAATAAGAGAGATAATACAAAATCAAAAGCTCTCAAGAGAAAAGGGAGTTAAAAGAACTTGAATAAATAAGCTTAACAGTCCATTGTTTGTGGGGAAATGATGAAATTATCATCAAAATAGTCAATGAATTGAAAATGAAGATAAAATGTTCTTGTGGAAAGGTGTAACATAGAGAAACAAAGATTTTCCTGGACAAGTATTTGATCTCTTTCTGCAAGAAGGGAATGATATATGAGTCTAGGGATTGGTAAAAGATGCCAATGCCCATTCTGTCCACTTCATTTGACAACAGTGGTCCACTGTGGGCCTTATAAACACTCAGAAAGGGGTTACTGTTGAAGGGATTTCTGTCGCTACTACCCATTTTGTTGTTCAAGCTGTGTCTGAGCAGGAGAGTTTGGCTAAAAATCTGGTAAATTTACCCTGGAGATTGAATCACCCCAATCTAATCCAACAAGCATTTATTATCACCTACCGTGTGCAAGGCGCTATGCTAGGCCCTCAACATGCAAAGACAAAATAAAAAACAGCCCCGCCTTCACGGGGCTTACATTCTACTAGGTGGCCAAGAGTGGAGAGGGAGATGTGGAAGAGACCAGGAAAATAAATAAGTAAATACAAGATAATATGGAGAGGGAAGGAGCACTAATAATAATTAGAGAGGTCAAGAAGGACTTCTTATAGGAGGTGGATTGAGCCTTGAAGGAAACCACACATTCTCAAAAATGATCCATTTGCTTCAACAGTATTTGCTTTTTTTGGACTCTCCACTTTTCTTGGCCTGTACAGACACAAGCCAAGTGGCAACGCTCAAATGCCAAACCTTTGACTAATATTGTGCCACTGTGTGCTTCATTCTCGATAACCCTCAAGGAGTCATTGTTTCCTTGTCAAGGGGCATTATCCTAGCAATTCAGCAAAAAAAAAAAAAAAAATCTCGTCATTTGGACAGTACATCTTTCAAACATTCCCTTCTTCTATTGATTTGTTTTCTCCTGTCCTTTTTTTCCTTCTTTTGTTTCCTTATCATAGCTTCAGGTTATTACGTGCAAAGTATTGATGGGAATGGATGGTTTTGGTCGATGGAGAGCTAATGCATCCCTAATCCCACCATTGTTATAGAGTTATGCTTTACTCTGGTCCCTGATGGGGGAAAGGTGCAAAGCTGTTGATCCTAGTTTTATTTGTCACAAGCCCATCCATCAATCAAGCACAAGCATGTCTGAATGCTGAATGACATGTGGGTCTCTGCTGAAAAAATTCGATAACACTGTATTGTCAGGCTGCTCACTCTTTTTTTCGATAAGAAATACATTTGACTGAAATAGATAAGCATTCAGCTACTAAAGACTTGTGAGAGCGAGTGACATGAGTGGCCCTAGAGGTTATACATCTTTGGTATTAATGATACTTATAAGTAAATAAAATGGGGGGGGGGCATGTTGTGGGGGAGCAAGAGGCAGGCAGTAACCCCAACTCCTAGTTCTGTTTGGGTATCATCACTTGATTATTATTTGGATTTTCAGGTATTTAATCTGGATGTATTTCACAGCCTGCTGCCCAGGGTAAAATATGAGCAAGCTGGCAACTGGAAAAGAAAACCAGAAGGTCACTGATTACACCAAACTGAATGGTATAGATGGATGTGCTTTTGTCCTGTCTGGTGGATGAGTCCTGTGCTGTATTTTTGGCTAGGTATGAACTCAGAAGTCAGATTGTCTCTTCTTATGAGTGAACACATTTAGGAAGGAGCACACATTAATTATTTTAAACTGGAAATATATATGCCTGTCATTTTAATAGTGACTTAAGTTGTAATTATAGTCTCAAAAATGGTGTCTGTGTGTCCCCTTTATTCCAGTTGCTAAATTAGGGACGTTAATACATTATGAATGCCTGTCTTTTTTCAGCTATATACAATTTTCTATTCATGGTTATTTCAAGATAATTGCATTTGGAAATAGTTAAAACACTAAAACACTATACTGGTATAATATAATTTTAGCAGCAAAATTAATCAACAGATCAGAACATTAAAAAACCCATTTTATTTTCTTGCCATAACATTGTAGAATAGAAAAGTATTTCTTTAAATGACCTAAAATGTCCATCAAGAAAAGTTAAAAAAAAAGATAGTGATAAATTAAAGGGCACAGAGATGAATGTTTTGTAGCCTCAAGTATTAGCACACTCTAAGTAAGCCATTTTTTTTCTCTGCTCAGTGACTAGGGGCTAGAAAACCACAAAAAAATCAATGTGAGGATGCTTCAGATATGTTGGGTAAATTACGTCTGCTTGGCTGCTCCATTGTGGGTGCCCTAAATTCTAGACTAGCTACTTTAGATGGAACTGTCATATAATACATATACTTGGTATTGATTTTTGTCAATTTAACAGAGCTTGAACTGAACGCCATGATAGAGCAGGAAAGAACTTAGAAGCCGCTACTCCTTCCAATCTAAGACATTTGTATTATTCTACAAATTAGACTAAATGGAAGGGGCATATCCCAATTTGACAAGGCCAGGGTAAAAATCAGCCTCAGTTTATATTTTCTCAAGCCTTCCTTGTCCAAATTTTTCTAAATTGTTTTTTATCCTCATTTCCCTCTTTAAAACAAACAACAACAATAAAAACCTGTCATATTAAGTCTCTACAGAAAGGTGAACAAGGAAAGACATGAGCCATTATGGTATCTCTCCAGTGTGACATTACAGCCAAAAAGTTTATATTAACTTAGATTGTCTAAAGAGAGGAATAAATAGGATCTGGAACAAGAGAGACAATAATCCCTCTGTGCTCTGGCCTGGTCAAATCACATCTAGAATAATATGTTCAGCTCTGGGCACCTTGTTTTAGGAAGAATTTTGAGTCTGGAGAGATTCCAGAAGAGGACAACAAGATATAAGATATATTGAGGACAGAAATATTAAAATATCTCCCCTAACTGGGTGAAGGGTAGGACACACTGTCTCCTCTACCATCTCAGTCCCTGAGGATAATGGGCTTAGACTTAAAGGGATTGCTACAATGCATTTGCCTCCCTCTCCCCTACATTCACTTCTTAATTGGTATAACTCATGGGTAGACTCACTCCTTGCTTATAGAACATGGCATCTTGGCATTGATCCTCTGCTCAGCTGGGTCAAGCAGGCTACCCCTCAGGGCCACTAGAGAGCTCAGCTGTTGGCAAACTCCCGTTCCTGGCTCTCTGGCTAGTGACTCTTCTGACCTTTTGAAGCTCACAAGGTCACATCCTAATCTGTCCCATCTCCAATACTCTGTCATCTAGGAGAAGAAAGGAATAGCCACAAGAAAGAGAAAAAAAAAAACATCCGGCCATGCTCAGGGTCATGTGTTGGCCCAGGTGGGGCTAGTTGGCTGCTGACATCACCTTTCTCTCCCCACCTGGAGAGTTGCAGCATTTCTTGGTTCAGTCCCCACCAGGAAAGAGAGAGACCAATTTGTCTAGTTAGTGCCTTTTGTAGGGATACTTGGTTATAGCTCAGCAACCAAGGCAAAGGTTTATTCATCACCACCAAGCAAGAGGACAAGAAACAACCATAGTATACCTGTACAGACTCTGCAATGGAGAACCAGTCCCCGACATTCTGTGTCATAAGCGCTTCCAGAAGCAGGCTCACTGAACATGCCCATTCCCATGATTGGCTTTCAACAGCAGCCCCTTTTTACACTTGATCCTCACAAAATTAACTGTATTTGTTGTTGTTGTTACAAAGGTGGATTTAGTTGTAGAAAGACAAGGAGTAGGTCATGAAATCACTGTGATATAAAAAATCGATAAAAGATTTTCAAAATAAATAAAATGAATTTTTTAGTGAAAAATAAATATTTGATCCATCAAAATCGAAACTAGAAAAAGAGGGAAGGGTAGAAAAGAGATAAGGAAGGAAGAGAAGAGAAAGGAAAGAAAAAAGAGGAGGTGGTGTTAACCTGCAGAAAGTTTAAGGATCATAGTTTAATCTGGTCCTCACACTTTATAGATGAGAATTGTAAAGTATTCAAAACCAGGAACTGGGTTTAATTTAATCTTGGTCTCTCCCCTAGTGCCTAGCACAGTGCATCATAGTATGCACTTGAATGTGTTTAGTTAATTAATGAGGAAAATGAGGCTCAAGTGGTCACATAGCTAGTTAATAGTAGAGTGACAAAATTTTCTCCCAGTGAAAATTTTTATTAGTTTTTTTAATGTGACAGTAAGTAAAAGGCAATAAAAAGGCAGAAAATCAATAAAATAATAAATCAAGCCCTAGTTTGTAATCTTTGCCAATTTCTGAGGTGTCAATGCTTACAATGACATTTTAACAATCAGCTCCTGTGAGCTGACGTAAGCTGGCTCCAGCATTCACCTGGAGAGATTTCTTTATCTTTTCCTTGGGACCAAGATTAATCTTTACAATTACTCAGAATATGGCTTCCCTTTGGAGTTTTCGTTTATGTTACTATAATCACTATGTTGAAGTAAACAGAAGTTTACTTCAATCTGTATCAATTACATCAATATTTCCATGTTTCTCTAAATTCCTCGTGTTCCTCATTTCTTACTGCTCAAGAATATTCTATTATTTCATACATCATAGTTTATTCACCATTTCCCCCAATCAATGGACACCCACTTAGTTTTACATTCTTTTGTGTGTGGGGGGGGGATCAGACCTTCACAAACAGTGATGTAGGAAATTTTTAATGACAAAGCCACTAGATCAGCACCTGCTCTCTAATTTACAATCTTTGGGAGTTTTGGGGGAAATCAAAAGATTAAGTAACATGCGCACAGTTATACTACCAGGATTGATTTCAGGTCAACCTGACTTTCACTATGCACTATATTCTATTGCCTTTCTTCCAGTTTTTTACAATGGTAGAGGGGAAGGAGAGAAAGTACTGCTTTGAAATCTTTGGCATACATAGTCTTTTATTCTGTCTTTAATCTGCCAGGGCTAGATTACCCCACCCTTACTACTGATACAGACCCTGAAACCCAGAGAGGTTAAAAACTTTGCCTAAAATCACAGTGGGTAAGTGAGAACTTGGATCCGGGTCTCCTAATTCACAGTGCAGGGCTTTTTCATGGCTTGCTGGAGGAAAGACAATCAGATGGATCAATTATTCAGCAAGCATTTATTACTATGGGCCAGGCACTGTGCCAGACACTAAGGATGCAAAGCAAAAAATGAAACAATTCCTTCCCTCAAGAGGCTTACATTCTGTCTGATATTCGCAGCTGTAGAACTTAGCATGTGGTAGGAACTTAATGAATATTTGTTGCCTTATCTAAACACCACCCACTACAGTGCTTAGTAAAGAGAACAAACATCACCTAAACTGGCCAAATGGATTAAAATGTATAAATGCAGAACATATAATCAATTGATCATCAGGCACATGAGAATGCTCTTATTTTCAAAGAATGAGGATTGTGGGCAACCCATAGGGCAAAGAATGGAGAGCACAAAGTGGCTAAGTCAGATCTCAGATGTTCTAAGAGTGTGTAGGGGCAATTAGGTGGCACAGTGGATAGAGAGCTGGGCCTGGAGTTAGGAAGCCTCATCTTCCCATGTTCAAATCTGGCTTCAGACACTTACTATGTGTGTAATGCTGAGCAAGTCACTTAACCATGTTTGCCTCAGTTTCTTCATCTCTAAAATGAGCGGGAGACGGAAATGACAAACTAGTCCAGTACCTTTACCAAGAAAACCCCAAATAGGATCACGAAGAATTGGACACAATTGAAAAAACTAAATAAGAAGACCGTGTGGATGGGTTGCTGCCTGAATAATTAGGAGACTGATCCATATCAGCCACAGTCTGGAACTGCTAATGTATTAAAATGTAAAATTTACAGGAACTTACATTGATATTCTAGGCCACAAGTCAAATTTTACAAAGGTTCTCTCTCAGGTCCAAGAAACATTCTCATCACACATACTGCTTACACCTGTGTGCTGTGGCCTAAGGTCATGGACACGTACCACAAGACTCAGTCCACTGCAATTATCTCTGACTGAGATAACCTTTCTCTCTATAACACCAGGGATTTCACAAGAAAACGCTGTATAGGCCACACATTGACCTGCAGGAGGCAATAATGAATGAGTTTACCCAATGGAAGCTGACTTTCTCTGGATAACACCAAAGATCAGGCCAGCTGGAAATGTTTAAAACTCAATCCGATCTTCACTGTATGAGTCACGTCACCAAATGGGAAAACCTCAAGGTGGAAGAGACCTTAGCAGTCATCTCATCAAACCCGACCTGAAAAATCATCCCCACCAAGCAGTCATGGATCCTCTCCTGGAGGCCCTCCCGTGGGATGTTTGGTTCCTGAAATATTTAGCAGGGAACCTGGTACATTGGGAGCATCAAACCATTTGCTTGTTGACTGGCTGGCTGACTGCCTGTGGACTTCCTGAGATGCCCCATTCCACATTGTGGGGTATTTTGGGGGGATATTCTTTCCCAATATCAAGCCAAAATTTACCTCTTAGTAGCTTCTACCCACAGCTTCTAGTTTATCTTCTCAGGGCCAAAAAAAAAAAAATGGGTCTAATGCTTCTTTCCCAAGATGGCGCTTCAAATATTTAAGATAGCTATCATGTTCCTTTTCTCGGCTAAATATCCCTGCTTCCTGCAATTTACCGTGCTCGCTCTTCTCAATTTCTTGGAGAGCTACCTCTTGCCACTGTCCTTAGAATAAATTCGTCAGTTTTGGTCTGAATGTTTGCTGTAGGACATGACCTTGGTCACAGGCAGCCTTGAGACAAAACCATCTGAGCACAAATCCTACCTCACACCTTTACTAGGTATATGACCCTGACCTATGTCTAGCCCCTGGGTTAGGAATACTCTGGAGGAGAGAATGAGGCTGATGCCTTTGCACAGCCCTGCCTCACTTAAATCCAATTCACTTGCAAATCAAGACATCAGCCTCCTGATATCATTGGTCCTCTTTGAAAACAAAGGCTGAACAGCCACAGCAATATTATCCAGAGGTTACTTAGCCAACAACATCAACTGTTCAGATCTTGGCCAAAGTCATGGAAGTTGAAAGATTATTTAAGAAGCCAAAATAAACAACAGAAAGCTCTGTGCTCTAATTCTGGAGCATTTTATACATCGGGAAGCCTTCAGACTTCAGACTCAGAGACTATTGACTCTTAGTTTAGATACAATGCTAACAACTTTATTTTATGGCTTTCCAGACCACAGCAGATCAGGAGCAGAAAATGACAAAGGGTGCTGCTTAGAATGAAGTGCACTGAGCAAAAAATTACAAATTTGTGCCTCGTGGCAAAGAGGATGACCAGAAAACCATCGAAAATAGAACTGTGTAAGAACTCACCAAGGAAAGCAGGCAGCCTGGGACCAGTTAGTGTAGTAATAAGCAGCCCTCCATGCCTCATTAACACATGAAGGCTGACTTAGCAAGGAGAACTAAACCTTGGTCTGTACGTTCTCTGCTAAGAATATCATTATGAAAGTATCTCTACTTAAGACAAAGATTGTGTAATATATTTTAAAAAGTGTTTTCATCAAGAATGGTCAAAATAAAAGTTTTGATGCAGAGATATAAGCTACTGTTCATTACTGTATTATTCTGGTCATTAAGCAGCTAGGTGACTCAGTGGGTAGAATGCTATACCTGAAGTCAGGAAGACCTGAGTTCAAATCCTATCTCAGAAACTTCCTAACGGCATGACTTTGGGCAAATCACTTCACTTCTGTTTGCCTCTATTTTCTCATCTGTAAAATGGGGATAATAATAGCACCCACCTCCCAGGGTTGTTGTGGGGGTTAAATGAGATTATTTATAAAGCTCCTGCCACATGATATGTATTATATAAATGTTAAATATTATTATTCCCAGTATACCAAGATGTTCAGAGCAAATGATTCTTTTTGTAGGAGAAAAACACTGGAAACTTTAATAGAGAAACAGCTTAACTAGTTATAGTAATGCCTATGTACTGAAGTGTTATTGTACTACAAATCATGAGGAGTGTGAGGTATTCAGAGAAATCTAGGAAGACATAGATGAACTGAGGCAGAATGAAGAAAAGAGACCCAGAAGAACAACATACTTGGTGACTCTGATAAATGAATAAATAAAAACCCAGAAGACATCTGGTGTCAGACTGAGCATGGTGACCTTTCTTGGGTCCAGAGGTCTGCTGCTTCCTCTGTCTCAGTTGGTGTGAGGTGGCAGACTTTGGGGTTGAAATGTTGTACGTGCTGTCAGATGATGTTCGTTTTTAAAGGAAAGTTCTGTGGGAGGAGGGGGATGTACTGGAAAGTATTCAGATTCCTTTGAATTCCTCACACTTGCTATGATTAGATTGGAAAGTTTGGGGGGGAAATTAATGAAACATTTATTTTTAAAAGAAATTTGGGGGCAGCTAGGTGGCGCAGTGAATAGAGCACCAGCCCTGAAGTCAGGAGGACCTGAGTTTAAATCCGGCCTCAGAACAAACACTCGACACTTATTAGCCGTGTGACCCTGGGCAAGTCGCTTAACCCCAATTGCCAAAAAATTTTAAAAAAAAAGAAATTTCATGATTCCAATAGAGTACAAGTCATGGTTGAGTCTACCAAGTTGGTAAGGCTTTAAGTATAGGTCCAGAAATGGACTTTCTTTTTATTATCAAAGGGCCAGCCTAGCTAAATTCATTGAGCTCATCACCAGGTTGGGTCCAAGCTGACAGAAATGGGGTTATAACAGTTCAAGAAAGATTGTCCATTAGGACAGAGAAGGTTCATAATCCACATTGGTAGAGAAAGAGAGCACACGCAGACAAAATCCCAAATCTTGAAATTATATGTCATTGTGCTGGGAAATTATGAAGAGATAAGAGAGGGCACCTCTTCCCCTTCTTTGCAGAGGTAGGAGAGACTTGGGTGGGTACAGAATACTGAATATTATATCAGATTGTTTCAATGTTTGGGGTAGTTTTGCTGAACTGTTTTTTCCCTTTATTTTATAAGGAATAGCTTTCTACAAGGGGGGGGGGAAGCAAAGGGTGAATGCAAGAGGAAGGGGGATTGTTAAATGTTTGTTGCTGTTTATTGTTAAATGTAGAATGTAAAAAAACCAAAGGGGTAAATTAAAAGATGAATTTAAAAATGAATACTTCATTTCCATGAATAATTCTGGAGGAAAGGGATCACTAGAAAAATTATCTAAAAGTTGCGTTTCAACTCTCCAAAACGTATACAGTAATTACTCTGTCTGACATTTATTTGCAATCATTAAATGTGAGTTAATGATTTGGGACTAGAATATAGCTTTCACAATGTGAAAAGGGGACCATGCTTGGCTTTACTGTTATATGTTGGCTGAATGTGTAATGTGTAAAGGGAAAGCAAGGAAAAGAATGCATTTTGACAGCTAGAAAAAGCGTACTTAAATATATGTATGCGTTTCTGCATGTGCACGTGTGCATATGTCTAGATGAATAAGTCGCATGCTTGTGTGTACAACACCTATGTCTATATACATGTGTGTATATACATTGTTGATGTTGCTCAGAAATTTATCATGTCTGACTCTTCGTGACCCCATTTGGGATTTTCTTAGCAAAGATATAGGAGTGGTTTCGCCATTTCCTTTTCCAGCTCTTTTTTACAGATGAGGAAACCGAGGCAAACAAGGTTAAGGGACTTGCCCAGGGTCATACAACTAGTAAGTGTCTGAAGCCAGATTTGAACTTGGGAAGATGAGGCTTCCTGACTCCAGGCCTAGCACTTTATCCGCTGGGCCACCTACCTGCCTTGTATATATACTTATATGTGTATATACCTACGTGTATATATGCATGTATGTGTACATGTGGAATGTGTGTATATACACACATGCATATAATTATAATGTGTTCGCATATATGCATATGTGTTTATGTGCAAGTATACATACATGTGTGTATATATACATGTATGGGGAAGCTAGGTGATACCGTGGATAGAGTGTCTGGTCTGGAGTCAGGAAGACAAGAGGCAAAATCCAACCTTAGGTACTTACTAGCTCTGTGACCCTGGGAAAGTCACGAAAGTCTGTTTGCCTCAGTTTCCTCATCTGTAAGATAAGCTGAAGGAGGAAATGCAAACCACTCCAGTATCTTTGCCAAGAAAATCCCAAATGGGGTCATGAAGAGTCAGACATAACTGAAAGGTGATTCAACAAAAAATATACCTGTAAATCTTTACATGAGTCGTTTCCTACCTACTCTCTAGATTGAATTGTCAATTAGCCAGTTAATAGATATTTAGTAAGCACCTACCACATGCCAGGCACTGTGCTGAGTACTGGGAATACAAAAAGAGGTAAAAGACAGTGTCTTCCCTCAAGGATCTTACAGTCTAGGAGTGAGGCCACAAGCAAGCAAATACATACAAACAAGTTATATACTGGATAAATAGGAAGTAATTCAGATAGGAAAGGACCTAGAATCTAGAACCTTCTCTTGGGATAAAGAGAAACAATTAAGCAAAACCATCTGATACAGAAACCTTGTCTAACAGTGTATATGATATCCTGTCCTAGAAATCCCCTCACTCTCAGCTATGAAGGAAGAGTTAGGTTTCATTATCTCTTCTCTAGATGGTCATTGGTTTTTCTTGTTACTCAGAGGTATCTTTTCACAGAAATGTCTCTTAAAGAGATGGGGGGGGCGGAATCTCCATCATGGGATGACTATGACAACCAGGAAAGAGGGGATTTTATTTTGGGGGTTTGGGGTTTTGTTTTTCTGACAGAGTTAAGCTCTGCACACAGGCGTGTTGATTCTGGCAATAAAGCTGTGGAAACAGAAAACAGAGAAGGTCTTGAAGGGTTTTTTCTTGAGCTCTTCCACTGTTCCACTGTGATTTTTACTTCCCAGTCAACATGTGCAGGTTTTGAATGGAGAACAGGAAGGATGTTCTTCAAATGAGCCCCTAGCTGTCATGGAGAAATGCAAAACCCACTCTTAGAAAATAGATATGAGGATGCCATGCTGTTCCCAGCTGGGTTTTGGATGCACTCACAATCTTCCTTGTGACTCACTTTCCTTACCTTAAAAAAAAGGAATAATTATCAAAGTGTAATTCCTGGTGGACTTTGTACATCAAAAATGCTTTTATAAAGTGTTTTTTATATGAGAGACATTGTAGCTTAAGGAAACAAATACTGGTCTGGTAATCAGACGGCTTGAGGAGTCAAAAAGACACCAGCACTTAAGGGCTATCTGATCCCCAGTGAGAGACTTCATCTCTCTGAGCCTAGCTTCCCCCTTTGTAAAATGAGAATAAGACCACTTGCATTCCCTACCTTGAAGGGATATGGGGGGAAGCCCTTTGGAAATCATAAAATGTTCTAGAAATATGAGCTGCTACTTTTATAAATTCATTCATTCTCACAGCAGGCATTTATTAAACACCCAGACCCCAGAAAGGCATAGCAGAACCAAAGTCATCAGATCATAGCTTTAGGGATGAATGGTACCTGAGTGTCATCAATTCCTGTGACCAAGGTAGAAGGGATGGTGTCATAGCCATGTGTCTCTCATTATACCCAGTAAATCATGTCGATGAGAGTAAAAGAGATACAGTGGATAGAGTGCTGGACCTGGAGTGAGAAAGACTTGAGTTCAAATCCCACTTCTGACACATTAACTACATGACCAAAGACAGTGGCTCAATCTTTCTGAGCCTCAGAAGTCTTCTAAGATGGAAGCTTATGGATAAGTTGTGTTTTCCATGGGTAGAAGGAGTTTCCCCCACACCCCAAGCAAATCACAAATTCTTGACATAGAGATAGCAGAAGAAATTGTGTTTGAGTGAAGGAATAAGGCATTTTTTTTCAAGTACTTACTACTAGCAAAGGATTGTGCTAAGTACTAGGGGATTACAAATGGAAAAGTAAGATAGCCCTTGCTCTCAAAGAGCTCACATTTTAATGTTTTGTTTTTTTTTCAATTATATATAATACTGTTATAAAAATCTTTGAACAGATAAGTTTTTTCCCTCCATTTTTGATAACACTATCAGAGTATATTCTCCACACTGGATTTATTGGATCAAAGAATATGATTGTTTTTGTAATTTTTACTGCCTACTTCCATATTAGTCTCCAAAAATATTCTCAATCCTTGTTCTTCTTAACAAATGGTACCAAGGCTCCAGCAGAGGAAATGCAAGACTAAATAAGCCTTTCCTGTCCCAGTGTCCAGCCTGAGCAGTGAATTGATTGGACAGCAAACACTGGTGGACCCAAGGCTAAGTTATAGTTATATCATTTTATGCTCAAAGTGGTGCTGATGTCTGTTTCAACAGCATTAAAAAATTTGAGTTAATTCTAATGCTGGGGTACATCTCTGGCTCAAGGTCTAGAAAGGGTACACAGATGGATGTATCTACTCCAGGAAGAGCTTCTGGAGATCCTGGGAGCAGAACAGATCTTTCCCAAGTTGCATGCACTAGCTGGATAATCCAACATGAGCCAACAATGACTGCCAGCAGAATCCCCAGTATCACGGGGAAGAAAGGAGAACAGATTCTACTCCAGCTTAGTAATGCACAGTATTTCTCCACTTCAACCTTCATCCCCTGAGTAACAGACCTGGGTGGAAACAGATTCCCATGAGTAGGCAGAAATACTTCCCAGTGCCCGGAGAGCATAAAATTACCAATGCATCCATTCTCACTAGGAGAGAACTGAGTGTATAAATTTCAGAGAGCTGCCTAAGTCTACTCAAGATGGGACCCATCATTATTTGGTGGCCTTAAAGCTCGATTTCAAGGTCATTTTATGAAGGGTCAGCTAGGTGCTGCCATGGATAGAGCATTGGACTTGCAGTCAAGAAGACCCATGTTCAAATCCTGTCTTCTATACTTGCTACCTGTGTGACCCTGGGCAAGTCACTTAAATTCTGCCTCAGTTTTCTCATCTGTAAAGTGGAGATAATAATAGCACCTACTTCCCAGGGTTACTGTGAATGTGATAATACATATTAAGTGCTTTGCAAATCTTAAAGCATCATATAAATACTAACTATTACGATGATGATTGGGCAGCTAGGTGGCACAATGGATAGAGTGCCAGACCTGGAGTTAGGAAGACCTGAGTTCAAATTTGGTTTGTCATTTACTAGCTGTGTGACCCTGAGCAAGTCACTTAACCCTGTAAAATGAATTGGAGAAGGAAATGGCAAACCATTCTAGTACCTTTGCCAAGAAAACCCCAAGAACTGGGCATGACTAAAATGACTCAATGACAACAAAAATTATGATTATTTCAGAAATATTGTTAATTTTACTTCCATATTTCTTACATCCATCCTCTTTTCTCTTAACAAATACCCACCTCCCCAGTTCAGTCCAGTAATTTCTACACACAACTATGAAAATAGTTTTCCTAGAACTTGGGTCTGACAATATCACAATTCTACTCAAAGATCTTGACTGGCTTCTTCATTCCTGCCTCCCTTGCTGCTGCTGCTGCTTCTTTTTTTTTCTTGGAGGCAATCAGGGTTAAGTGACTTGCCAAGGATCACATAGTTAGGGAGTGTCTGAGGTTAGATTTGAACTCAGGTCCTCCTAACGCCAGGGCCAGTGCTCTTTCCACTGTGCCACTGACCTGCCCCCCCCACCTCGCTTTGCTTTTTAATTCATCGTCACCTTATCCTATCACCAATCATGCCTAGCAAAATCCCACAACCTACCTGGGTTAATTCCACCATCTGCCTTCTCTACTCCTACCTTTGGTTCCAACTGATGCTGGAAGCTGACAGTAAAAATCAGGAAACATCACCAAGTAGGCTCACTACAAACTTTCGGGACACTGAAGTTCTGGTCTTCCCTGCTTGACTTGATTTGACTTTGAACTCATCAACATGAGTCTTCCTGATTCCAAGCCCAGTACTGTGTCTACTGTGCCATCTACCTGCCTATCTTACAGGCAGCTAGATGGCAGAATGGTTAGAGTTCTGGGTCTGAAGGCAGGAAGACCGAAATTCAAATCTGGCTTCAGATCCTTCCTAGCTGTGTAGCTCTATGCAAGTCATTTAACCTCTGCGTGCCTCATTTTCCTCAATTGCAGAATAGGAGAAATAATAACACTTACCTCCCAGTTTTTATGAGGATGACATGAGATAGTATTTGTGATGAACTTAGCCCAGTAAGTGGCATACAGTAGGTGCTACATAAATGCTAGCTGTTATTTTTATTAGCTCTAATATCTTTCATGAATTTCAGTTCTAATTTAATGGATGCCAGTTGGACATGTCCATCTGATCATGCCAGAAACCTCTCAAACTAAGCATATCCAAAACAGAAATCATTATCTGCTCCCCTAATACCATCCCTTTACCTAACAGCCATTTTTTGAGGGTATAAGCATCCTCTGAGTCACCCACTTTCACATCCTGAGTGTCATCCTTGACTCTTCCTTCTCCTTCCTCCCTTTCATCCTATCAGTTGCCAAGTCTTCCCAAATGTACCTCCACAGTATCTCTTAAATCTGTCCCCTTTTTTTCTCACCCACTTGCCATTGCCCTAGTTCAGCTCCTTATCATCACACCTGAACTACTGCAGTAATCACCTATTTGTCTTTCTGATGCCATTCTCCCTCCGCCAATTTATTCTCCATGTGGCTGCCAAATAGATATTCCTAAAACACAGAATTTCCTTCACTCAGAAGTGTCAGTCCTTATTCAGAAATCTTCATTAACTTTCCGTTGCCTGTAGGATCATAGATTTAGACAATGCTCTTTCCACTGTCATTAGATGTCATTTTACAGATCATGAAACTGAGGCCCCAGAGAGACTTGCCAATGGCAATGAAGGTTTATACTCATGTTAACAACTTCTGATGAGCTTTAAATGACTTCTTTTCTCTTCCAGTTTTTCATAATTTCAATGTAGCTGGGATGCATTTGCAAGTATGTTATTAATTCCACTCCAAATAAGATCTAGGTCCTAAAGGAATGTCATTTGGCCAAATATAACTAGGGGAAGGTGATATTTTACACATAGACAACATTTGTCAATTTTAAATGGGAGGGAAGAGATTTTTTTAAAAGCTAATAAGCATTTGAGGACAGATTCAAACATGTCTTCCTGATTCCAAATTAGCACTCTGTCCACCATTCCATGTTTCTTCAATTATCATCTTTATATTCCAATCCCTCCCCAATATGGTGGTCATTTGTTTTCCAGGCTTATTCCATATTGCTTCCCTTCATACACACTAATTCCGGTCAAACTGGCTTCCATGTTTTTCTCCAGTCTTGAGATTCTGCCTCGCTACTTGTGTGTCTTTGTACAAGATCTCCATCTTTTGCTGGAATGCACTCCTCCTAACCAACGCTTCTATGAATCTGTAGTCTTCCTCCAGGCTTGGATCAGGTAGCACCTCCAAGGAAAGACTTAGTGCTGATGCCCTTTATATTGAGGTATCTCTCAAACTTATCTTGTATTTATTTACCTGTTTAACATAAGGTAGCTTCTATCGGAAGGGATGTGGACATCTAGTTTTCATTTTTTTTTGTCTTTTCATCCCCAGTGCATTGCAGCTAGTGAGTGCTTAATATATGTTTGTTGAATTCAATTGACTTATGTAGATCAACCTTTCCTCTTGGTCATAATAGTCGACCTCAGAAGTGCAGTCTTTAGAGGAACAGAGTGGGACTGGGCCATGTTCTAATCTATCCTTCAGCATGAAGCCTCTACAGATCTTAAGATCTAAGAACTGCAATGGATGATCTAAGAAGGAGAGAAATCAGCTGACAACTTGGGCATATATTCATATTTGTTTATTTCCTTTATATATTGTATATATTTACACAGGAACTTGTCATCTTCCCCCATAAGAATACAGTCTTCTTATGAGTAGGGGTTCCTTTATTCTTTGAACTTGTAATTCTGGCACCTAGTACAGAGCCTGGCACATGCCTAATAAGTTCTTGTTGAATGATTGATTGATTGGCAAAGGTGACAGGCTAAAGTAATAGTAGAGCCAGCACAAGTAATAATTCATGGTTGTTTGTTTGTTTTTAACTACACCTGTGATTTCTTTATAATAGGGAACTTCCCAGTAAGGAAACTCCCTGTACCACTGCTAATTGGTAGTTGCTTTACACTTTATAGTCTTAGTTCCCTGAATCACTGAGAGTGTGGGGTTACCCAAGTTGCATGTGTCAGAATTCAGCTCTTCCTGACACAGGCCTACCAAGTCACATCAATTATCTCCATCACTACCTCGTCCCCTACCCTGGTTGAGGCCACCCCAGAGCCCTGGAAGATGCAATTCCTCTCCTCCCTCACCCCCTAGGCCATCATAAACTATCATCCAGAGGAGACTTGGCCTTACAGGGACCCAGCAAACCCCCACCTCCTCGGTAGCCATAGCTGCCTAGACAAGAAAGTCTTGACAAAATCTTTGACTCTGTCAAATGATAGATCAGAAGTGGGCATGGCTTTATCAGGAATAAATAACATAAATATAATGCTTTAAAATTTGCAAAATATTTTACATATCCTATCTCTTTTGATCTCAACAACCGCTTAAGGTAGGGACTATTATTACTTCTATTTACAGATAAGGAAAATGAGATTAGGAAAGAGGACCCCTAGGTCCTCTCCAAGTACCCCCTGGGTGCCCAGGGTCACCTAGCCAGTAAGTGTCTTGGGCAGAACTCAATCTCAGGCTATCCTGGCTCTAACAGCACTCTCTCCACTGTATCACCTTGTGCCTCAAATGATGGAAATGACACTCAAGAAGACACAAGCCCATCTGGTTTGCCTCTGCCCTCTAGGGACCACTGAGCTCTCTATATGAACCCTCTTGTGGGGGTCGTCTCCCCCATTAGAACGTGGACTTCTTGAGATCAAACTGTCTCTTTAAAAAAAAAATCTATCCCAAAGGTTTAGCTAAGTGCCTGACACATAGTAGGCATTTAATAAATGCTTTTTAAAAAATTATTCATTTCCTTATTCATCCCGAGGTCTGACTCTACTCACCATAATAAGGTACCTTTCTACCCGTATCTTATATAAGGATCCAAATTGTCTCAAGTGCTGCCCCCTGCCCGGTGAGGTAGGGAATGCAAGTGTCAAGTCTCAGGTAAGGAACATGAGGGAGACTTGCCTTGCATCACATTAGTCAGTGTAGGGACTGGGTTTGTTTCCAGGACTCATCATTCCTGGTCCAGCCCTGAACAGAATTGAAGTCTCTAGGTGTCTTCCTATTCCAGCATGTGCTGGACCTATTTTCCTTGTAAAAACTCTCCTGACAGCAGAACAATTCTGCAAGTGAGGTAGGATAAGTCAGACCATTTAGTACTGTGCAGACACCCCCCCCAAAAAAATGGGGGATTGACCAAAATGTCCATTTTCATTTGGTTTCGCTGCTATCGTATAGCCATGACTTGGATATTTTTCTGATTATTTAAGAAAGAGAAAACAACGCTGAAACTATTCAAATTCTTACACTACTGAGAGGAGGAGTTACTTTACTTAAGTGATAGATGTCATGATCAATAGCTTGCTTTCCCAGCTCTGTGAAATCGTAAAAATTCAATTGTGAAATAGAAACAGCTGGAACAGCTGGATGTCATTAAATGTTACAGGGAAAAATACCCAGACATAGATCACTTCTCCTTCCCATTCACATGGCTCACTCCCATTCACGTCAGGAGGGAGATGGGGAAAAGTAGCTCTGAAAAACAGTCCCCCACCTTGCTTCCTTCCCTCCCACACACGTCCATACACATATACCCACACCTCCTTCCCCATCACACAGTAGGGGGTAGAGGGTGGGAGAACCACTCAAGGAAAGACTATAGACTCAGGACTTTTAAAAATACTACAATTTTGGCTGGATTAAATGATAGTTTGTTTGATATAAGCTGTATGTGTGTGTTTGCATGATATAAATGCTCTATTTTTAGAGAAAGCCTCAAAAAATGTTGCCCAGAACTCATGATAATTTGATTGCATGGTCCATATTTGGAGCACATTAGCATATTTCCTCTGTTTATTTGAGTGTACAAATAGAAACTATCATCTCCCCCAAACTGATGGAGCGGATGCTGAGGAATGTTGACATGGGGGAGTTTGGGAAAAGGTAGAAGGAGTGGAAGAAGTGGGGAGGGGCACGGGGGGAGGGAGGACAGGAATGATGGTAGCTTGCCCTTTAAGTTCTTGCTTACAGATACAAAATAATTTGGAACTATGATATTTCCAAAGCCCTACTGCATTGGAAGACCCAGAGTGGTGGTAGGAGGGAGATGGAGGAAGAAGAAGAACTGTGTACCTACCAGAGATCAGGCAAGGGGACTGAATGGCTGAAACTGTACATTTCATTCAACCCTGAGGGAAAAAATTATGGAAAGAAGAAATTGGTGAGGCACCATGCTCAGGAGTGTCTTTCAGTCACTGGTTACCAGCCATGTGAGTGCCAACAGTCAGTCACAAACATGGCACTGTCTTTGTTCCTTTTTTTCCCTCTTCCTCCATCTCTTCCCCTTCATCCACCTCCATTTCCTCCATTTCTTCCTCCTTCTGTTCTTCTTCTTTCTATTCTTCCACCTCCTTCAGCTGTTGGGACATGAATATATGAACACATACACTTACACAATTGGGCTCCTTTGTATCCAATAAACCTTCTAAGAGTCAGAATGTCATAAAAGAAAGATGGAGGGACTTTATTTACAACCTGCTTCTTCTATTGGTGAGCTGTGTGACCTTGAGCCAGGTACTAAACTTCTCTGAGACCCATTTCATTTTTAAAATGGAGGTGTTAATCCTCATGCAGCTCATATTTTCCATGGCTCCTGTGAGAAAAGTGCTTTGCCAAGCTGAGGGCCACAGAGAAATGTTGTAGAAATGATGCAAAGCTTTCCAGACCTATTTCCGTAGGATTCTAGGCTGGAATTTGGAACTGGAAGGCTTTAGATCTCATCTAGTCCAAACTCTCATTTTACATAGGAGGAAACTAAGTCCCAGAGTCAGGAAGTGACTTGTCCAATGTTACACAGGTAATCAGTGGCAAGCCAGGATTGGAACTCATGTTCTCTGATGCCAAAGCCAGAGAGCTCTCCCCATTGTACTGTACTGCCTCTGCTGAATGAATCAGAAGGACCATTTCATCTTTAGTGTCTATTGTATCACAGCATTCATTTGCCTGCCAGAGGAGGAGACATAATTTGAAGATGTTCTATGTCACTTATTTCATGCTTGGAAGAAAAAGAAGATTCCACTCTGCCTCATGGTTTGTAAGACCACACACTTTCAGACACAGAGCAACAAAGCCACAATAGAACCAATTATCCTAGGCTTCGAAACACGCCTAGAAGAAGCCTATAAATTTGCAAACATGAAACAAGCTAGCTGTCCCGTGTTTACAGTGCATTTGTCACACAAATACTCCTTGGTTGGCTACTTGCCACATGTGGTGGCCCAAATGTTTTATTTCTGTGTTTACTTTTATCCATTTGAGAATCTAGAAGTACCACCTCCACTGTTAACCTTGGCTTTCATCTTATACAATAGAATACAAATGGAAGAAGTCCACGTGTTTTCTTCAGCCAGGGTCTAGGTGTGAATCCCAGCCTGGTATGACTTAGTAGCAGTCCTAGGACTTGCCTGAATCTTAGTCACCTGTCTAGGAAGTATCAATAGGGAGAATTTGAACCCAGGTTTGACTGATTCCAATCCCACCACTCTATCTACTATACTATGTTGCCTCTAATATAACAGCTGAAGTTTTTATTGCATTTTACACCATGAAAAGCACTCTATCCAGATGTTTGGGATTGTGTAGACAAAACACCCAGATGGTCTGCTGAACTTCTTAATTTTCCACTTTTCAGCAGAATGTTTTGACATCCTCCCAATGTGGACTATGCAATCAAGCGATCATGAGTTTCAATATTCCAATTATGTTAGAGTTTAAAAGAAGGATATAGACATTATCTTATGTGAGCCACACAGCTGCCTAAAAGGTAGGTACCACAGGTATTATTTTCCCTATTTTACAGATGAGGAAACTGAGGCTCATCAAGAAGATAAGTGACTTGCCTATAATCACACAGCTAATGAATATCAGAGGCGAGCCTAGATCTTTCTGAAGCCAGGTCCTTGTATCACAAGGGCTCTTGAAGACCCTCCTGGTACCTATAACTTGATACTAGTTATATGGTCTGCAAAACTATAAAGTTATATTATATTAGTTATATAGTCTGCAAAGAGATGAAAAGTGAAAAAAGAAATTACTTTCCACTGAAGTGTTCAGATTAGGTAGATTGGAAAAGAGCAACTTTGCTTGGATCTTTCTCACTCACATTCATGCCTTCTCATACATGTTTAAATTGTCCTTTATCTTTTACCCTCTGCTACCCCACCCCAAGAGCTAGACAGATGTTTAACCAAATAAGTGCTCTGAACCAGAATTTTAAATAATTGATTTTTGATAAATAAAAGCATTCTGAAAATGGCCCAGATGCTGCTTAAACAACTGAATTGAGATTGTCAATTAGATCCTTATAATTGTTAATCAGTATGTGTACACAGCTGGGGCACCGAGATTATTCCTAAGATTTCTTCTGCCCTCTCTTTCTCTGAGTCCGTGAAATAAGAATGATTTCAGGTGGACAAGTACACAACGGTAAGTGAAATACTCTGTAGGAACAAAAAAGTTTAATAAATTTCTTAAAAGAGTTACTCCCAGCTTGGCCAGCTTATACCAGAGATCTGGCATAAAGACTCTACCACCATTCTCATCAAAGAAACTAGTAGCAGCTGATGATCAATACAAGGCCTTTTTTGAATAATTGATTATGGGTATCCCCACCTCATTAGAGTGAGTGGGTCAATGAGTAAGGAGGAATTGCTTCCCAAAGTACACAATACCCACTTGTCAACTGTGCAATCGGGGGTAAGTAACTTCATATCTCTGGACCTCAGTTTCCTCTTCTGGAAAATGAAGGAGTTCGACTAAATGACCTCTCAGATCCCTTCCAGCACTAATGACCTCTTAAAAAAATCTAATTCATTAACAGAGCCCTGGATTTTGAGTCAAAAGACCTGAGCTTAAATCACACCTCTGCCACATATTTGTATGAACTTACCTATGAAATAAGGATGCAAGCCTGGATCGGGGGTGGGGGACCTGCAGTCTCCAGGCCACCTGTGGCCTCGAGGCTGCAGGTTCCTTCCCCTGATCTAAGGTGCTTCCATCTTTCTGAATCATTGACTGCTTTTCAACTCCAACTTTCTCCTTTTCCCAGACCAGGAGAGAGAGAGACAGCTATCCTATTCATCTTCTGAAATAACTCCATCTTAGAGAGTTGACTGCTTTTTATGGTAGAATGTAATCACCTTCAGGACAGGGACTATTTTTTTTTGTTTTGTTTTGTATTCCTAGGGGCTACGGCAATGCCTGCACACAGTAGGCCTTTTAGCATTCCCCAATCATATTGCGCAGTAGATGAGTCGTCTAGACTTTAGAGGACATAGACCAGAGAGAGAGGGAGAGAGAGAGAGAGAGAGAGAGAGAGAGAGAGAGAGAGAGTGTGTGTGTGTGTGTGTGTGTGTGTGTGTGTGTGTGTGTGTGTGTGTGTGTGTAAAATGTTGTTACCTGTTGGGTAATTTGATTTGTCCGAAATCCCAAAGATGAATTCCAGCTGCCAAAGTCACAAGTTTTTCATTAACATTCTCAGGGGCAGACAATGTAAGATTTCTAGTAGTAATGAGAAAAACCTTTCGCAGTCTCTTCCACGGCTGTGTTCTCACTCCTCCCATGGATGAATGGGAGGTTGTCACCACAGAGGCCCTCTCATTCCAACCATATGTCAGAGGAGAACAAGGGCTCCTCCCAGTTTAAAAGGAGGCCCTCATTCCCCAAAGAACTGGATGTAACACAATGAGACAAATAGGGACATTGTTCCCACCTGAAGCCTTCAGCTTTGTCTTCTAAATATGCACATTACCAGAATTGCCATTACTGTGTCTAACTGTGATGATTCTCCTGCACTCTTCCAAACCTAAGAGCTTTGTGTACACCTACAGGAAGAAGTTACTGAATATCATCATCTCATAGAGGGAGTTTAGATGGGGAATCTTGACCTTGCTTTTCTTCTGAGATAGCCCATGAACAGAATTAATGTTAGTAGCCTGGGTTTCATTCCTCAGACTGAACATATAAAGAATAATTTAATAATGAAGGTGCAACATTCATAAAGAATACCTACAATTATGTTGTTTATAGCTATGCATGTACATCAAGGCCCCGCTTCTTTAGTCAATGAAAGCTTTTTCAAAGTGGTAAATGGATTATTTTGTGTCAACACGCTGTACATATATATGCAGATAAATGCATATGTAAAACTTGAAAATGCTTCATCAAACAAACTGAATCGTGCCTTTGCACTGTTTTCCAATTATATGTCGGGAATTTGACACCGCATAAATGTATTCTGAACCTCTGCTGCTGATATTAAAAGAAAACACTGGAGGGGAAGATTTATAGCAATTACAGCGTATGATAAAAGGAATTCATAATGATCATTTTGTATTATGTATTACAATTCATGAGAGATTTGTAATTGAGGAAATAATGCCAAGCATCTCATCTTCCATTATTAATCACAATTAGACGATATGTTAGGACTTAGAGGGGGGTATGTTTATTCTGAGAGAAGGGAATGACCAAGGTACAGAAAGTAGGTAAACCTTGAAACCTGCCACCCCACTGCTGATATAATCCTGACTTGGGCCAGAGGCCGTGAACCGGGGCAGGAATCATACACACAAAGAGGTCTCAGTTACACACAGTCTCCTATAGCATATGAAAAAGTATTGGGTGGCCACTCTGGCACTTCCTGTTATAGGCTTGGACCAGTTCATTAACTTCCTTCTGCCTCATTTTCCCCAACTGTAAAAAGGACCACCTGGTTGTTGAGAGACCCAGAAGAGTGAAAGAATGAATGTTAGGAGAAAAAAAAACTAAAAGTTTTTATTTTCAAAAAAAAGTCCTTTAACAACATTGGAAAAAGTTAGTTACTATAATTTATTTATTATTAAGTAAAGAACAGAGTTAAAAATGATCAATAAGTATTTAAGTTGAACTGAACTTTCAGAACATTTAGGAAGTTTTTTCTTCTATGAACCTGAAATTTATCGCTCTGTTAACTTCCACCAATTTTTTTCTTGTTCTGTTCTCCAGAGCCAGGCAAACCAAGTCTAATCTGTCTTCTGCAGAGTAGCCCTTTAGATACTCAAGACAGTTATCATATGTTCCCTGATAAGTCCCCTCTCTGGGGGAGGGGGGTTTAAATATCCCTAGTACCTTCAACTGATCCTCCTCCAATCCTCATGATTTCCAGTAAATGTACAATCCCGGACTTTTTCCTCTGGAAAATCTTTCCCAAAATATGGTACCCAAACTGAACAAAAAGCATTCCAAATATGATTTTACTGGGACAGAGGACAGTGAAATCACCAACTCCTCATTTCAGACATCTATGCTTATGGTAATGCAGCCTAAGGTCACAACTACTTTCTTTGTTGCCTCATTACACTGTTGATTCATACTGAACAGGTCCCACTAATAACCCAGATTCTTTCACAGGTAGAGTACTTAACCAATGGAGGCTGTGGAGGTAGAAGGACTGGCATCTCTGGTGTGAGGGCTTGCCAAGCCCGTTTCAGGGCTGCTCATCCATCTTTGGTGTCTATCTGGCACCTGGCTCTCACCTGTGGCTCCAAGAAGTTGTAGTATGCACACTGGTCACCCATCTCAGCACATGGGCTAAAGCAAGACAAGAGTGACAGGCTTCAAACCTGTTGCTGAGTTGGGGGGTGTCTACCCCAAGCATGTGAAAACTTCCCCAGGAGAAATGGGCAGACAAGTCCCAGTGGGCATGAAGGAGACTGAAGCAGGATCTATGAAGTGCTTGAAACTTGGTCATGCATCAAAGACACTAAGATCATCCACTGCATCCTGGGCCATCGCCAGTCACTTTGACTTTTGTCTTACCACTGGACTTTGATGACTCTGGAAGAGAGAGTGAGGCTGATGACTTTGCGCAACTCTGTCTCACTTAAGTCCAATTCACGCACAGGGCAAGACATCACCTATGATGTCATTGGCCCTCTTCAAATTCAAAGGACAAACAACAACTTAACCAATACTTCAGACATCTTCGATTTCATCAGTGTGAGTTACTGCACCTATGTATGTAGCAGCTTTTCTGTGACTTAGATGTTCACCAAGAATTACTGCGGTAGAAAAATCTATCACTCTTTGACCAAATTGGTGATGAGTTTCTCTGGATTTTAGTAGTCTGATCCTCACACGGCAGACATTTAGTCCATCACTAGAGTCTTACTTGAAGCTTTTCCAGCTTAGGAGAACCTGCCATAACT
This sequence comes from Vombatus ursinus, assembly GCF_900497805.2. Taxonomy (NCBI): domain Eukaryota; kingdom Metazoa; phylum Chordata; class Mammalia; order Diprotodontia; family Vombatidae; genus Vombatus; species Vombatus ursinus. The sequence goes on along the minus strand of NW_020954588.1, from coordinate 18,935,076 downwards.
AGCATCTATACAGTTGATTTTTTTTTTTTGACCCATGCCCAGGACTTTGCATTTATTTATGTGAAATTCATCATATTCAATCAGCACGATTTCATCCTAGACTATGAACATCTTTTTAAAGTCTGACTTTGTAATCAGTATTAGCTAGCCTTCCTTCCGAGTGTCATCTGCAAATTTGATAAATATGCACTTACTGAAGATACTGGTGAAAACATTTTATAGCTCAGCACTAGGGACAGATACCTGTGGCACTCAACCTAGACTGTATCCAAGTTGACAATGATCAATGAATGAATGAAAAAAATTTAATTTTTAAAATTTAAATCTTAAATAAATATTTAAGTAAATTAAAGTTTAAATCAGTAAATTTTTAAAGTATTTAAGTGCTTAATGTGTATCTACACACTGCTGCCAACATTATAGTCTTTAAGCACACATCTCACTATGTGAATTCTCTACTCAACCTACTCTAGTGGTTTCCTATTGCATGTAGAATCAGATATAAATTCTTTTGTTTAGCTCTTAAAGTCCCATACAACCGGGCCCCAATCTATCCTTCCAGCCTCGCTGGACATTACTCCTCTCCCAAACTCTGTGTCCCAGTCAAATTAACCATCTCTTCGTTCCTCACACATGACATTCCATCTCTCATCTATGTGCCTTTGCACTAGCTATCTATAATGCCTTACATCCACTTCAGAGAGTGCTTCTTTTCCCTTAGGATGCATCTCACGCACCATCTTTTGAGTGAAGTTTTCCTTGATCTTCCCAAATACTAGTGCCTTCCCACCCAAAATACCTTCAACTACTGTCTATATGTTTATGTTTATTAACTCCACAGTTATGCTATATGTGTACTTGTATATATGTATATATCCTATATATGCATATATACTGTGTATGTGTGTATATGTATGTATGCATATATTTGATTTTCCCATTAGAATGTAAGCTAATTTGAAGTAGAGATTCTTCGTACAGTGCCTGACACATAGTAGGTACCAAATACTTGTTGATTGATTAATTGCTAAGCACTGTCCTAAGGTTTATCACTCTATCGGTTCTGAATTTATGTAATCATATTGTCATCTAGCTTATATCCTGCCACCTTGTCTGCAAGGTTAGCATAAGTGATGTTGTCAAACCCAGGTAAACTCTTTGGATGGAATTTCTCTCATCTGCCTAGTCAGTAAACCTGTCAAAGGAGGAAATGAAGTTAGTCTGGTGTGGTGCACCCTTTATGAAACAATATTGACTTCTTTTTCAAAATGCTTACAAGCCCTCCCTTTAATGATAATACATCCAGTCTGGACTTTTGCCACGAGCTGAAGTGACCTATGCTATCTGTGCACTCCCAGTCTGTCTTCCCTGCCTGGAATGTACAATACACACTTCCATACCTGTGTCCACCAAAGCCCTTCCCTTTCTTTCTTCAGAGCTTTTTCCTTTTTTTAGCTTTCACAAGATCTTGGGTATTTATCAAGAAGGAAGAGCAAGGGGCAGCTAGGTGGTGCAGTGGATAAAACATTGGCTCTGGAGTCAGAAGGACCTGAATTTAAATCTGACTTCACACACTTACTAACTGTGAGACCCTGGGCAACTCGCTTAACTTCCAATTGCCTCAAAAAAAGAAGAAGGAGTAGCAAAAACGATAATTACAAATAGCCCCCCAAACTAGAGGTCACATTCTCCGCTTGCATACACAAGTGGGGCTCAGCTTTAAAGTTCAAAGACAGCAAAGCCCATGGGCTGAGGGGTACCCAAGACTCCTGACCCTGGGAATCCTTTTACTCACTCCTGAGGTCCTCAGGAGGTTCCCCTTAGGTGTAGATCTCTAAGGACTGGTGCCTTTCTAGAGTCCATAGCTAGTGAGATCTTCTCTCCCCCTAGATCCATGAAGCTCTTTAAGCTTTTGAAACTCACAAGTCTGTAACATGGAAAAGTCTTCCCTGTCCAGAATTTCTCTCTAAGCCAGGCAGGAAAAGAACAAAGAGCTTTAAGGGGCACTTAATTTGCTACCTCTTCTATGAAACCTTCCCTAAGCTACCCCTCCCCCTCACGTGAAAGTGATATCTCCCACCTGAAGTTTTTGTCTAGGTTTCTCTTCTGTCATCATCAAAGTTTGCCTTGAATCATACTTATTTATGTATATGTACATGCATTTATATACATACTTATTTATGTACATATCCTGTTCTCCCTTCCTCCTCTCAATTGTATCCTAAACTCTTTGAGCACAGGAACTATGTGATTTTTCATTGTCATATCCCTGGCATGTAGTGCAGGGCTTTCTTCATAATAATAGCTAATATTCACGTGGTGCTTTAAAGTTTGCAAAACACTTTAGATATAGATCCCATTTGTGTCTCTTAATAATCCTGTGATGTAGATGATGCAAATATTATTATTTCTTCCATTTTATAAATGAGGAAACTGAGATCAGTAGGGTTTAGTGACTTGTCTGTGATCACACCTCTAATAGTCAACAAGCATTTATAAATCACCTACAATGTGACAAGCACTGTGTTTAATTCTAGAGTGACAAAGACAAAAGTAAAACATTCCTTGCCCTCAGGGATCTTACCTTCTTCTTCTTCTCCTTCTTCTTCTTCTTCTTCTTCTTCTTCTTCTTCTTCTTCTTCTTCCTTTTCTTCTTCTGTAGTTGGAAGCTTTATTTAACACAAATAAAAATGTGCAAAGTATTTTACTCATTTTCTTCACTCCTCAGTCTAGCATTTGGATTGGTAATCTTGACAGCTAGCTGAGCCGCTCTCTCAGCAATGACTTTCCGATTCTTGGAGGACTCATTGTGAGCAATCTCAGCACAGTAAGACTTGTTGCACATCAGAAGCACTTCTAGCTCTTTGACACTGTGTGCCAAAAACTTCCTGTATCCACTTGGTAACATGTGTTTTGTCTTCTTATTGCTTACATAACCAATATTAGGCATCTAGATCTGGCCTGTGAATCATCTTCACACTCTGTTTTCAATGCCTCTTGGTTTTTGCCAGTTTTTCTTGATCTTGACACATCTGTCATACTGGTGCTGGATGAACTTCTTGGTCCTCTTTCTGATGATTTTAGGCTTTACAAGAGGTCTCAGGGCAGGGATGGCGCCGGGGAGAGATAGCGGCACCTCCACGGGAAGCACCGACAGAAACAGAGAGAAGGAAGGGGCAGCTAGGTGGTGCAGTAGATAGAGCACTGACCCTGGAATCAGGAGGACCTGAGTTCAAATCCAGCCTCAGACACATAATAAATACTTCCTAGCTGTGTGACTCTGGGCAAGTCACTTAAACTCGATTGCCTCACTTAAAAAAAGAGAGAAAGAGAGAGAGAAGGAAAAGTGATCTTACCTTCTAACATGGAAAACTACATGTACATATATAAGAATATGTAGAATATACATTCATATGTGTGTGTGTGTAATTAATAAAAATATTTTGTGAAGAAGGGTGCCAGCAGCTAAGGGGAGCAGGAAAGGCTGACACAGACGCTATGTTTTGAAGCAAACCAGGGCTGCCAAGAAATGGGGGTTAAGACGATAAGTAAACCGAACTTGGGGAACAGCCAATGTAAAGGGAGATGGAGTGCCATGTGTGAGAAACAGCAGGTAGGGAAGTATGACTAGATAACAGTAAGAGAAGGAAGAGTAACTTACACAAGAATTAAAAGTTACAAGGAGGCAAGGGTTGTAAAACACTTTAAATCTACACAGGGGAATCTATTTTTTGATCCTGGATGGAACAGGGAGCTACTGTAATTTCTTGAGTAGAGAACTAACCTGTATTTTAGAAGAATCAGTTTGGCAACTATGTGGAAGGTAGGTGGCAGATGGCAACAGACTTGAGGCAAGGAACCCAAATAGGAGGTTGTTGTTGTTAGAATAGTCTAAGAAAGAAGAGATGAGGACCTGAGCTAGCATTGTGGCTATGTGAGAGGAGAGGAGACGAGACATGAAAGAGATGTGGTGGAAACAGAAATGACACTATTTGGCAGCATGGAGTAAAGGAAAGTGACCAGGTGAGGATGAAACTAAGGTTTCAAACTGAGGAGCCTGGAAGTATGATGGTACCCTTGACAGAAATAGAGTAGTGGGTGTGGAGGAAGAGATAACGAGATCAGTTTGAACATGTTGGACTTGACACACCTATGGGATATTGAGTTATAGGTGGCCGACAGGCCCCAAGGAGATCAAGGAGAGAGAAAAGGAAGGAAGGAGGAGAAAGGAGAGATGGAGGGAGGAGAAAGGGAGGGAGAAAGGAGAGAGAGAGGATGAAAGGAAGTAGAAAGGAAAAAAGAAAGGAAGAAGAGAAGGAGGGAGCAAGGAAGGAAGACAAGAAGGGAGGGAGGGAGAGAGGATGAGAAGCAGGAAGGAAGAAAGGAAGGAAGGAGAGATGGAGGGAGGAAAAAGGGAGGAAGGAAGAAAGAAGGAAGGAAAGAAGGAGGGAAGGAAGGAAGGGAGGGAGGGAGAGAGGAAGGAAGGAAGGAAGGATGGAAAGGGAGAATGAAAGAGGAAAAGAGTAGAAAAGAAAAGATCCATTAGGTAGCTGGTGATGCAAGACTGTCACTCAAGAAAGAGATGTTTAGGGGGCAGCTAGGTGGTGCAGTGGATAGCGCACTGGCCCTGAAGTCAGGAGGACCTGAGTTCAAATCCAGCCTGAGACCAAACACTTGACACTTACTAGGTGTGTGGCCCTGGGCAAATCACTTAACCCCGATTGCCTAAAAATTTAAAAAATTTTTTAAAAAGAGATGTTTGGGGAATCATCTGCATAGAGAGGATAAATGAAGCCATAGAAGCTAATGATATTCTCCAATGAGAGTGTAAACAGACCCATAGCATATCTATGTAGATACTACAAGAAGCTAAGACAAAGAAAAGTTCAGGTGGAGAGTACATTCACAAATGAAATCAAAGATCCTCGAGGTATCAAAGGATGGACACAGAATGTGACCTGCCATAGACATTTCATGAAGATGGCCCACTCTGGTACTGGTTGAGGAGTTGGAAAGGCCTGGGTTTAAATCCCACCTATGACACTTAATGGGCAAATCATTGAATCTTTCTCAACCTCAACGTCCTCTCGTGGGAATAAAAATTCTTGGAGTATCGACCTCTCCATGCTATTGTGGGGCTTAAGTGAGATTATACATGTCAAGTGCTTTGCAAACTTTGAAGCATTATATAAATGTCAGTTCCTATTACTGTTGTCATTGTAGTTACATAATTGATCAGGACAGCTAACCACTGGCTGGCCAAAGAATTATCCATGACCCTGGTGGCCCTGTAAAAATCAAGACAGGGTAAAGGAATAGTCTCAAGCAAAACAAACTTCCTGATCTTGAAGGCAGGATTAGGGGCCAAGAAAAACAAACAAACAAACAAAACACCCAAAATCTAAGGGGATGCCTTCAGTTACCTTTTGGACAATTGGGGAATTACTGAACAAATTGTGTTATGTGAATGTGATGGAATACTATTGTGTTGTAAGAAATGGCAAAGGAGATGATTTCAGAGAATCCTGGGTCATATGAACTGATAGAGAATGCAATGAACAGATCCAGAACAATTTATTCAAAGATTGCGACACCATCATCATCAGCATCATCGTAGGTAGCACTTACACAATGCTTTACCTATGATATCTCACTAAATCCTCACAACAATATTGAGAAGTAGGTGCTAGTATTATCCTCATTTTATAGATGGATAACTAGGGTAGACAGAGGTTAAATGATTTGCTCAGCCCCATATAGCTAATAATTATCTGAAGCAGGATTTGAACTCAGATATTCCTGACTCCAAATCCAACACTTTATCCATTGCACCACCTGATCAACATTATAAAACAACAACTTTGAAAGACTTAAGAACTCTAGTCAATGCTGTGATCAACCATGACTCCAAAGGATATATGAAAAAAACCCTGTTACCCACCTCCTAACAGAGAGGTGATGGACACAAGGTACAGGGACATACATTTTTTGACATGGCCTCTATGTGTGCTTACTTATTTTTTCACAGAGGTTTTTTAAACTTTTTTATTTTTTTTTTAATAAAAGAGAGGTTAGGGAGAAAGGAATTTAGTGAGAGACAAAGAGAGAGAGAGAGCCATTATAACATTTTTTTAAATGTGTAGAAGAAAATAGAGGAAAGTTCAGAAGGAAATAAACATAAGCAGGACAGTTTTGAAAGTAATACATAGAATTTATTATACTTTTTTTTAAAAAAAGCAAGTGATATAAAATGGAGATGCACAATGTTATATGGAATTCCCTTTTTGTTGAGCTATGTGTTTGAAAATGCCATTTTTTGTGTTTAAATTCAAAGTACCTTTTTAAAAACAGGATATACTCTCTAAGGAGTCAGTCAAGGCAATGAGTAGGTCTGAGGAGTGTGACCCCCAGCAATCAAGAAGGGAGCTAGCTATGAAATACAGGGAGGGGGAAGGATTCTTTCACCCTCCAACCACCAGCCATGGTATCTTACATTGACATTTATCAACCAGTCAGAGGCACTACATCCAGTAGGAAACAGACCTGGGAGTTAAGAGAGCAGTTATAAGAAGTGTCAATTCTGTGAGTCAAGGAGAGAGCTAGCCCTGACCCTTGAGCTTCAGAGAGGAATAGGAGTCCAGCTGAATGACCTGCCACACAGACATGCTGCCCCTAAGGGGAGCAGCACGAGGGTGCCATGAGAAGGGAGAGGATATCGGAGGACCACAGTTCCAGAGGTGTGAGTTTCCTTAGCCTTGTGTTCCCTAAGTGTGTGCCTCTCTACTATTATATTCCATGTGTTTGCCCACTCTACTATTATATTCCATGTGTGTGCCTCTCTACTATTATACTCCATGTGTGTGCCCACTCTTGTCATGAAAGCTAAGTCTAGCTGGAGAAGAATCTTTCAGTCATTTTTTAGTCATGTCCAACTCTCCATGACCCCATTTGGGGTTTTCTTGGCAAAGATCCCAGAATGGTTTGCCATTTCCTTCTCCAGTTCATTTTACAGATGAGGAAACTGAGGCAAACAGGGTGAAGTGACTTGCCCGGGTTCACATAGCTAGTAAGTGTCTGAGGCTAGATTTGAACTCAGGTCTTCCTGATTCCAGGCCCAGGGTTCTATCTGTTGTTCCACGAGCTGCCCCTAATTTAGTCTACCCGCTGACTATTAGATGTAAGCACACCAGCGGGAGCCTGTGAGCCATAGTCTTATATGTAGCCAGAACACACAATTCAAATGCCTCTGGGTCATTGATCTCTTCTGCTGTTCTCTGCTGGCATCATTCTCTGGTCCCCCACTGGGTACTGTTTTTCTGCTGAATGACTCCACTTATCTCTTACTTTGCTGCTCACTGAATTGCTTTCTGCTACCATTTTCGACTAGCAGCCTCTTTAAGCCATCTGTGGTTCTCTGCTACCATATACTGGAGTGAAGCTGCTGGCAAGACCCTTTTTGGCAAGGGAAAATTAAGTTCTTTTAGTCCAAATAGCCCTAGGGCATAGCATGGTCCAAAGCTAGCCACACTCTGTCAGGCAGACAGCAAAAACCATCAGAAGCAATCAGAGGAGATTGTTTTTTGTTTGTTTGTTTGTTTTACCTAGACTAAGGTTATTTTCTTATTTTGGTCATTCTTACTTACTCCAGCTGATGGTCAAAGTCCCTAATCCTAGTCAGCTGTCTGATTTGGAGTTAGAAAATTCCTTCCAACTCCTCTTACATCTATGATTATCATTCGTCATCCCCTGAGTTGTTTTTTCCCAGAAACTACCTAACAAGACTACAGAGGAGTTGTTTGGGGCCAGAGGGATGAGACTCAGGCTCCATAATTCCTCCTGGTTGCCCTGCAAATCAATATGGAAACAAGAGCAAAGAGGCTAAGCCAAGTCAATGGGGCTAGTAGACTGTGCCTATACTCCTTTGTTCTAAATTCCTGCTTTGCTTATGCATACCTGCAAGCAGTGAAACTCTGGTCTTTGTTCAGTATTCCTACCAGCAACAGACCACACTAGTCTCTTTCCATGTGCAAGACACTAATTCAAAAAACTTCTAAAGTGAAGTTCACTTCACTAACTCCTTTCTTCTCCATTGCTCCTTGGGAAGGTAAAGGAGGGGAAAGGGTCAAGGAAAGAGAGGAGAGGGGCAGGAGGAGGGACAGAGGAACAGAGATTTTCACAAGAGGCAATAGAGTGATCTGCATCCACAAAACTTGAGGAAAAAAATCAATGTATCTTTTTAAAATTTTTTTTGTCTTATTTCCTCTCTTCTCTCTTTCCCTGCCTTCTTCTTTCTCTCCCTCCACTCCTATTCATTCAAATATAACTCCTCCTTGAGCTTCTAGACAATACTGGACTCAATTCTTTACTCATTTGATTTTCATCTGAATGTTGGACCATGTATAGACACAGATTAAATGGTGAAGTAAGTCAATTAAGCTGTTAGGAAAGACAATCTCTGACCTGGAAGAAGATGAAGGTTGGGGCGAATGGTGAGGGCTGAGGACTTCTTGCTTAAGAGAAGTGGAGTCAGGAAGACAGTATCATTGTTTGCACTGGAAACAGTATTCCCTGTTTCCGTCTTCTGCTTCCATGCCTTTTCACAGCTGTCTACCTCGTCCAGGATGTATCTCTACTTCTAGAATTTCTAGCTTTCTTGAAAGAAATGGACCAGCTCCTTCCTGAGGCTTTTCCTGATTCCCCCACATCATTAGTGAGCTCTCTCTTTTGAAGTGACTGTACATCACTTTGTGTATTTTCTTACCTGAGTACATGTGATACTCCATTCTGCTCCTGTAGAATGTGGGCAGGGATTATTTTCATTTTTGCTTTGTCTCCCTAGAAAGTGCTTAGCACATTTTCCTTCAGTTCCCACCTGTAATTTCACACAGATGAGAAAACTCTCAACAAGAAAGTGCCCTCTATCAATGAAGAGCCACTACTGTTCTGCAATACATAATCAGGGAATTGTCTGGGCCATTGTGAAATTAAGCTGCTGGCTCAGGGTCCCACAACCCATGTGACACTGAAACCAGCTCTTTAGTCAGGAGCCTTGCAATCTTGCAAATAGTAGGTGCTTAATATTAAATGTTTGTTTAAAAAAATGTTTATTGCTGAATTGGATGTATATAGGTTCCTAGGATGGGGGAAAACAACTGGAATCATTTGGAATTTGGTCAGGGGAGGAGGACTGTACTTTTAGAGGCTTACTGGACACACAATGACCCCATCTTTGACTGTCCCTGCACATTTGTCTGAGAGAGTCAGAAAGCTCATTTAAAAATGAGGTACAGGGGCAGCTAGGTGGCACAGTGGATAGAGCACTGGCCCTGGAGTCAGGAGGACCTGAGTTCAAATCTGGCCTCAGACCAAGCACTTGACACTTACTAGCTGTGTGACCCTGGGCAAGTCACTTAACCCCAACTGCCCACCCCAAAAAAAGGTGGGGGGGAATGAGGTACAAAAAAAAGAATTTTTTTAAAAAAACTGAGGTAGCTAACTATTGGCCATAGAAATAGACAACTGAAACATTCCTAACCACCCAAAAACTACTCTCTACCCCGAGAGCCTAATATGAGAGGAAAGGCTCAGTACTGGCAGTGAATGAAATGAAGAATGTTCTCCCTTCATCTTGGCTTTCTTCTCTAGAGTTAGAAAAGAGGGTCTCTAGCCCATAGTTTTCAAAATGTGGGTATTTAGACTAATAGATTTGAAAGGGGAGTGGGATTGAGACCAGGCTACATCACATTTAGGACTTGCCACTTTATTCTAAAAAATAGATTTTTCTTAATATCTTTTGTTTTTACATTATTTAGTTTTCCCCATTGCATCCCCTTTCCTCCCTTCCCTTATAACAAAATATTTTTTAAATGAGGAAGAATAGAAAAAAAAATTGCAAAATCAATCAATACCTCTGCAAAGGTGTGTGTTTGGGGGAGGGGACGCGTCTGTCCATTCTTTGTCTCTTGTAGCACAATAATCTCTTACGTTCATGCACCACTATTTGTTTAGCCATTCCTCAATTGATGGGCATCCTCTTTGTTTCCAATTCTTCACTATCATAAAAAGTCCTACAATAAATATTTTGATATATGTGAAGGCTTTTTTGGGAGGGGAGGGCGTGTTCAACGATCTCCTTGGAATATGTGCCTAGCGGTAGATTCTCTGGGTCAAAGGGTATGCATATTTTAGTAATTTTACTTGCATAATTCCAAATTGCTTTCCAGAATCTTTATATGAATTTATAGCTCCATCAACAATACTCAGCACTTTCAAAGATCCCTAATTGTTCCTCACTGCCAATGCCCAATTTTACCTTTTTGATATCTGCTAATTACAAGTCTGATACTCAGAAGACTCCAAGTTGCAGGTGACCTAAATGGTGATGGATAGATATATGGTGGATAAAAGCAGCTTCACGAAATATCAATGATGAATTGTGTGCAAAAGACATTCAATTCTATTCAATGAACATCTATTAAGCAAACTGTGCTAGGTATTGGTGGTTCAAAAACAAACTAAAAAATAGTCCCTGCCTTTAAGTAACTTACATCCAGAATGTATATGATGTGAGGCTGTCATACGGTGAGAATGAGGAATAGTATATGGCTAGCCAGAGTGGTATGTTAGTACCCACAAAATATCCAAATTCCAGAGGAAGGGCTCTGAAGTATTGAGCAGATTTTCAATGGAAAATTATGAAAGGATGTGGACAAGATCATACACAATGAGATGATATGAATGGACTGTAATCTACACTGGGGTGGGAGTACCCAGCCCAGTGAGATCGTAGCTGCATCCACACGCTTTGTCTCCATTACACCAAGTAAGTGGTTTGACTCAATTCCTCCTCCCTACCCCCATTTAATTAATTGTTTTCCTCTTGTATCTGTCTCTCCTATTTTGTGGGACATGTGGTGCTATACTTCCCCAAAGTGTTCATGGGCATCTTTAGAAAAGGGTTCTTTCTAGGTCGTTGTAGAATATTGGATTTCAACATGAATTTGTGTCTTGCATTAGACCCTCACTAGCCATGTGACCCTGGGCAAATCATTTAATTACTCTCAGCTCCAGCTTTCTCATTTGTAAAATGAAGATAATAAAAGCAAATAATAATGATAATAATAATAATAACACCTACCTTGCAGGATTATTATAAGGATCAAATGAGACAGTATCTGTGAAGCACTTTGCAAACTTTAAATTCCAATATGAATGTTAGCTAATATAAACATTTCTCAGAGCTTGGATAAATTACTTGATTTTCTTAAAGGTTAATTTTTCACATATCCTTAGGAAACTTAACTTCAAAAATGTGATTTATCAAAAGCTAACTTACATCCTTTTAGCCCAAGTGTGATAATATAAATGCTAGCTATTATAAACATTTCTCAGAGCTTGGATAAATTAGTTTGTTTTTAAATATATAATGTTTTATTTTTCCCCAATAACATATAAAACAATTTAGTTGATTTTTTAAAAGCTTAGTTTTTCACATATCCTTAGGAAACTTAACTTGGAAAATGTGATTTATCAAAAACAAACTTACATCCTTTTGGCCAAAATGTGATTCTGTTCATTAACACGTAGCCTTCTCTTCAAAAGTACTAATGAAGGACTGCATTATTGTATGTTGAGGGCTAGTAATATCATCAGTGTGGGAATTCTATACACTAATACAGGTCACGATCAATTTTTAACTTATGGTCTTAGACATCTGTTTGAGGCTCAGAGACATTAAGCGATTTGTCTGTGGTGCACAACTCATGAGAATCAGAAGCAGATTTTGAATTTGTCTTCCTAGCCTAGCACTTGGACCACAATACTATGCTGCCTCTTTAAGGTTAATATAATACATGTAATAATGCCTGAAATACCTACCTGAAAGGTTGTTGTATGGTTCAAATGAGATAACATAAAGTGCTTTGCAAACTTAAAAATGTCACATGATCTCCTAATAACAGTAATAACAGTCATTCAGGCATCCACAAAGGGGTATTCTAAACATTTGATCCCCATTATGCCTAAAATATTTAGGAATGGAAGGTGGAAATGTGACAGAGTTCTTCTTAAAGTGGGAAAAGCATCTTCAGTCAAATTATAGCAAAAGTCCAGGAAACACTGATTTGCCATTAAAAAAAAAAGTCTACTTTCTCTCTTTGACCACAAATGCAGGAGAGGTTTTTTTTCCCCTCATCTGTAGAAGGGAGATAGTAATCCTGGCCCCAACATATCTCACAGAGATGTGGCAAAAATTAATGAGATGCCAAAATGCATTTTGAGCTCATCAGAGAGAGGAATTATTTAATGCAAGGTATTCCAACAATCTGAATCCCTTAATAATCCCAACCAACTGGTATTGTGGGGGTATTTTCCACTCTTGCAAATGAATAACTCACTTCTGCTGTATAGCCAGTAAGACCAAAGGAGTTTCCATAGAGCAGTGGAAATATTGAAATAGAGGCCCATGCCTGTGAATGCAGGCCTATTTTTCTTATTCAAAGACCCCACCATTTCTTCTTCTTCCTTTTTTCCCCCCTTCTTCATTGTCTGCCCTTTCCAAGTTCTTTTTTTCTTGTCTTCCCGTTATTCTCTTCATTTCTCATTTTCTCCATTTTTAATCTAAATTCCTTTCTTATCTCCTTAATTTAGCTACTAGCCATGTAGCACCACAGAAAGTGGGGGATCAAAGTGGGAATGTTGAAAATTTTCTTGAAACAATGGACTTTAAAAGAGGGAACTGTCAAGCAAATGTTGCTGGAGAGGCAAATTTAAACTTATACAATAACTTTCCTCTCTCATCTTGTTTTACTCGATTTTTCTGCCTATCCTTTCCTTTTATTTTTTTCCCCCTACTTTTTTTATCCTTTGTCTTTTTTCTCTTTCCCTCTTTTGTTCCCAATTTCTCTACGTTCCTCCTTCCCCAATCTCTTCCACTTCTTCCTTTTTCTTCTTCCCAGAAAGTGAATAAATGATGAAGAAAAATTCAAGTAGCCCCCAAAAGAAAAGATTATAAGAACTTTTTGTTCAAATGAAAGATTCATAAATCATTTCCCCTTTTGGGGGGAAACAGATTTCTCCTTTAAAGATCCATGGTTAGCTTGGTTCCACCACATCTGCCTCTGTTAGATGGCATTTAAAAGGATGTACAGCCCTCAAACTGCGTATGAGAGATGCAGCCTAGTGCAAGATCAAAGATCACAGAATAACCCATAATTGTTGCATGTTCTACTCTCAAGAGCAAGTGTGAGCCAGCAACATAAGCCAACCTTTGTTTAGAGAAAGTTGGAAGGAAATAAAGAGCCCTCACTGTATGGAGGACCTTTGGCAGAAAGATTCCCTTGAGGTTGTTCCCTCCTCATGAACACTCTTAGCCCAATTCATCTGAATGGGAGTATTTTAATTATATCTTCATAGACAATTATTTCCAACCCAAAATGTGGTGCTTTGAGCTGTTGCAAGTTAAATGTGTCCTTTGAGGAAACAGCTCTGCTTAGAAGTTAAATACAGAAGTTTCCTGCTCAAGATACAAGAGCATTGAGCCACTGTGTGGTTCTGAAAGGCAGCGTACCACGTAGAACTTGATGGAACTGCTTTCTTCACAGGAGCCTTGATTTAGAACTGAGATGCTGGGCATCTTTGAGGGGATCCAAACCCCTCATTTTAAAGACGAGGGAACTGAGGTCTAGAGACAGGATGTGACCTGCCTAGGGTCATATAGATACTAAATGGTAGATCCAAGGTTCTAAGCCTTGGAGCATGACTCCAAATCCAGCTTTCTTTCTTCTACATTATGCTATTCCTACACTTCATTTTGTTTTGTTTTGTTTTTGGTGAGGCAATTGGGGTTAAGTGACTTGCCTAAGGTCACACAGCTAGTAAGTGTCAAGTGTTAGGTCTGAGGCTGGATTTGAACTCAGGTCCTTCTGACGTCAGGGCCGGTGTTCTATCCACTGCACCACCTCGCTGCCCCAACACTTAATTTTTTTATTTTAAATGGCATTTGAAAGTCCAACCTATTGGTTGTTGTGTCATTTCAGTCATGTCCAATACTCTGTGACCCCATTTGGGCTTTTCTTGGCAAAGACACTAAAATGGTTTGCCATTTCCTTTTCCAGGTCATTTTACAGATGAGGTAACTGAGGCAAGCAGGGTGAAGTGATTTGCCCAGGGTTGTACAGCTAGTAAGTGTCTGAGACCAGATTTGAACTCAGGTCCTCTTGAATTCAGGGCCTGCTCTCTATCCCCTGCACTCCCTAGCTGCCCTGAGTTAGTAATTGGTTAGTAATAACTTAAGTGCCTTCAAAATTGGGTGTCCTTGAATCCTTAGACCTCAGACTCTGGGTGTTTGTTTTCTATTTGCTTCCAGTGACTTGGTAGTAAGTATCATACCTACTAGCCAGAACCAAGAATAATGGAAAAAATTAGAAAATACATGAACCAGGTTAGTTTTAAATGGTGTCATCACTTGGAAAATTGCAGCTCATTTCAGCAACATGAAGTCACTGGCCTCAGTTTTCAAGGCTCAAAATGTAATACTGCTGGTATTGATAGGGCTATGCAATAGCAATGTTCTTTTCCATGGATGAATTCATAGTAAATTGGTCAGTTCATTTCCTTTCTATAATAGTAGTGTAGCCCAGTGGAAAGCCTGCCTAACATGGACTCAGGAAGGCTGAGGTTTGAATCCCACCTCTGATAACTTTCTATCTATATGACCAGACACTTAAACTCACCAAGTCTTAGTTTCTTCATCTATAAAATGGAAAGACTAGTATCAAAAAGGGTTATTAGGAGGCTCAAATAACATAATGTTAACAAGGTGCTTTGCAGACCTTCAAAGGCTATATAAAAACCAGTTTTTATTATGCCACTAACTTTGTCTTACGTTATGCGTTACAGAGTGAGCAGATAATTTTCACTTTGAGTAAAGAAATCCTCTGTTGCTTCTCAACATGTGGATGCAGATCCATGGGTTCTCATCAGTTTTTTCATTAGCAGTTCTTTCATCACCTACATCCCATTCTTGACTTGACCCTATTAATCTTTGGTCCAAGCAGGTGCGTGTGTACTTGTGTATGGGGGCAGAGGGAGGTCAAGGCATAAAATGGATTTCCATAAACCTTAACAATATATCAGCTAATGAAAGCATGAACACATGCACAAGGGGATTTAATTTTCCAAACAAAATGATTAATATAGTTTATACAGATGCAGTTCCTAAGGGAGAGATCAGTGGAATTGCTCAGCATAAACATCAATGTGGTTTTAGTCCTAAGCAGCCTTTACAATAGTTATTCTTCATCATCATCATCATCATCATCATCATCACTTATGCATTCCAGTTGCATGACTCCTAACATGCAAAACATGCTAAAACAGTAACACAGCTCCTACCTGAAGAGCTAGCAAATGAAAGGCATAAAGAGGTCCAATGGATTTAAAAGCCTCTTGAAAAACAGCCTTTTGCCCCATAGATGCCAGCCAAGGCAGTATGTGGCAGGGGAAGGAGTTGAGAGAATCTGCTCTAAAAACCTATTAACTGGCAACATGAAAAAGCAGAGAACAATTGGGAGAGGAGGGAGGTGCTCACTCTTTAAAAAGCTTTTAAATGTGACCATATTTTTGTTGGCTTTTTGCCTGCAGCATATAAATGAGACTGGTGATTTGAATGGCTGGTCGGTTCCTGAAGTCAGAATGAATGGATTCTGGGCTAGGAAGTCAAGGCTGGAGTTTGAGATGCTCCTCTGATCCGTGTGCAGCTGTGGAGACAACTTTTGGGACAAATTTAGGGAGCACACAAAATTCAGCAAAGCCGCACCCTTTCATTCTTGTCTTTTTCTTGTTCCTCAATCGCGTTTGACTTTTACTGATATAGCTACTGGTAGCTAAGGAGTTAAAAAACTAGCCAGCCAAGATGCAGGAATCAGTGAAAAGCCAGGGCCTTGGAATTGAGCAGCTGACAGCAGATTCTGCAGGTGCAAGATGGTAGTCATCTCTGGGTGTCTGTGTGCTGAAATTTGTTCAAAGCTGTGGCCTGATTTCCTGTGTCTTTCAGGACAAGCCGGGCCAGAAGTGAAAGAGAGTACCAGAGGTGCCGCCTCTATTTCTGTGTGTCCTTTGACATTTGGAAATGAAGGCAACATGCCCCTGGATGACTAGAATGGTTTTTTGGCAATGTGGGTTACGGCCTTGGCAAATCTTGCTCTCTTTGGAAAAGGAAGATGTTCTGGATTCCTTTGGAGGGAAATAAGGAATGGCGAATAGAGCTCTAATGAGATGAATCAGCCCCGTGCAAGGGGGTGGGAGGAGGTGACGCACATATGCTAAATTGTAAGGGCCTTAAGCTGGGGTTTGCAAAGGATCTTCACATCTCCCAAAGTGTGAGAAGGCAGGAATAACACACAGGGGGAAATGCACCACTTCAAAGTCTTTATTTCTAATCAACAAATTGATCCTATTTTTCTAATGATGCCATTTGCTGGTAATGGACATTGAAGGTTAACCCTGATATAGGAGGATGGTGGTTCTAAACCCTTTCTGTCTGTAGTGGTAGAAATATCTCTTATAAACCCTTAGAAAGTGTTCCAATGGATACTTTAATAAACAGCACTTCCTGCTGCTTCCCTGTTTAAAGAACCTTGTGCTGTGGGCTACAGGCAGAAGGGACCAAGATGCCTTGAACACCATTGGAAAAATTCATTTGTCTCTTGTTTAGGCTGGTGACTGTGGCCCACACTTTGAATGACACAGCCTTCAGTTCTCTGCACCTTAGTGGAGGAGGAAAAGCACTAGACCTGGAGGCTGGAGAGGCTTGGGCCTGAATCCTGGCTCTAATATTTGCTGGTTTTGTGGTCTTGAGGAAGTCACTCCCTTCTCTGAGCCTCAGTTTATTCATCTGTCAAACAGGGATCATGGGTTTTGAAATATCCACCCCATTTGGCTGAGAAAAACCCTTCATAAACCACTATCTGCGTGGGTTGTTATTCTCTATGATTTCCTGTGGGAAAGGAGTTGATCTAGAACTTATTGTGGGAGAGGCTGTAAGAAAAAAGGCAGCATTATGACCTCCATTGACATGGGTTAAAATGGAATCTGGTACTTAGGGTCATAGGAGCCTAGATTTAGAGTCAGAAGGGACATTGTAGGTCATCTAAGCCATGCCCCTCATTTTACAAATGAGGAAACTGAGGCCTGGAAAGGGAATGACATTCCCAAGGTCATACACATAGTAGGGTATTTATAGGATTGCTCTATATCAGGTCAGTCAGTGATTGTGTCATTTGCTTTCCTCTGAGTCATCATCCTTGTTGTTGTTTGTCCTTCATTTTTGAAAAGTACCGATGACATCACAGGTAATGTCTTGACTTGCTCATAAATTGTATTTAAGTGAGGGTCTTGCTTCCTTGAGTTGAGTCATTTCAGTTGTGTCCAATTGTCTCCATTTGGGGTTTTCTTGGCAAAGATACTGGAGTGATTTGCCATTTTCTTCTCCAGCTCATTTTGCAGATGAGGAAACTGGGGTAAACAAGGTTAAGTGACTTGCCCAGGGTCACACAGCTAGTGCCTGAGGCCAGATTTGAATTCAGGTCCTTCTGACATCAGGGCTGCTATCCACCGCAGCACCTAGATGTTCTCTCTTGCCTCCTTAGTGGACACCTGAATAGATAGTTACGTGTGTGTGTGTGTGTGTGTGTGTGTGTGTATGCATGTATATCTGTGTGTGTACAGATATATAAAACAAACCTGCTGAGTATTATAATCACTCTCTAATTTCCAACTGATACGACGGCAGCCAACTCTGATTTTCCTCAATGATTTGGAGCCTGGGTTCCCTGTAAAATGAAAATCTCATCTCCACTTTTAGAATCCTGAACTTTCTCTGGGGCTCATCTGGGGAGTCACTTCCCATGGGAATCCTTCCCTGGGTATCCTCCCTCAAACCAGCTGAAAGGACTCTTTCTTTTTCTAACTTTTGTAAACTTTAAATCGATGTATAAATCTAAACTACTGGTGTTATGACCATCCAGCTTTGAATAGCAGTAGTGGATTAAGTGGGGTCTTTTAGAGTGGGAAGACCAAGGTTAGAATCCTGCCTCTAGGTAGGACATACTGACTACAGATGGGAAAGTCATTGAATCTCTTTTTGCACTGAGACAGTTCTGTAAGATTCTAAGTAACAGATTGACCCCCTGGGGGGAAGGTATTTCCCCACATGGTATTGTCCACACCGATGAAATCATAGGTCCAGACCTATACAAACAATAAAGCCTTGTGTTTGTCCTCCTTTTCCTGGACTTTAAAGACAAATCCCTGGAACTCTCAGCTTCCAACTTGTCATTCTAAAATTGGAGACCCTGCTATTTATCCAGAAGATAACCTACTCTTGGTAAGGCTGAACTAAGTTGCCCTCTATACAGTATAATGAGAAGAGTTTTAGAAATATCATGTTCTCTCTCACCCATACCCCTTATAGCCTTATTACTAGCATCTGACATTCTACCAAGAGAGGTCCTCTCCCTTTGGTGAAGGAACATTCCCTATTAAGGGGTGTCCTGGACCACTGTTGTCAGTCATTAGCACCTTAGTGTGAATTGATGTATCTGATACTTTCCAAATAGCTGTTGGAATAGAACAGGTTTTGATAAGGGCAGGGACCCTTGGTGAAGAGAGGCCCCGTGTGACACAATGTGGAAGAGCCTCAAAGAGTCAGTATTGGCCCAGACTATAATCAAATAAAATTTCAGAATGAAAAGTGTAATGTCAAAGGGAGATACTATAACTGTAGGACCAGGGGTGCCGGGAAAGAGTGATTTGATGGACAGAAACGTCCTGGCGATATCCCCTGCTCTCCCATGTTTGCAGAAACGGTGAGTCGCCTATCTGTTCACTCTGCTTAATAGGAAGATGTGTGTGTTTTCACAGAAGCCACCACAGCCGTGTGGAATATTTTATTCCCACTGTTTCGTGGGTTCTCTCTCTCCTATTTTAAGTTCAAAAATAATGCCACTGATAACCTTATTTTAAAATGATCCTTCTGCTTGGGTTTCCAGCCCCAGAACACTAATAGTAGAGACATTTAAAGGACCCAGGCTCAGCACTAAAGGGAGACTGTTTTTTCAAAGGTATTTTGGGGAGTTCATTATTTTTACCCTTTTTTTAATCATCCTCAAATCACGTAAACTGCTCCTTTTTTCCCCTAACTGCTAGTAAAGGAATTTGAGTTGGAAAGGATCTTAGACTCACCCACTTTAAACTGGACAGGCTATATTGTTCTTTGATTTTTTTGTTTTTAATCTTCCTTTCTAGGTCTTAATTCTTACTGTTTTATCCTCCTGCTTCTAAGGCCTTAACATCCACTTTCCTATTCAAGTCCCTTGGTTTTCCCTTGGCTGCTAAGATCCCATTCACCCCTCAGCATCCTCTTCTTTTCTCTACCCCCAGCCATGCGCTCTGTCAGTATCTCTCTCTCTCTCTTTTTTTTCTTCTCTTTTAGTCATCATCTCCTTTCATTCCTACCTTTAGTATTTCTTTGGGGGCCAGGCTGTCTGTCTCTTTTATGTCTAGGTCCTACTCCTTCCTTCTGTCTTTCTTATGCATCTCACCCCCTCCCCCCAAAAGGTTTGCCCCTCCCGGCCCTTGGCCTTAAGTTGGAATCCTCTTCTGGACGCCGAGCCTTTGACAGATGGACCTTGTGACCTTACAGGCCAACGCCTATGACTCCTCACCTTCTTGCCGGTGGTGGTGTATGCTGGTACACACCATGATCCTTCCTGTCATATCTTTCAACATTGCCTTCTAAAAATATTTTCCCAACCCCTCCAGGGTTTCTTTAAAGCTCTAAGCTCCATTTTGTAGCATCAATAGAGTTCACCAAACAGAGAACCACTCAACTGCTTACCTTGTCTGATTAAATGCCACATCTAGGAAATCTGATTGTGTAAAAGAACTGGCCAGCATCCTTCCCCCCTGCCCAGAATCATTATTTTCTGAAGCTGCCCTTACTACAGAAGCTAGGGCTGTGCAGGGTCTTTGGCGAGGGCACGACCTCACCCAGACTGTACTTGGGACCTCCAGGCTGTACCATTCTTACCAGCTGGAGGCAGAGTTGACAGCATTTTTTAAAGGTTTCACCTTAGCCTTGGCAGGATCATACTGGAATCACAATTTCCAGCACAGGTTGCTTCCCTTTTGTAGTGGAAACAAAAGAAGTATGTA
Organism: Vombatus ursinus; assembly: GCF_900497805.2. Taxonomy (NCBI): domain Eukaryota; kingdom Metazoa; phylum Chordata; class Mammalia; order Diprotodontia; family Vombatidae; genus Vombatus; species Vombatus ursinus. Next base: position 18,914,862 of record NW_020954588.1, on the reverse strand, counting down.
ATGAATTGGTTAAGATGGCATCACATGTTTAGATGTTGAAACTACCCCCAGCAGCTGCTTATTTTCTCTTTCTGGGCTCAATCTTTTTCACTCAGAGGAACTATTGAAAGGAATTCTCTCTGAACTCTCCCACCCTCCCTCCACCTTTGCTCATTCACGTACATACACACACACACACTCACACAATTACATACGTGCACGCACATATATGCACACAAACACATAGATATATACATACACATATTCATAGATATACACACAGGTGCCTTTGGAATATAGGGCCTTAATTGGTTCAGGTCCTTAATGTGATAGACTCATGGCATAGTGTCAGGCAAACAGGTATCACACAGCCTGTCCACCCCATCCAGATATCTCGTCTGAGCTCCAGCCCGGGCCCCAAGAGATTGATAGAACCTTAGATGTCTATCAGCACTTTGTGACTCTTCTTCCGATGGTAAACTGCTAGGATGTGAGGGGTAGTTGTATTTGCCATTTCACCATTAAATTGTATGTGGTTGGGGTGGGATGGGGTGAGAGGTAACCCTTGCTATTCTGTCAGTAGATAGTGCTACCAGTAGCAATTGTCAAATGACCATTGGGCCACTCTGAAGAGTCGGAACCAGGGCTGTGTAGTGGTTATACACACTATCTTTTTTTTTTAATCACAGAATATACCACCTTCATTTGCTTTACATAGCAGACCATTTGGCTTCTTTCTTCCTTTCCTTTCATTCTACTTTTGCTTCTGAAAAAATGAATCTCTGATGTTTTTTTCCCATGGAGAGATCACTTACATTTTTTTTTTTACCTTTTAAAAATTGGTCTAAGGCCCATATTGGCAGGGGAAATTTTTCTAAATGTATGCTCTTTTCAGAGTGATCACATCAGTCATTCATTCATCTTTGGGAGGGGAAAAATGATTATATTTATCTCAATTATTTTTGCCCAGGACTATAACGCTAATTTTACTCTTTCAAAAAATTAAAATAGCAAACAGTTTATAGAAGGTGTGGATAATTACCTATATTACTGTACTGCTGTGACAGATGTTGGCAAAGACACACAAAATGTCTACAGCTGTGCACTCCATGACATCGAGTTTACGCTCAGACAGAAGGCTAACAGATGTTCTGAACTGTCACTTTGCCTAAATGTTTTTAAAGTCTAAGGACCTGCTTACGAATTCACCAGGGTCTGGTTTAGTTTCCCAGAGGTCCTCAGAATTCCCATCTGTGACAATTCCTGTGGAAGACTTTGATAAACCCACCCCTGTCTTGCCCCTCTTCTTCCAAACAGGCATCACCAATTTGTCTGTGGGTGGCAAAGCAGGGGAGGCTGTTTCTCTGTATGACCCGGTTGTGAAATTCTGCAACTTCTATTTAAACTGAGAAATGTTCTTAGTGTCACAGCGAGGAAGGGGGGAGGTAAGACAAGGTGGGGGGGGGCGGGTTGCAATTGGAAATGGCTAGTTAAATTATTCATTCTTTTCTCTTTGCTGTGAATCATAGTTTCATGCATCCTGGTTGGAAAATGCTAACAATTTCCAATAAAAGTTGTATTTTTCCATAAGGAAAAACAAAACAAAACAAAAAACCAGTTTTGTTACTCTTATTCAGCATTTTAACTACTACGCTCACAATTACAGATCTCCTATATAAGCAACACAATAACAATTAATTGTGAATCCAGTTAGAATAATGGGAGAACATAGTGTGGGCTCCCCAGAAGAGAAGGGAACGCAGTCTCACATTTCCCCTGATTGACACCCCACCCCTGCCTCCTCCCTAACTTGCCTTTAGCTCCCTCAGACAGAACGGCTGCCCCGTTGGTGCAAAAATGAGGCCGTCCTTTATTAACCGATGCTTCCCATTTGTCCTTTTTCCTCAACTGGATAGGTGTCTGTCATATGGCTGAAACATCCCGCTCACAATCAGGTGCTTGGCCTATCCTGTTTCTCTTCCATTCTGTATAGAAATATAACTCTAAATTGTACATCTTTCTGGGTTTGTTTCTAAATTACTCCCCACACTTAATTATGAGGATGAGAGGGATGCCTTATTCCTCTTTGTCATAGGCTAAGCTCTCGGTGATCCCAAACAAAAGAGGCAGTTCTGGAAGATATGGGATTTGCTCACAGGATTATGGTCTCATAGATAATGATGTGCAGTCAGCAGAAGCGAAGCTTTATTTTAATTCAAATAAGCTAGTAAACAAACCACTGACAAGGCTGTTGGGGAGAGGAACTGGCTGCCGGAGCCACGTTGGCAGCTAAATTATAGAAAATCTATTATACCCTGTTCACCATATGTTTAATTTAATACAAGATACAAATTAAACTATCCACAGTGCCTATTAAAATAACAATACTTTTATTTGAATGTCTTAAAGTAATTTCTACTGACCTCTGAGAGGGCAGTCCTGATGGAGGTGATTAAGGGGTTGGGGGGGAGATAGCAAGGAAGGTAGGTAATAGGAGGCAAAATGTTTTTAATTGACTTTCAGTGAAAATAAAAATATAGATTTTCATGGATTTGCAGTCATTAATGAGGTTAATTAGTAATCACGTGTGTACTGTCAGGGCTGTGGTTTCCTTCCTCCCTCCCTCCCTTCCGGATTTCTGAGCCTGAGGTTTTTGGAAGATGTAGCTGGATGTACCGTTGGCCTGGACCCTTTGGAGACTTGGACTCTGAATGCATGGGAATCTCTCCTCTGCTCCAAAGTGAGGGGAAGCATCCAAGAAATCACTAGCTGATCCCTGAACTCATTACTGCCTAGGCCCTGGATGCCTCATGCCTTCAAGTTTAAGGAAGTTTTAAATTCCAAAGCTCCCCTTTAGCAGCTAGCAAAGTCGTACTTCTCGCCCCACCCCCCCCAACCTTAACCCAATCCTGACCTGCTATAACTATAAGATCCTACAGGTCTTCATCAAAGGCAGATCTGACATGGGGAAGCGTACCTGAAAAGAGAAGGAAGAAAATGCCAGTTTCTATAATCTATTTCACCTGGCTCCCAAAAGCCTACAGTCAATAGATATGTATGTGTGTATGTGTGTGTGTCTGTGTTTTTTGTGTGTATATATATATATTATATACACACACACACACACATATATATATGTGTACATATATACACACTAACTTTGTAGTTTACTTTTTGTATACTATCTATTTACTGAACTGCACATATTTGCCCTCAGGAAAGGGCATTCACTCTTGCCACATAACACATAGTAGGTGCCTAATAAATGCTTATTCTATTGAATTGGAGCCACTTAGGCAAAGCCTAGTCACTTAGGACCAATAGAAAGATGCTATTGAACTTTGGACCAAGCATTTAGATGATGATGATGATGACGATGATGATGATGATGATGATGATTATCATTGCCCTCAAGAGTAGAATCTCCATAGTCTGAAATAACAAAAGCAGGGAAGGATGGGGATGGGGGAAGTGAGGCAGGTGTAACTTTTTTTTAAGGGGAAATCAAAGAAGTGGACAAGGAGAATAAATGGAACATTTTCCAGAAGTTGGTTTCTTTGGCTCAATAACCTTTTCTCATTAAACTCAATCTAGGTTAATAAGTTCTCCCCTCTCTCAGACTCCACCATGTTTGGCCAACTTTATATCCACATCTCAGCAACCTGAAAAACCAGCCAATCCTGGAATTCATTTGCTCAGGACTTCTAAATATGCCAGAAGCATTCCCTAACCCTTCCTCCCACCCTCAACACACGTGCACACACACACACACACACACACACACACACACAATCAAATTACGTATTTTCAGATGTTCAAGCCAGCAATAAGGTTGTCCCCACGGGTAGATGTCTTTTAAGACTGGCACATTCAATGGCCAAATACTGCCCCAGACTGAATTTATGCTAACTCTGAGTTCACAAAGAACATACAAATATAGCAGGGCACAGGTCAGTAAATGACCGAGCGTGGCACATCGTATTGGACTTGGAGGCAGGAAAATCTTAGTTTGAATTAAGTCAGACACTTTCTGTGTGCCACTAATGGAGCTATTGACCACCTCTGAACTCCAGTCTCTTGATCTATAAAATGGTAATAAAAGTAGCAGCCACCTCACAGAGTTGTTGGGAAGATCAAATGAAATAATGTATGTAAAGTGGTTTACAAACTTGAAAGTGATCTATAAATGTAAGCTATCGTCTTATTATTGTCAGTTATCATGTTCTCGTCTTTCTTGATGGAGTCCAGATAGAAATGGTCAGAAAATGAGTAGCTCTCCTTGCTGCTGTTCTTTTATATTAAATGTCCTTCACACTATTGTACAAATGAATAAAATGATTGACTTTTTTAATTGAGTAAGAGAATTTGTATTTAAGCTCATCTTTGTACACTTGCTGAAAGCTTTGGATGAGTACAGTAGCAGGCAGGATGACATGGACTTTGTCTTGTTCTCACAAGATTTTAATTTCATGTACATGTATATATGCACATACACACGTGCATGTATGCATATGTGTGTATATGTGTGCATGTGTATATATACACTGTGTGTGCATGTATACATATATATACTGTATATATGTGTATATATATATATATATATAATTTGAAAATACTCCATATCAGACAGTTTTTAGGTCATTGATCTTTGGTATGTGACATCTACTTAAAATGTTCATAACTTTTTATGGATTAATGTCATATGATTATGAGCAACAGTTCTGCCCCTCCCCAGGTTCCAGTACAGCTTATTGGTTGAATTCTCAAATATGTTTTGGGGTCTTTGCTGTTGTTTTATGTACTGCATACTATAATACAAGATTTCTTTGGACTTGGGAGGGTAAAGGAGATATTATCTCCAGAAAATTATGAGCCCTTTGAATGCAAGGACTGGGTGGTTTTTTATCTTTATAACCCTATCATCTAGCTCCATACCTTTAATATCATAGGTGTTTAAAAAGTACTTTGTGAATTTAATTTACTGAAGTTACCCATGGTGCCCAGAAGTTGGATTTAATAAGAGAAAGCCTGCTGGGCCTGGAGTTAGGAGAGATGGTGGTTCAGCCTTGGATGCTGGCCCTGTCACCTGAATTTGTCACTTGATTTACTCAGGTTTCCCATCTGTAAAATGGAAACACCTACATAACCTACCTCACCTAGTTATTTTGAGGAATCAATCCAGCCATACATATGAAGCACTTTTGCTCCTTAAATACCAGCTGCTCTCTCTCCAAAAAATATTTGATTTATTTTGTGGTTTGTGCCAGACAAACTTGATGAAGGGAGGTGAATATGCCAGAGTAAAAACAAGCAAAACTAATTCCATAGTTCCTCCCCCCTTTCCCCCGCCCCCCCATATTAGTCTTTTAAAGGCACACCCTGCTCTCATCATGTTCCTTCTATATGGATGTATGGAATGGGTTCCAATATTAGAAAGAAGCAGATTGGGAATGGGAAATGTGTTTCAGAAAGACAAGGGCCAGGTAAAGGAGGAGGAGAGAGGAAGGATAAGGAGCTATCTGCCATTGTGAATGTGATGCCCTGTATCTAGAGAAGAGGGAGGGTAGGAGAGTCTGTAATGCATTTTCCCTACAAAGAAAACATTCTCTCTTGTACAACATGTCTGTGGGGGACTCCTTTGGTTTTTGCTTTTGGAGTTCTCCAGGACACTCAAATTATCTCCTGCTTCTTCTGGTCTGTGGGGGCCAGGTAGATGATCCCAACATCCAACCTATCCTGATGTTTTCCAATGTGCCAGAACCCTTTGAAACCCTCTCAGGCCTGTTTCTTTAGGGCTATCTATTTCCCATCTCCACTCCCACCCCCAAAGAATGTTGCTCCACTTGAACCTGCTAGGGCTTATGGACTTCTTCAAGGTTCTTTTTAAACAATAACAAACCACTCGGATATGAAGAGAATTCCAGGGAAGCCTAAGCAAATATGGGGTCAGCCACCTTCTCCCTTCTACCACCAGGCTCAAACCCAGAGAGGAGGCACCTGCCAATCCAGGAAAGCGCCTTGAGGGCAAGGCAGAACAGCCTGTAACCCTGAATACTTTGATTTTGCCTAATCCATATTCTTCCCTGACAAACAGGATGCTAATAATAATAGCTAATATTTCTATAGGGCTTACTATGCGCCAGGCACTGTGCTAAACATTTTACAATTAGTTTTTTTATTTTATCTTCACAGCAACTCTGGGAGGTAGGTGCTATTATTCTCCCTATTTTACAAATGTGGTAACTGAGGCAAATAGAGGTTAAGTGACTTGCCCAGGGTCAAACAGCTTAGTAGGTGTCTGAGGTCAAATTTGAACTTAGGTCCCAGGTGCAGTATTCTATCTATTTTACTGCCACTAGCTCTTCAAATGGGCCTATTTACAGGTGTCTTTGTGTTATTTCATAATACTCACAACTGGAGGAGTCTTTAGAAATTATCTAGCTCTCCACTCCTACCGCTCGAATTTTATAGGGGAAGAAACTGTGGCCCAGAGAGACATTGCTTGTCTAGGGTCACTCAGGAAATAACCAGCAGAGTGAAATGGAATTCAAGCTCAAACATTCTAAGACCTAGAAATACGGATTAATGACTTGAAGTCAGGAGACAAGTGGAAGATGGGAGTAGGGCTGGGAAGCAGTGACAGAAAGTCATGGACCAAAAAAAAAAAAAAAAAAAAGAAAGTCATGGACCAGAGGAGGGAGTCTTGAAGGGGACTGCCACATGGTACAGGAAGACATTTCTTCAGTTCATATTTCTTAAGGTACTCTAAACAAGAATGAGATCTTTCTCTCCCTATCAGCCCCCTGAATTAGCCAGCCTGGCTTCTAGCTGCCTACCTAAGTCAAAAGCAACATTAGTAAATCAAGTGAAACCCTATTGCCAGTGTCCCCCTTCTTTTAAACCTTGCATTCATCAGGCTGGCTCTCCCAAGGGAAAGGGAATAAACAAACAGGAATGATGCACTTTGGTCATAATAGCAGACATTTATATAATGAGCCCTTTCCAAATATTGTCTCATTTGAGCATCACAATAAGCCCTGGGAGTTAGTGGATATTAGAGGAATTAATGTGCCCAGTTTACAGATGAGAAAAATGAAGCTCAGAGGTGATAATTTAACCTATAATTGCATAAGTAGCAGGTTAGACTGGAACCCAGCCCTCTACCAGCTCCAAATCCCCCACCTTTTTGGCTAAAGTCTTCTGACTTTTTAATGCTCTATGGCTAGGAAAGGGAATTCTCACATCAGCATAGCCTTCATCAAGGTAATATACACAAAGATGCCTACAGTCTTCCATTCCCAGGTTGGGGTATATTCTGGTCCAACCTTGCCTGCCCATGAAGCCTTTCTCCCCTGCTGTAGTACTGCTTTCCCAAGCTAAATGCAAACTGGGACTGCTACTGAGTTATAGGTGACAATAAGGCCTAGATGATGGAAGTGACTTCCGGAAGGTTACGTTGGTAGTAAGTGGGAGAACTGGGATCTGAACCCAAGGCCTCCGTTTCCAACTACAATGCTTATTCCTTTCCCCTTTCCTCCCACTGCAGAACACTGACCTTGGATGACTGATTTCCTGAAGCTACAGCTGAGCAAAATCCCACAGAGGAGGAAGTGATGTAATAACATTAGCAGCAGTAGCAACTAGCATTGAAGTAGCACTTTGCATACCTTACCTCATTTGTTCCAAAAGCTGTCTTGGTCCCTATCAGTCCCTATCAGTCAGAATATCAGGTCCAAATCAGTTCCTGGCATCCCTTCATGTACCCTCAATAGATGCTCATCCTTCTGTTGAATTTTTTTTATGTGTTCAAACTTTCTGGGGGAATGACCCCCTAACTGATAGAGCCAAAATAAGAGGGAGGACAGAAAGTCACCAACCTTGGAGCAGAAAAAGTGAGAGAAAAAACCCTTTAAAATGATTCTATGTCGAGCTCACCATATCATTTGGATGGGGTGTGGGGAGAGGAGAGTGGAGAATAGTTTTATATCCTTGTCTTAGGCTCAAAATCAGCCCTTCACCCTTCTGTCAACTTGTAAGACCTCCTGATTTCCCCTCAGGCAGCGAACGTTTTGCCCCAGAATAAAGTCTAGGAAGGACAGTTCCGGTTAAAGAACTCACCTCTACCTCAGCGCTTGGCACTATCCGATTGCGTTTTCCTCGTGACTCCCGAGAAACCGAGGCTGGGGCCAAGACCCAGGAATCTGGCCCAGATCCTTTCACGTGTACGAAACTGGATTGTTTTCCAAAGCAGCCCTCCAACTGGCTTCGCCTCCACTCCTCTCTGGGGCAGTTGGTGGCCCTGGCGTTCATAGAACAGGCCAGATACAGTTTCTCCCACCTTCCCCCTATGGAAGGGGGTGCGATTCCCGTTCATCCAGAGTTCCCAAAGATTTCTTAGCCTGGGAACTCCTTTCTTGGTCTTTCCCCGACGCCTCAAGGCACCCACGGGGCCCAGACTAGAGCTCCTTTATGAAGGGGTGGATGAATGAATGGAGGAGTGGAGGAGTCAAGGTATCAGGTGAATCCGATGTGTTTGACCTTATGAAATCTGCTAATCACCCTCGTGAGCTGGCTGTAGGATCTGCTCCTAACCCCAGAGAGGCCCCCGCACAACCTAAAACGGGACATTTTTTCCTATGTGAGCATAAATGGTAGGTAGGGTTGTGAGAAAGGGTGGGGGCGCTTTTGTCAAATTCAGATGTTCTTTTCTGGCATCGAATAAAACCGAGCCAATTCCCCGAGAAACTTGAAAGCAAAGACCTCTGTGACCTCAGTTGGGGCCGTCTGTTGTGGTTGCAAAGTTTAGAGACGTACTCCTTTACTTTTCCCCCACCCCACCCCCGACTTAAAACGTAAAAAAGGAACTGCGTCCCATAGCAAGAATGTTTGACCTGTGAACAAGGATGCCCACCCTTCGTCCTGCTCAGTCAAGCTTCCGGCCATTGTGCCCTCTGAACGTATCTGCACCCTACCCAAGTCCTGACTGAGCCGTCGAAGGGTGGTCTGAAGTCTGCCCCCAGCCAGAGGGAGCTGCTTGGACTTCCCTGCCTTGATGCAGAGGCAGAGCTCTCTTGGGGCGCATGCGAGTTGATCAGAAGTTGGAGTGGGGTCTGTACCCTAGTTTTCCAACTCTGAAAAGAGGTACTCCAGATTTCTTTCTGTAATGCAAAATGGGATCTTGAGGAACCAACCAGGTTGGTGAAAATACTTTTAGTTTTGTAGTTAATCTTTGTCTTCGGAATTTCCTACCCAAGACCTTAACTGGCGTGTAAATAATACTTCCCACTAATCCCTTATTAGGTGACTTCAGACTAGTTGTGAACCAATGGCTTATGCGTTTCGAAAAGGAAAAGTGGAAGCGAAGATGGGCTTGGTCCGGGAGTCTTTTATTTTGTAGAGGAGTGAGAAAAGAGGGAGAAAGAGACTGAGAGATGGATGAACGGGGGAGGGAGAGATAGAAAAGGATGATGACACACAGAGAGAAATAGAGGCAGAGAGGAGGGCGGAGACGGAAACACAGACAAGGAGTCGGAGAGAAGGAGACCGGGAGAGAAAAAGACCGATATGGAAAGAGAGACAGGAGAGGATTAAAAGAGAGAGAGAGAGAGAGAGAGAGAGAAGAGAGAAGTAGAGGCAGGAGACAGGAATAGTGGGGAAAGAGACAGAGACAGAAAAGCAGAGGTGGGGAGAGGGGTGCTTAAGGACGTGGTTTTTAGATTAAAGCCATTATCCCAGAGCGTTGCCGGGCTCCAGGTGAGCCCCTATTTCGGAGCGCACAAAGGGCAGAGAAGACACAGAGCAGGATTACTGTCAATCCTGGCTCCAGAGAGGCCAGGATACATACCATCCATTCCTATAGAAAGGTAGACAAACACAGTCAGGGTCTAACAACTTCCCTGCCGAGCACTCTTTGTCTCCTCCCTCGCCAAGGGTGGGGAGGAGGGTACAGAGAGGGGGACGTGAAGGTCGTCGAAGGGGATACAGACCTCACCAGCATCCAAATTTAGGGCCCCAGTGACAGGCAAGGCCCTCATCTAAAAGCAGCCGAACTAGGAGGCAGCAGCAGGCCCACCCAGGTGGGGCCGATACAAGGGCCCCACGGGGGATGGGGAAGAGTGGTGGCTTCAAACTGGCAAGGAGGTGGCACGAACAAGCTAAATAGATGAACGGAGACCGTGAAGGAGTGCAAAGAGCCCAAGTCGCTAGGGTAGGAACAACGAGCCTTTATAGGTCCACCAGGATCCCCTGCGACACTGGGCTTCTGGGATGTCAACTTGTGGGTTGCCCAGGCTTATTCCCCACCCCTTTTTTCCAGATTCACTCCTTCCTGGTCAAGGTGCTTGAGAGCCCAGTCTGGGGAAATGGAAAGAGCTGAGCCCTTTAGGAGTGAAGGAGAGCATGCCTAGTGCCTAGTCCAGGGGAGGGGTTGGGGGGAATGGCACGAAGGGGTGTGGGCAAGTCTCCCCTGGCTGTCATCCATCGTTTCTGATCTATGTGTCTACAGTCAGCGCTTCCTTCCTTCTGCCTGGACAGCGGGGGGAGGGTGAAGTGGACAATAATCACTTTTTTCTCCAGCCAGTTTTTTTTTGGGTGGTGGCGGTGTCTCTTCTTACCCCCCCCTTCTCTACCACTCCAATGCTCCTCCACCCCCAACCGAAGGAGCTCAAAATACCTTCATCGCTTTGCCCCTTTCAGTCTCTGGAGGAAACTGAGGCTTGACTAAGGTGGCCTTACTATTGATCTGCATGCAGATCTTCCAAAAGCAGCAAAATAAAGCCCCATTACAAAAGACAGATGTTTAGACCGATTAGGAATGGAAGTGGAAACCTGCAGCTGCACGGGAAAATAATCCACGAGCAGATAGTTTAATAAAAAAAAAATTAAAAAAGGAAAATATGAAGGGTTCAGTTCGACCTTGCAAGGTCTTCTGCTTTAAAAAAAAAAATCTTTATCAAACCCCTATTCTATGGCTTCAATAAACAGAACCCATTACCTCACGGCGTCTTTTGTTGGCCTCACACAAGAGAGAACAAAATGGTTATTCAGGGGACCGCTTTCGATTTTTATTGTGGGTAGTCCGCACAAAGAGGCGTGTTATTGTATTTAAAAGAACCATCTGTAGCAGAAACAATGGCATCAAATTATCTTTGAATACCCACTGAAAAAACATAAAGCTTTTTTTTTATTCTTCTGTACGGTGGGGGGATAGAGCACTGTTGGGCTAACTGACTTTTTTGTTGTTCTCTGGGTGCGTTCTTCTCTCTCCCCTCTCCCTCTCTCTCACCCTGTCTTCACTCTCCACTCTCTCTCTCTCCCTCTCTCTTCCTCTCTTTCTCTCTCTCTCTTTAAAAAAAAAAATCAGCCATTTGGGGTTTTAAGCCATAAACGATCTTTCTCGTTGCAGGGGCTCGCAGTGGCAAACCTAGGCTAGGACTTGGAGGCTTCTGGCAGGCGAGGCGGGTGAAGGAGGAAGCAGGCTGACGGATCCACTGGGGGGAAGAAAAGCCGAACTGGATTCACCGTGTCCTGGATGGAGGAGGAGGAGGAGGAGGAGGAGGAGGAGGAGGAGGAGGAGGAGGAGGAGGAGGAGGACAGAGAGAGGGGAAACGCGGAGCTCCTTCAACTCGCGCTGTCCGGTAAGAAGTAAGCAAGCAGGAACTGACAGGAGGCTCCGGGAGCCCTCGCCTCCTTTCGCTTTTTTACCTGCCAATCAAACCGCTAGAAGACAACACCCTGATCTGGCATGGACATGTAAGTAGCTTGCAAACCAACTTTGACATTGACTGCGAGCTTTCTCTTCTCTTCTTTTCTCCTCTCCTCTCTCTTCTCTTCTTTTCTCCTCTCTCTTCTCTTCTTTTCTCCTCTCCTCTCTTCTCCTCTCTTCTCTTCTCTTCTCTTCTCTTCTCTTCTCTTCTCTTCTCCTCTCTTCTCTCCTTTCCTCTCTTCTCCTCTCCTCTGCTCTCCTTCCCCTTTTCCACCTCTCTGCCTCCCTCACTTTCTCCCTTAATCCCCTCCTCCTTTTTTTTCTTTTCTTTTTTTGACCTTTACAAAGATCTGGAAACCCACCTTGTGTGGCAATCATTTCACCCAGGGTGATCGAAAGCTGAAAGCGTTAACTTTTGCAATTGTTTGCTCATTTCGTTATCTTTAAATAAGTGCTGAGATGAAATGGTATCTTGTTATTTTCCTCCAAACAGTTTCGTTGTTGAACACAATCACCTGCCTTGTAAAGTCATAGGCTGTTAGTGGGGTGGTTGGTGGTGGTGGTGTGTGTTTCTCTTATAAAAGTAAGAAACCAGATACGGGAAGCACCAGAGAGGAACCCAGGACTTTCAAATCTAGGCTTCTCCCCTTGTTGGGTTTGCTTTGGCAGCTTGCCTTTCCACAGAGCCTCTCCCGCGCGATGCAAATTATTAAAAAGAGGAGCGTGGGCCGCAGCCAAACTGTGAAGCGAACATAGTCCTAAAGCCTACCTGGTGCCCTGCTTTGCTTTGCTTTTTTTTCCTTCCTTTCTTTTTTTTTTTTTTTTCAAATTAGGGGATAGGATGGGGCATATAAGGGTGGGAGAATCAGTGAACTTTACGAAATGCCCAAAAAGTGGGTGAGGGCAAAATGTTACTTGGGATAATGTGCAAGTAAGTGTGCCTGCGACATGTCCAAGCCAGAAACTGGACAGCATTCTTGTCCCTTGGAGGCTGGGGACCAAGGGCTTACTCTCTGGTGCCTCCTAACGGTAACCTGAACGTATGTTTTACTTTCCCGTACTACTCTGAAGACCCAGTATCAGCTAGGGAATCTTCCTCCCCGCCCCCCCCCCTTCCTTCCTATCGTCCTTCCTTCCGGGAAGCAAATTAATCATTTCCCCAAAATCATTTTCTAAAAGCAAGAATGTTCCCACCTAAAATTGCCTCTCCAAAACCGACTAACACATGTCATCTTCCTTCTCTGAGGGGGCTATAAAGGATTGTTTTGCCTACCTGAGCTTTCTTCTGCTTCTCTCAAACTCTGGGGCAGGAGTAGGGGGTGGGGGGGGGGTGGAGAATGATTGGGAAATTGCAGATGTTGACACCAACTCATTATAATGCAATTTAACGAGGGGGGCTCATTTTAGGCTCTGTTAGGGAGCGACGTGGTACGGGAAGGAGACCCCCCCATACCTCTTTAAGAATTTGGTAGATAAAGGTTAATCTTGGGCTGAATGATAGTGCTGTGATTGACAAGAGAAAAGGTGTTGAGGGCAGGTCTAGCTGTCTTATTTACAGCCCACTGCTTGCTATAGCGCCTTTGTTAGGACTCGAAAGCTAATTTCGTGCTGATCAAAAGCACCACCGAGTTAAAGGACTGGTAATGACTGCTAATTTCATTTCAGCCTCATACATCCCCAACTGCTGTAATTAAAGACGTGCGATTTAAATACAGGTGAAGGGTAGGTTGGTGGGTTGTGTGTGGGGTTTTTTTTTTAAGTTGAGGGAAAAGGGGGGTACCATTTCTATTTCGTTGTGACTTCCCTTCTCTGCTCATGAAGTGGGGGTTTCCAGCCTGGGGGTAAGAACTGTCTGCCCTGCACTGCCTTGGAAGAGGAGATGCTGGCAAAAGGCTGTAGCACAGAAAACAAGGCTCCTGAACCTGGGGTTCCACGCCATACCCTAGAACCTAGTTACCTGCTACGAGCTAGTTACCTGAGGCTCTAATTACTTATGAGGAAGGGCCGTCTGAACGGATTTCAAACTTGGACGAGGGATCGGTAGGGACCAAACTGTGGTTGGTTTGGTAGGGACCCCTCTAAGCGCCGCCAGAAAGCTCAGGTTTCGAACGCGCAGCCGGGGATGTGTGGGCGGGCACCCAAAGCGCGCCACCTGCTCCCCTAATGGCACTCGGGCTTTTGGGGGGAAACATCAAGTCATGAAAATTCGACGTGTTCGTAGTTGGCTAAGAGATACTTTTCCTCTACTCAAAAAAAAATGTATTTAATCTTTTTTATTCATAAAGTCTAGAACCCTCGCTTTGGAAAGACCCTGAAAGGGAGAGATTGGCTCTCCTTGGACTATAGCTCACGACTCCGACAGTCCGTTCTTAGCGCGTTTGTCGCGGGCGCCCCCTTTTGGACACAAGGGGAACTGCGTCGGGGTGGGTGGTGGGGAGGGGCTGCTTGGAACCTGCTTTCCGTTTACTGGAAGCTCTTGGGAGCCTTTTCCCCACACCCCCAGTCCTCTCTCCAAAAAGTGGAAGGAGAAGCGAAAGGAGGGAAATGTTGGTGTCCTTGTAAAAATGGAGGAAGAATGACAGAGCCCAATTCCTTGTCTTCTCACCCCAAAAGATTGGATTGTGGGGTGCAGGTGTGAAAGAGTAATCTGTGGTTTAGAAACTCGAGGAAAAGCAGGGGAAAGGAGAACCGATACTCTGCTGGGACAATAAAACCTTTAAAAAAGAGTCAACGTCTTGGAGACTGAAAGAGCAGGCAGACTTGACCCACAAGGGTGGGGACCCTTCAGTGGCAGGGCCCAGAGTGCTCTTGGAGTCTTTCGGCGCACATATGACAGATGGGAATCACCATTGTCCAGTGTAGTCCTCCCCATTATTTCCCGAAAGCAATTAAAAGGGTGAGAACCGATCTGGACCCTCCCTCGTTTTCCTTCGCCCTCTGGAGCCAAAGGCAACACTTTTTCAAACTCTGGGTCCCCTAGGTCCCACCTGCCCTTTGGTCTTCTGGTCTCTCGGGTGCTCTTCTGCAGCCTAAGATCACTTTCCTTTCACTTTACGATTAATGCGCCCGCATTCCAAACCACCGTCTGGGAAGAGAGCGGGAAGGAGGAAAGAAGGGGACATTTTGAAAAAGCTTTCCCAAACAACTCACCTGGCTGCTACCTAGATAAGACCTCAGGCAAAACAGTAACATCTCTCAGAAAGACTCTGGAGATTATCGCAAACCCCTCCGAATTTTTTCATGAGGTTTTTTGTTTTGGTTTTTTAATTACCGGGCAACTGTCTATAATGACCACTATAGGTGGTGTTGCTTCCATTCCCCATTGGTTAGGGTGTGCGCATTCTGAAACAGTCTTCAGGTTCTCTAATTTAGAATAAGAGGAGATGTAGGCTTTTCATTTTTTTTTTCAAAAGCCATTCTCTCTAAAAGGAGTAAACTTCCTTCTTGAGCCTGACAAAATTGATATTTTCTATGACTCCAGTTTGGGTGGAAGTAAGGAAGGTACAGATATTTTTAGATATAGTTGATTTTACATGAGATCCCTCTCTCCTGGATTCTCTCATTTAAAAAAAAAGAAAACCTGTAAACTTGTTTTGGAATTGGAATCTGGTGCTTGAACACCTTGATTGAAGTTTGGGGCTGAGTCATTGTCAAAGAATTCTATTCTAAAGGACAACTCAACTGCATTCTCAAAGCCCAAGCAGCTCCATCCGATCCCTGTGTACACTGCTGCCCTACTCTCCTGCTCTGCTGCTTTGAATCATGAAAGACGGAGAAAGGGAAGAGAGAAGGGAAAAGGAAAAGTTAAAAGTGAAAGGTAGCAAAGAAAAGGAAAAGAGAGGAGAGAAGAGACAAAGGGAAAAGGGGACCAGAATGAAATGTGTAACTTAGTAATGGACTGGAAGGCCTCTTGCATCAGTTAGCTGATCACTAATCAAGAACATTTCTCAGAGAGACTTCAAAAGGGTTTGTGGACCTCGGGGAAGCTATAGGTAGCAGGTGACAAAGATATCCAGAAAATGTACGTGTTTGCTGCTCCTGAGGGGAGGAGAAAATAAGGAAAGGCCTAGTGGATAGGAACTAGGGGAGAAAGAGTCAGAAATAAAGACAGAGTTTAGAAGAGAAACTTCTTCACTCTTTACTCCCAACCCACACTTAGAAACATCCCTGCCCAGAATCTTAACAAAGTGGAGATTCTCAGGGATGGGAAGCCATGGTGAGACTTCAGGGTAGGTACCTTTTCAGAGGTACCTGTTAGTCTCTTTGCTTTAAAATAGCACCCCTTTCTCTAGCATTTTGACAAGTGCTTTCTTTACAACCACCCTAGGCTGCTACTTGTTTCTATCTTTCTTTCTTTCTTTTCAAATTCCTGCTTGAGAAAAGTAGTTTGTCCTTCAGTAGCTAAGAGAATTCCCCATTAAATCAATTAAAACTGTCAGTTTCTAAACGTTTCTTAATTCTCCAGACCTCAAAGTACCCAGCCAGCCACCCTAACCAGAAGATCAGTTGGACTGGAGAAATCTTCCTCCCACTTCTCCCCTCACCCTCCCTCCCACCTTTTTTTTCCTCCTTTCTACTTTCCTCCACTCAACTCATCTCTTTTTGAGGTTACTGGGGACTCTTGTGCTTCCAGGCTGGTATTTTCTCCTAATTCATGGACTGACCCAGTCAGTTACTGAAAGTCTCTAAGGGTAGTATTCTCCATGCCCCATTCCCCTTTGACCTTGATGGTAGCAGGGTCTTCTCAGTGTGCTTCCTCCACCTAGGCAGCCTTCTTCCCAGTCCATCTGTCCTCCTTCCTTACGTCCCCCATCCCCTTCCTTTAAGCTGGCAAAAGCACCTGCAAAAGAATGGAAGTCAGCTGGTATCTTATCATGGGCCACTGTTTCTTGACAGTGATTCTAACAATACCCTCTCCAAACAGAGAAATAGAATTTTTTTTTCTATGACCTATAATCCTTCTTGGGGTTTAGCCTAAAAACCACCTTCTACTGTGGTACTACTATTCTCCAAATAGTGACTGGTAGTTGGGATAATGATTGAGAATGCTGTTAATGGTAATGGAGGACAACAAGGAGAATGGCCAGGTTTTCATACCATCCATTCTATTTTTTCTTTCTTTAAAAAACAAGAAAAACAAAACAAAACAACAAAACACAATCCATCCCATCAAAAAAAAAATCCCAATCCAGTGCTGGAGTAGAGAACTTCTAGCCAAGTTTACTGCCTCAGATGGAGGCCTCATCTTGGGGCCTTTGCTGGCAAAAGCAGGCTTAGGCTGGGGTGGGAGGAAGAAGGAAGAAGAAAGGAGAAAGGGGGAGGAGTGCAGCCATTGGTGATGCCCACAGGTTGACCTTCTCAAAACTGGTGTGGATGAGAGAAAGCTGAGTTTCTCAAGAAGCTCAGACTGGATTGGACTTCCTCAACTTTAATCCAGCCCATCTGATGGTGGCTTGAGTGTCAAAACAGTCTACTTCACTGGCCACTAGTAAGCCCACAGAGCTCCTGTCAATAATCTAGACTAGGACTAGGAGTTCAGATTGTCACTACAGATTAGCATAGTTTCTGAAGGACTCATTATAATCTATCATGTCAATGAGCTTCATATTGAAGCTGGGGAGAAGATGGGTTGATCCAGTGGGGCCAGCACAAGGAAGCTGAGGAAGGGAGGGGAAGAGGAGGATGGAGGGAAAGAAAGCTAGCATCCTAGATCCAGTGCCCCCTCTCTGCCCCCCCCCCAGCTTTGTGGATTATTTTGCTACATAAACTCCCACTAGAGAAGTGTTAGTCTTTGCTCTGAAGGGGTGCTGGAGGTGGAGGAGGGAGGGGAGGAAAAAATGGTTCTAGGTGCTAGGGTTCAGAGCTTAGATCTGAGCCTTGCTCCCCCCCACCCCTACATCCCTCCAAGGATGTGGAGAGTTTTGGGGGGAGGTCTGAGGCTATCAATGGCCAACCCTGGTTTGCTCCCACTGGAGGAGAGAGCCTTTGCTGGAGTCAGTTCTAGTGGATACTTGGGACAGATGTTCAAAGGTTGGAGGGCTGCTGCTTTGATCCTGGCTTTTTCTTCCTCCTTCAGTATTACAGTTTTTTCTCTTCCCTGTCCATTAAAGGAAGGAAAGCCTAGTCTTTCTCTTCCTTTCTTTGGGTTGCCTACAACCTCCTCAAGCCCCCTATCCTCCAACCCCAAACTAGGATCTTCTGTGTTCAGCAAGGGCAGAGATTTTCTAGGCCATTGTTTTCACTGAATCCTGCTCCAGCTTTCCCCAACCTTAAGCATGACTCCTTCACCCACCCTAGGGTGGCTGGCAGAAGTTGAGGAAAATACAGACTCTCTTTAATTCCGTCCAGCGCCAAAGGTGTTTAAGAAAAGAGTGAGATTGCTGTGTAATGAAACCTGCCAAGAGACCAAGAGACAGAGAACTCTACTTGGAGAGAAGCGCGGAGAAGGGGAAAAGATAAAATAAAGAATCAATCTCCAGGAGCCCTAGATCCAAGCCTGGCTTTCCCTGTTGTGGTCTATCATTGCTGCCCACAGGAGCCTTTGGCTGAGGGAGAGGGTAGTAATACTACTTTCTTGCCTTCCAAGCTCTCTTCACCCCCTCCCCGCTATTGGAACAAGAGCCTGGAGTAAAGAATTGGAAACAATTATAGTCTCCTCGGGGAAACCAGGGCACGAATACATTCCAGACAGCGGACAATCCACCAGGCTTCTCTAGTACACCACACCTGGGGTCTTCTCGAAGTGGACTCCGACAGGTGCTTGAAGGCCATTCCATGAAGGCTTCAGGGCGGGGTAGGAGAGATAAGGGATCCTCTGCTTTTCCTTTCTTCTCCCTGGTCCCCCCACCACCCCCACTTCCGGGAGTGGGGTAGGTGACGACCTGAGACACCAACCTCAGGGATAAGACATTTCAGGAAACTTGAAAACCCATTGGAGTCAACTCCCTTGTACATTTCATTGGGGTCCCTCAGGGGAAGTCGCTATTAAAAAAAACAATTACCCGCTTGCTTTAATAAGCAAACTCATTTCCACGGACATCAGCTGGTGTGCTGGAGTGGGGACAAATTCGTTCCACTGAAACTGCTGACAGGTTCTGGAGTGGGAATAGGAGTAGGAAGGTTGAGGGGTGATAGTATAGGTGTGTGTGTACTAGGCGTGGGAATGTTTGCAGTGTCTGCAGTACGTGCAGATATAGACACATATCCTTCTGTGGTACCTCTCTCTACCTTGGGATTTCGGGTGCACCAACACACAAGAGAACCCGAATTTACTAGTGTCTTCACAATCTGAAATGGCAGCCTAAAGGCCCTTAATATATTTGTGTTTTGGCACTCTGACTCTTTTTTTTTTTTTTTTTTGGAAAAAAATGTTTTTATTTCTTCAGAGAGAATTAAGATTAAAGAGAGAAAAGGAAGGCTGGCGGGAGAATGCAGAGCGAGAATGCATGTCTTCAAGGGTCCTTAGAGCTCTTGAGGGAAATGATTGAGTGAAATTGGGTCTAGGCTGAGAAAGCATTTGTTCGTTTTGTGGGCAAAGACACTTCTGCAAATTAAAAGCAAGATGCTTAAGGAACAGACGCGAGGGAGGGGGAAAAGATGATTAAGCAATTTTAAGTAGGTGAAGCCACACACACTCCTAGCTCCATCTTTCCTGGAAGTGAGAAAATGTTCACAGGTCACTCAACATAACGGGTGTTTAAATTACTGTGTCTCCCCTTCCCAAATCTGGGAAGTTAGGAAGAAATTTAATGGGAAGGGGCGTTAGGGAGAAGCCTCAATTATTTTGCAGAGTGGCCTATGAAAATCTGAATTCTTCTTTGGGGTCTGAAAGAAATGAAGTTCGATGAAAGTAAATTTAAAGTCCGCTGTTGCCTAGGACTTTACATATTCTCCTACTGTAGGCCGGCCGACGACTTGTTTTTGGTAGGAATGTGTGCCTCAGAGTTGAAGGAATGGTAGTTGACCGTGCCTTGACATTCGTCCCTATTGCCTTTATAAATCTGGAGTCCCAGCCTGTCTCAATTTCGTGGCCATGCTGCAATACTTTAGAATACCCCAAATGGGAGTGCGCCTCTTTGTTATGATTTTAAAACATACAAAGACAACAACCAAAAAACGAGCAGTAACAAACCACCTTTAGAAAGGAAAAGAAGTCAGGCCTGTGTGGTTCTTTTGTAATTTTTCAGTTCTCATATATTAAGGGGAAAGATT
The DNA here is from genome assembly GCF_900497805.2 of Vombatus ursinus. NCBI lineage: Eukaryota > Metazoa > Chordata > Mammalia > Diprotodontia > Vombatidae > Vombatus > Vombatus ursinus. The sequence goes on along the minus strand of NW_020954588.1, from coordinate 18,894,968 downwards.
TGAACCAACTCTACCCACCCAAATAGCCCCAGGCCTGGCCTGAATACAATTATTGTTCTTTTTTTTTTCCTCCTTTAAAAAAAAAAATTCAGGGGTCCGCTGCTTCTGTCAGTTGTCCTGAACTAGGTTACTAGTGATTTTCAGTTACTAGACTGGGAAATGAGGTAGAGGGAGGAAAAACCAATAAATCAACAAACATTTATTAAAAACCTACAGGGTCAGGCACTGTTCTAGGTGCGGGGATAAAAATAAAAAGAGTGAAACAATCCGTACTCTCAAAAAGGGGGTGGGGGGAGAAGGGCGAGTGGAACTTGGTTTGGCTAAGTTAGTTTTCACTCCGACCCCCAATCTATTTTCAGGTTCAGGACATTTTGTCTACCCTCTCCGAATTGTTCTCGTTCTCTCTCTCTCTCTCTCTCTCTCTCTCTCTCTCTCTCTCTCTCTCTCAAATTAAAACTTTTGGAGAATCCAGCTGACATTTCTGCGAAAATTAAGTTATCAAGCCAATGATTATTTCGCCGAGAGATAAAACTCTCCTGGTCCTCACTGTCAAATAGGGCCCCTTTCAGATTTTAATTACGAAATAAAATTAGTCTGCTCTTCCTCGGAAGGGTTTGCGCGTCGTTAAACAGAGCTCTCCCCCAATACTGGTGGTCGTCAAACTCTGCTAATTAGCAATGCTGAGAAATTCCAGTTAACAAGGACATTCTCCAAGACTGCGGGTTCCCTGCCGCTCGCCTTCATTTCCATAAGAAGATTAAGAGTGGAGGGGAGAGCTCTCAGATGCAGATGCAGAAACGAAGCGTCTCTTAACGAGCATCATAATAGTAAGATGCTAGGCTAGTTCTCACCTAATTACCGCAAGTTAAACCTCTATTTGCCGCTAGGGAGAAAAAATAGGTCTGCGGTTCTTTCGATGAACAAAATTGTTTGATAATTAGCTTTAGATATGCTACTGCTGCGGGGAGGGTGCAGGAGAAGGGAGTGGACACGCAGAAAAAAAAAATAAACTTAAATTAAGAAGTTAGATTTCCACTTACCACAAGAGGTTGTTTCTTTGGGGGATTCTAAAGGGCTTTTTACCTAGAGCCGGTCCCAGAACCAAAGGAAGGCAAAATATTCCAGGAGTCTCCGGTTCCTTCCCCGCCCCCCCAACCTTTTAAGCTGTCTAATCTAGCAATAAAAGTGTGGAAGAGTTATTTCCCATCCTTTGGAAGGTGGGGGAAGAGGGAAGGGAGGGAAAGGAGGGAAAGGGATATTTTTTTCCTGTTTCCTATAAGCGCTTTTCCGTCTCCATAAATTACACCAAAGACAACAAGTTAAAGGATCCCGGAATGAAGAGCCCTGTCTTAAGTCTCGTTCTCTTCCTGAGGAGTGCATGGAGGGTGGTTATTAGCGATGCAGCAGGCTAATAGGAAGGACTGTGGGACCCGGGCGCTTGCGCCAGCGTTTGGGGTTGGAGGTTATGAGTATTTAGGGCTGAGTGATGGCCGTGGGTTTCAATGGTGTGGCCAGGGATTCGATTTTGTAAATACACACGTCGTCAGAAGTCTAGTGGGAAAAGGGGTTTCCGCGCCCTTAGTGGCTCCTGATTTTCCCCAGCACGTTATTCTCACGCCTGAATGCCAGCGACAGTTAGTTGCATTGCGCGGATAAGTCAAACGCGCTTAATTAAAACAAAGCTGAAAATAAATGCAGCCAATGAGGACCCAATTGTGACGCATTTCTCCCCCCCACCCCCATTTATGTGATCAACGCAATTAGCTGAGGCCCAAGCCAGCCCCTTTCACCTCTTAAATACATTATTATAGAGTTCAGGCATAAATGCTTGCATCTGGTTATCGGAGGTGGGGGTGGGAAGGAATCTTCCGGCTGCCTCAGTTGAGTGAGCAAACCCTCCCTGTGGCCCCAACTCCCTATAGCCCATCCCGAGAAGCCCGGACCATAATGTACTCAGGTCTCCAAGGGCACCAGTTATCAGTTTCTTGCAATAAACCAACCCCACCCATGGCCACCCCCATTGCAGCCCACCTCCGGCCCAAACTTAATTAATCTGCGAGATTGGAGGAGGGAGGGGGAGAAAGGACCCGGGGGTGGAGGGATGATGTGATCAAGTGCACACACCCAGGAGAAGAGGTGTCCCTAATTTTCACCCTCCCTAGTTCTAGCCCAGGGATTAGACCGCCGTTAAGTAGTTGAGTAAATTGAATCAGACTCGTGCTCGCCTCTGAGGGACACACACCAATCTGTTGATAAAAATTACTTGTAATTAATTTTGCTTCTCACCACCCCACCCATCCCTCCTCTAGGGTGAAGATGAAGATTTCCTAACGTTTTTCTTTTTAAAATGATAAGCGCAATTCTCGGGGAAAACTCGCGCCAGTAGGGGGCGCACCAACCCCGTCCCTGAAACCCGTGGCGCAGAAAAGCCGGTGGCGGCCACCTCAGGCTGGGCTCCAGCTCCAGCTCCAGCTCCGGGCTCCCGCCGCCCCTCCCTTCGGCTCCGGCTTCCCCCCCCCCCCCCAACCGCCCTAATCATTCCTCTGGTCCTCCTTTGCCTGGTCTCTGGGTGCGTCTGAGTACCTCTCATTCCGTTTTAAAGCGGATAGTCCCGGGGGTCTCACATCCCCCTCCCCCTTTCAAAGGAGCCCCGGGCTTATAACTAACACCCAAACTTTAGAAATAAATAGGGAGTGTCCCTCTCTCCCTCCCCCACTTTCTTTGAAGGGATGGGATGGGTACTGCATTTAGAGGAATTCTGAAAGTGCCCCACACATCGATTTCTTGACTTACGCCTGCTC
>NW_020954588.1:18841735-18892157 GCF_900497805.2 Vombatus ursinus | reverse complement strand
GAGAGAGGGCAACGACTTCTCTTCCTCCTCAGTAATACGCACTTTTGCTGAGTGAATTAATGCAATGGATGGAACGTGGCCGGGATCTAGTGAAGGGCGAGGGACCGAAGGGGTTGGGGGTGGGTAGAGCGTTAAAGGAGAAAAAAAACAAATAACCCTGATGGTTTAAGTCCTTTATAAGCCACAAATAGCATGAGGTTGTTGCTTCTTTTTTTCCTTTGTAGTCAAGTGCATTTTAGTCACAAAGATCCCAACAAGAGAGTGGAAGGAAAGTTAGACCGGGCTTTGTTTGCCTGCGTGTAGTGACAAGAGAGACAAAACTACCTATTTGTAACGGACGTGCTCCCATTTCTCTACGCATTGAGCTCCCACCTATTGAAATCTTTACATCAGGACAATGGGAAAGCGGCTAAAATTACCCTCCTGGGTCCGCTGCGAGCAAAATTCCGGAGACCCTCCAGTCCAATCCCCCCCCCCCCCCCCCCCCCCCTTCTCGTCCTACCTCGTCTCCACTCCTTCCTCCCCTCCTCCTTTCGAGGTTTTTTGTCCACAGCCTGCTCCCTCGTCTCCCCTGTCCTGACCCTGGATGGGTCTGGCAGACCTCACCCCACCCTGACCTCCCGGCCCCGGGGAGCCCAGTCCCAAGCGAATTACTGAGCCAAAAGAAGAAGGGAGAGCGTGGTGCAGACTTTGGGGGAGTGAGCGACAGGACAAAAGGAAAGGGTGATAAAGTTTGGGTTGTGGGAACTGTGTTTGAGGCGCTTGAAAAACATAGCACGTTAGAACTCGGGAGTTGTGTTCTTTTGGATCCCAATTCTCTGGGTCTGAACTGAAGGAACGTTAATCTAACTCCTTTCTTCCTCCTCCCTCCTCCTCCTGTTTCCTTCTTTCTGTCTCCCTCTTCTCTCCCTCCCCCTTCGTTTATTAGAGTTATGCTTCCCCCTACTCCTTATTTGAAAGGGACACACTGAAATTCTTCTGATAGACTTAAGAGAAAGGAGAAGGGAAGAGAATGAGGAATATGGGGCTAGGGTTTGTGGGTTTGGTTTTTTTTTGTTTTGTTTTTGCTTTTCCTCACTGTTTGAATGGATTAAGGACTGGGCGGGTGGGGGCGGGGCGGGGCCATAGCCAGGGGAAGAGGGGGAGGGGGGAGGAGGAGCAGGAGGAGAATGAATTAGATATGAGATACCTACAATTTCTTAATAACAAAGCCTATATAGGAAGAAAAGGGGTGTCCCTGCAAGGAGGGATACATTGGCCTGAAACTTGCAGTAACGAGCTTACAAATATTTTCTAAACAAGGAAGGAAAGTGAGAGCGAAGTCTTGGGAATACTACTTCCCCAGCTCCTTTGCAGAAACTACAGTGAGATGAAAAAGACCAAAGAGAAAGCGAGTTAGAGGGACAAAATTGGAGTGGGGGTGGGGACGATGGAGGAGGGGAACCTGTAGCCTGGTGGGATTTGCAGCTAATTCTCTCGGTAGTTCTGAGGAAGGTGTCAACTAGGGGAGAAAAAACAAGGGTGTCATAGAGAACACATCTCTCTGACCCTTTTCTGAAATACTGATGGGAGACTTGCATTAAGTTGCCCCTCCACCCCATAACTACTCAATCTCCTCCTTCATCCAACCCTCAATTACCCCAAATCAATACCAAGTTGGAAGGGGGAAAAAACCCTAGGCAGCCACTATGCTGTTTACCCTCTTCCTCCGAAAAGGCGTGTGGTGTGACCTGTTGCAGCGAGAGGGATACAAAGGTTTCTTAGTGGCTGACTGGCTGGCGGTGGGACCCGCCTCCCCCTCCCCCAGGGCCGCGGAAGACTCCGCGGCGCGGCAGGCCCCGCCCCCTTTCATGCAAAACCAGCCGGAGAGGCTTGTCCTGTGTGGAGGAGCCCGAGCACGCTGATTGGTCCGGGGAAACCCATTTATTCCCTGACAGCCCCCATCACATGGATGGTTGTCTATTAACTTGTTCAAAAAAGTCTCAGGAGTTGTCAAGGCGGAGAAGAGAGTGTTTGCAAAAGGGGGGAAAGTAGTTTGCTGCCTCTTTAAGACTCGGAGGAGAGAGAACAAGCGAGGAGAGAAGGAGAGCGAGAAAGAAAGAGAAGAAGAGAGAGAGGGGGAGAGAGAAAGAAGTTTTGAGCCCCGGGCTCAAAGGACCGTTTCACCAAATAATAATAACAATAATAACAGCGGCGGCGGCGGCGGCGACAGCAGCTGCAGAAGCCAGTGGAGGAGTTTTTCTTCCTGATCCTGCTTCCAGTTCGTCTCCTTGCTCTGCGTTTTTCATCGCTCCTCATCTTATTTGGTTGGAGGCGCGCGCTCGCGACCCCCTCCCACCCTTCTCCTCCTCCCCTCCTCCCCTCCCCCCGCCCTCGGGCCCCCCGAAAAGTCTCGCCGGCCCGTCCGGGACGCCCGAGGCCGGCCCGGGGAGGTCGGGGGCCCGCGGAGCGCGCGATCCAAGCAGCGGCGCGATGTACAACATGCTGGAGACAGACCTCAAGCCTCCCGGCTCTCAGCAAACTTCGGGGGGCGGTGGCGGCGGCGGCGGCGGCGGCGGCGGCGGTGGCGGCGGTGGCGGCGGCGGTCCTAACTCCACGTCGGCGGGCGGCACGAACCAGAAGAACAGCCCGGACCGCGTAAAGCGGCCCATGAACGCCTTCATGGTGTGGTCCCGCGGGCAACGGCGCAAGATGGCCCAGGAGAACCCCAAGATGCACAACTCGGAGATCAGCAAGCGGCTGGGCGCCGAGTGGAAGCTGCTGTCCGAGGCCGAGAAGCGGCCCTTCATCGACGAGGCCAAGCGGCTGCGCGCCTTGCACATGAAGGAGCACCCGGACTACAAGTACCGGCCGCGCCGGAAAACCAAGACGCTGCTCAAGAAGGACAAATACACGCTGCCCGGCGGCCTGCTGGCTCCCGGCGGCAACAGCATGGGCGGCGGCGTCGGCGTCGGGGCCGGCGGCCTGGGCGGTGGCGTCAACCAGCGCATGGACAGCTACGCGCACATGAACGGCTGGAGCAACGGCGGCTACGGCATGATGCAGGAGCAGCTGGGCTACCCGCAGCACCCGGGTCTCAACGCGCACAACGCGGCGGCGGCGGCGGCCGCGGCCGCCGCGGCCGCCCAGATGCAGCCCATGCACCGCTACGACGTGAGCGCTCTGCAGTACAACTCCATGACGAGCTCGCAGACTTACATGAACGGCTCGCCCACCTACAGCAGCATGGCGTACTCGCAGCAGGCCGCCCCCGGCGGCGGCGCTGGCGGAGGCGGCGGCGGCGCCATGGCCCTGGGCTCCATGGGCTCCGTGGTCAAGTCGGAGGCCAGCTCCAGCCCCCCCGTGGTCACCTCGTCGTCGCACTCCAGGGCGCCCTGCCAGGCCGGGGACCTGCGGGACATGATCAGCATGTACCTGCCCGGCGCCGAGGTGCCCGAGCCCGCGGCGCCCAGCAGACTTCATATGTCCCAGCACTACCAGGGCGCGCCGGTGCCGGGCACGGCCATCAACGGCACTCTGCCCCTGTCGCACATGTGAACCCCGGAGCTCGGCAGGGCAGGAACTTTGTTTTTTTTTTAAGGAAAAGGAAAAAAAAAAAGACACAAAGAGACTGTATGGCATAGAGAAAGGGGCCCACCGCACCACGGGATGGGAGGGGGTGGAAATTCCCCACCATCTACAGCAATGACAACTGCAAAGAACTTCACACACACACACACACACACACACATACACATACATACACACACACACACACGACAAAACAAAAACCCAACAACTACCGCAACGCCAAGAAGAAAACTTTTATTGAGAGATTCCGGACTTCTTTTTGGGGGGACTATTTTTGTACAGAGAACTTGGGGGAGGGGGAGACAAAGGGGGGCTTGTATAGATCTCTGAAGGGAAGAAAACTACACAAAACTTCTTAAAAAGTTCTAGCGTGGACGGTAGGAGCTTTGCAGAAAGTTGCAAAAGTCTTTACCCATAATATTTAGAGCTAGTCTCCAAGTGACGACGAAAAAAAATGTTTTAATATTTGCAAGCAACTTTTGTACAGTATTTATCGAGATAAACATGGCAATCAAAATGTCCATTGTTTCTAATCTGAAAATTTGCCAATATTTTTCAAGAGTCTTCTTGCAGAATTTCCTATCACTGCAACTGGGATTTGGGGCAGTTGCAAACAAGAGAGGAGGGAATTAATTTCAATTTGGACATTTTAATTGTTTAGAAATCGTACAAAAGGAGAAAAAAAGGTTAGGATACTTGCAAAAAACCATTTCCATGGTTTTCTATAAAAGGGCAAAAGTTTAGGTTGTACTCATTTTTTTTTTTTTTACTTATTGTTATAAAAAAAAAAAGCAAAAGCTGGCCCCTCCATACAGGCTGCCACGGCTGGTAATTTATAATAGCATTTATTTCCAAACTTTTCCTTCTGTTTCAATTTGAACACAAATTAAAAAACAAAAACAGCGAGAGCGACCTGAAATTACTGTGTTTGAAATATTTTCTTATGGTTTGTAATATTTCTGTAAATTTATTGTGATATTTACGGTTTTTTTTTCCTCCCTCATTTTTGGTAGTTGTATTTTAAAAACTCGGCTGACCCTGTGTTTCTTTAAACCAGTCTGCCGAGTGTCCATGTACATATATTTGAACTAATCCCGTCCTTATAACAGGTACATTTTCAACTTAAGTTTTTATTCCATTATGCACAGTTTGAGATAATAAATTTTTGAAATATGGACACTGAAATTCCATTTGCGTCTTGGATTTCTTTGGAGAAGACAATGGCGTTGTCTGGCAGTGCCTGGGGGAACTAAAATGCCAGGCTCCTTAGAATGGCCTTAGCAAAAAAATACAAAATAGATTCGAGGTGTCCGCTGCTGGGCACCAGGTCTGCAAATGCAAAATAGCCAGTAAATAAGGGAGTTCAATGCTTAGCTAATTGAATATGGAATCTGGACCACCTTGCGAGGTGTCCGTTTTTGTTTTTGATTTTTCTTTTTTGGTGGGGGGGGGGCTGGTAAAGCAGGACCTTCCACTGACCTGGACCTTTGTAAAGTCAGGTCTCCATCTTTAAGCAGATGATGGGGTGATGGGAGGACGTGTGCGCTTTTACTGATTTAGAACACTTGTTGCAGATAACGAGAGGACAGACGGGCTTACCCTGCCTCTCTGCCTGACAAGCAGCCTCAGACTATGGATTTGGGTGTAGGACGTGAGGCATGCTGGAAGGGGAGATTTGTCAGTATTCCGGAAGACTGGCTGGAGGTGATGGGCCCAAAGGCAGAAGCTGGGCGGGCTGTGTTGGGCTGTGTTTGTTTTGTTTGAACCTAGTTCACGGTGCACTGGTCTTTGGGAAGTTGAAGTATATTTACAGGGACAAATGGTGTCTCTTTGTGTCAGAATAATTGCAAACTGGATGTTGAAAGTGCTGATGTGTGTGTTGGGGGGGAGGGTGTCTCTGGCCCTGCTATTGTCTGAGAGAAACCAGTGGTTTGTTTCTTTTGTTTGGAATTCCATAAACTTTCTCCTCTTTCCCCTCATAGAGAGGAGAGGCCAGAGAGGACCAGTTGTAGACCGCGCCTCTTATCACAGCTGGGGTTTTTATTTATTTTTCTTTCTCTCGCTCTTTCTATTTCCCTCTCTATCTTTATCCGGATTCTTAAATTGCCAGCGCGGGTCGGAGACTGTAGCCCCAATTCGGATAGTGTCTCCTCCAGCCAAGGAGCATCCAGCTTCCGCCATATGAAGGAAGAAACCAGCCGTCTCTGAGGTAGATGCTTTGCTCTGTCGGGTCTGTGTAAGTAATCACGTTTAGCATTGCAATAGTTGGTGCCCCTGGTGCCGGTGTCAATACTTTGCTGTGCCCTAGAGCTGGCAGAGAATGGTCCTGGGCCCCGTTGCAAGGGGAGCAGAGGAGAAGGTCCCTGGGCCCTGGAATTGTTGAGGACAAGATGCCGCCGAGCCTCTTCTGCCTGGGGCTTTGGGGTAGTGAAATGCTAGATAGGACTTCCCAGCCACGTGTGCCCCAAACTTATCAAGATTAAGGTCACCGAGGAAAAAAGCGTGCGGAACGAATATGACCCTTCCCTTGCCCGTTTGTGCTACTTAATTTTTTTTTTTTTAAGAGTGGCTTCCTTTAACAACTTCTTAAAACAGCTACCCGTGTGCTCCCGGGGAGCCGGTGTTGGGGAACTGTTTCAGCTGGGTCTCCAACTGAGCTCCAAAATGCGGACTATTATTGAGATTTGAGGTGTGTGCAGCTGGTAGCATTGCACCTTGTTAGTTGCAAAGCAAACTTGTCTCCAGAAGTCAGGGCTCTTAATGGCACTGTCTAGTTGGCGGAGAATGCTGGCTGCCGGTGGCCGATGTAAATGCATCTTGTGGGGTGCCCGATTTTTCCCCCCTTTGAAGGCCCAAGCTGAAAAGTTAAAAGCTAGCAGTCAGGCTCTGGGTTTGAGCTATCCCTCTCGCCATGGACATATTTTAGGGTTCGGATGTGCACCCTTTTGTGAGTTTCTTGTACTTTCAGGACAATGCTGTACTAGGGCAGACATTATTATTCCAGTTCCCTTACCATGGGCGAAGCATTTTTTTTTCTAATTAATGCAGAGACTCTGAAAGAATTTCTCGGAGCTGCCCGGCTTTTGTAATGCATATAGGATTATTCACGTGGTGATGAGCACGTTAGCCTGCCCTTGCTGGCACATATGAATAAAAGAAAAGTTTGAATAAAGATCCAAACGATCTTGCCATCCATCAAGGAAACAAGATGCAAGAGATTTGAACCCGGAGTCGGCATTTTTTAAATAAAAGGGGAAGTTTAAAAAAATTCATTAATATGTGCGTATGTATTGTATACATGTATATATATATATACATATATATTTGTATGTGTATGCTGTAGTTCACTTAAAAAAAAAAAAACAAGCACTTAAACAGGAGACACAACCCTAAGCTGCTTACTGACGCCTGCGACTTTTTGTTGACGAATTACCGGGGTTCAGCTATTTTGAATGAAAAGGAGAGCTTGGGGTAGGGGGAACAGAAAAGAATTTTGCAAGGTTGGACTAGATGAAGTGATTGTCCCTTGTCTGCCAAAAACAACAATAAATGTCTCCTCTCCAAAGGCTTGTCCTTGAACTGAGAGAAGCTAAAAGTCTTTTGTATGACAATTTGAATTCTCTCTTCTTTAAAAAAAAATTATAATCACCATCCAGAAAAAAAAAAAGTCAGGGATGGATTTCAATTTTCAGTTCCTCGGGTTAAATGGCTAAGAGATGTGAGATTTCATAACTATTAGTTGGGGATATTTATTTTCTTTAATTGAAATCTATGATTTTCTACGAGGCAAGATGGGGTTAGGGAATCTTACTTGCACTGGCTATCTCTTCAGGTTTGAAGTTGCGCAGATTTACCTACCCCAAGAAAGAGGGGAATGGAGTTGGTGCAAGGTGGAATCTGGTCTGGGATGCTCACTCAGTTTCTGAGCAAGGGACTGGATTTAATGTTGTCACTAACCTCCTACCCGGGAGCCCCTCTGAACCTAGGATAACACCATACTTTCCCCTGTGAACATTTCTTTTTTTTTTTCTTGCCCCCAAGCGTCCTTTAAAGACAGGGTGTTAAAATATTTTGTTGAACTGGAGAGGTAGATTAGCAGGGTTTCTTGCCAAGGCTGGGAAGCTGGTGTTACAGGCCGTCCCAGGGGGACCCGGCTCACATTAACTGCGAAATGCGTATTTGACAAGGGCTCATTCTGAGGTATTATTACTTCGAACTGGTCCCTACTGGACTTTCCGAGGGGTCAGAGAGCAGCGCTGCAATTAATTATTTAGCCTGCTCCCAGATTTGCTTGTAATCGTTGAACTTATTTCGAGAACTGACACATGCTTCCAGGCGGGGATCTCTGGAGGCTCTTGTTTTCTAGGCAGCCATGCAACCCAGGCCCTGACAGCCCAGGGCTAAGCTGGCCTTTTTTTTTTGCATCTAATTTGTTCCTGAGCTAGGGTGCAGTGCTGGGCTCCTCTTCTCGGGTCCAATTCCTACCGCCAGTGGGGAGAGAATTCCGCGGGGAGAACCTGGCAGCCTCCTTCCAGATTTTGAGAGGGACAGAGGAGGAGGAATGGGGACCAGAGACAGGACGGGGAGGTGAGGGTTGGAGGACCCTAGAGATCCTGCAGATGGGGGAATGGAGTGTGGGGGGGGGGGGGTCTCCAAGGCTACTGTCTAGTTGCCGAGTAGTGCAGACCTGCTTTCTTCTGCTCCCTTCTAATTGCCAAACTAGGGTCTGGCCGGTATTTAGGGTGCTCAGAAAAACCAGGAGAGTGAGATTAGAAAACAATAATATATGTTGAATGAGTAAGAGATAAGCTGTGAGAGGTGGCCGCGGGGGGGGGGGGGCGCAAAACCGTAATTACAAACCCAATTCATTCAGCTTTTCAGGACTTTTGTTGTGGGAGCGCCATTGACGGCTTTCGAGCTGCCACTTTTCTTACATTAAAAAGGAGAGCTCAGCGCCTCAGGGGGACCAGCCGCCCGAACCGCTTAACTGCACGGTGATGGGGTCCTCATTTGGAGCCTTTACAAGGGGGAAATTAAACAGACCCTTTGTACGCTCCCGGGTTTACTTTTCAATTGCTGACAGTTTATAGCTAACTGCACGGAGATGGGGGTTTGATTGTGTAGAGATCGCCTGCTAGTTAGTGCCACAGCTATTTTTTTTCTGCACCACTTATTTGTTTATTTATCCATTCATTTATTTATCTCGCTATCTGCTGTAATTTAAGAAGCGTCTGTCTTCCCTTCCCACTCCCCACACCACATCACCATTTCCCCAGCTCTCCCTCGAGTCTGGGGAATTTCAAGAGGTGGCCAGCCACATTTTGCTTTTAAAGAACAGGTACACTCTTCGAGCAGATACAACAGAGAAGTGAGCTCTCCTCCCCCCTCCCCTTCCCGCTCCTCTTCCACCCCCAGGTGTCCCAAGTTAAAAAAAAAAATCCTTTGGGTCTTCCTCCTGAATTTCTTTACAATGGAATTAAAATGAGAGCCTCCAGAGCTCCCTTAAGGCCCCTGGGATTGGGAGTGAGGGGTGGACGTGGGGGGGGGGGAGCAGGGAACCATGCATCCTGTCCTCCCACTTCTGTGGGGTTGGTAGTTCAGATGACTAGGCCTGCTTGAGCCAGACCGAATAGAATACTTAGCCTGTATGAGTTCCCAACCTACATTACCTATTCTTTACCTTTGCTTGGGTAGAGTGTCCCTGTATAAGCTGTTGGGGGAGAAAGATGCCCAGAGAGGTGCTCCTTAAAGGTAGTGAGTGAGTAACCTGGCAAAATGAAATGAAGTGGGAGATGGAAAGGTTTCTCTCTTATGCCTGACTGCCTGTCTTCCTTCCTGGGCAGTTTGGAAATACCCACAGCTGATCTGGAATTTCCATTGGTTTCAGGAGGGAAAACTTTTACAACTTTTTTGAAGGCACAAGACAAGGAAAGAGACCACTCTTTCTTTCTCCCCACCTCTATGTTTCATTTCTAATCTCTGTCCCTCTCAGGTCCATCAAATGGGTTTGCTTTCAGTTTTCAGTCTGCTGAGATAATTCTTAACATAGATCATTTAAGATATGATGGGGGTTTTTTTTAGTGATTCAAAGTTTTTTCCCTTAGGTATGAAGCAGGTGGGGGCTGGGGACAGGTGAAGCTAAGCTTTTAGGTAGGGCTTTATGGAACCATCTTCTGTCCAAACACATTTTCTCAGTTTGTGGACTTGCTGCCTTTAATAATCCTGAACTCCTGGTCCTTAGGTTCTTTTCAAACTAAACAAAATATAAGAGCCCCTTCCCTTGAGAGGGACACTAAGACATTAGATGTCTGGATTTTGAAGCATTGCTTGTGACACCAAGGGCCTCTTGGGTTTTCAGATGTTACTTAATCTGATGATATTATTGATCTGCACCACGACTGCCTTGTTTTTAGAGTAGCATTGGGATGGGTAGAGATGCTTAGCAGCTCTAAGCCAGCAAACTTGCTAGTGTGGTGTTGTCCCTTCTCTCTGGGCCTCAGCCTACACAGTACCAATCCCTGCCCTCTCATCCACCTACCAGGTGAGGGAAAGCCATTCTTAGAAGGTGTGTTTTAAAGCCAGATTCATTCCTTTGCTGTTAGCCTGGCTACTTGTCCCAGATATCACTGGCCCTGACAACTAGGTAAAGGGGTTTCCCGTGATTTTCCAAGCTCGCTCCACCTCATCTCCATAGGCTTGGGTGTACAATGTGCTCCCTGAGGCAGCCTAGCCCCTTAAATTGTGTTGCCCTAAGACAAATTCTATATTTAGCATTTACCCTAGAGACTGCAGCCCCAGGATCTGGGAAAGGGGAAGGAATTATTGACTGGGAGGCCCCCAATAAGGTCTAGGCTTCCTAGGGATGAGGGCCTCTTTGGTCATAGCCCAGTGATATCTTTCCCCCTCCCTTGAGCTGTCCCCTCTTGCTGGCATTCTGATCCCCCAGATCTGTGGTGGTTGCTGTCAGGGACAGAAGCAGGAAAGGACGAAACTTGAATTGGGGTATGCACAGTGACTTTTTTCTACATTTTTATTCTTCTAAGGTGTTAATGAAAATCTTTTCGTTACTGAACTCCGAGTATTCTGAGCTTTGGAACCAAGAGCAAGGGCCTGTTTAGAATAAGGGTCTTGAAAAATCCTTATTGGCCCTCCTATAAGTAGGGCTGGAAAGCAGAGAGGCTGCTGACTCCTGCCTGCCCTTCCTGGGGTTCAGTGGAAAAGGGAGGCTCCTAGGGGATTTTCCTCTTTCATTCTTGTTCCCCAGGACTGAAAGCCTAGCCAGGTGGTCCCCGAGAGTGGCTGTTAGCTCAGGTGCTCAGGACACCTTGCTACCACCTGCCTCCTCCCCTGCCCTAGATCCCGGAGGCCCCGATCAAAGACTAGCCCAGCTTAGACACCTTCCCCTCTCTTCCTTCAGCCTTTTCTCTCTTTCCTCCTGCTATTCCCAGCCACGGGGCTGACCTCTTATGGACTCCTTCCACTCCCCCCACCCCAGGTTACCCAGCAAACTTGGTCTTCTTCGGGCAGGATGCCTGACCCGCGGCGCTGGGGAGAGGGGAAGGAGGTAGGGGAGGGGCCGCCCCCGCCAGCCCAAGACCGAGAAATAATGAACGCATTACAAGGAGGCTAGGCGAATTGGGCAGAAGGCCCTTATCGCGGGCGGCCAGGCCCCGCACAGCCCCAGCTTCCCCTCCGCCCCGCCTCGGGCCGTGACGTCACCGGCGCGGCCTGACGGCGGCCAGCGAGTTATGGAATTCTTAATTTTAGCTAACACAACAACAACGAAATAGAGCTGGCTGCCTGGGAAAGCGAGTATGGCCTCACTGCCACAACTCCGCGCCCTCCGCTTGGGTCGCTCTCCAGCAGAGGAGGCTCGGAGACTCAAACAGCCACGAGCCACCTAGACCCATGCAACCACTCTCTCACATTCACACTCACCAAGTATCCACTGAGACAACCGCAAGTCGTCTTCCAAGCTGCACTGATCAACATCGTCCTCGGTGCATTTGGAACTTGTTGTGGGCTCTGTTTGGGTGGCTTTATGTTTTTGTTTACGTCTGCTTTGTTTGGAGACGCCCAACAAATTGGGGAGGGGGGAGATTCTTTAAGAACAGAAAAACACTGTTATGTCTGCTGTGGGTGTTGGGGAGGTGGCTGTAAGGACTCCAGCGGTGGAGTTTTCTAAGTGTAAAGGCTTAGAGGGCTCCTGTTTGTGCTGGATTTGAGAGCAGGCTGTTGGATCTCTGCATTGCCCATCCACCTACCTCGTCCCCTCCTCCTCTCCAGATTTCTGTAACTTTTTTTGTAATTGTCTTTTAGGAGAGAGAGAGTGTGTCTATGTATAGGGAGAAAGGAAAGCCATTTAATGAAACCAGGTTAGCTAGCAATTGAAATATTTTTGACAAGAGGTAAATCAGAAACGGGGAGAGGGTTGGAGAAATGTTATGAGGAGATGAAATGAACCTTGCTTACCACCACTACCACCCCTTTAGTTTTCTTTATCAAGAAAATTAAAGTGTTTTTAATTCAGAGTATACTGAGAAGGCTCTTGAAATCTCTGCCCTGTACTTTGAGAACTTCGAGAGACGAGCAGAATTGGTAATGATGCGGTGTGAACGTGGGTGCGAGTGCTTCATTCTGAATACAGTTCAAGTTGCCAGGGGTTCACATGCAGGTCGGTTGGAGTATCACAGTCAAAGGCCCAAAGCTGGTCTTATTACGTAAGGCTTCTGCTTTACTGAAACTGCAAAATCCCAGGGCAAGTTTTTCCCTTCTCTTTTCTAACCTCCCCCTTTCTCCTCCCCCTCCTCCTCCCAGGGAAGAAGCAGCATCCTTAAAAGACCAGTTTCCCCGATGGGATTTTGTTTATCTTAACTCCAGTAGAGCTGGGTGCACTGGCTCATCAACTATTATTTTCTTTTCTTTCTCAAACACTCCAACCACTTTTCAGTGTTAAATGGGTGCCCAGACATCCTGGAATCCAAGATGGCAAAAATCACCCTGGAGCATATGGGGCCTGCCATAATTGTGAGGAAATTGTTTTAAATGTTTCGATAACACTTCAGCGGAAGAACTATCCCTCCGCCTTCCTCCCCCCATTAGCAAGCTGGTTCCCTAGTAGGAATCTAGCAGAAATTATAAATGCCCTTCAAGCCTCCACTGACGATGGCATAAATCAGGTGCTTCCCCCCTCTTCCCCTACACCCATCCAGAGCCCAAATTCAACCTAGCCCCTCCAACTGTCTGGTTGCCTGTGGCTCCTGGATCTTATTGCTGAAGCCCTCGATGTGAAAGACTGGTCCCCCTTTTCCTAGGAGTGCAAAGTGGCAAGAGGAAGGATTCTAAGGTTAGGGAGATGAGCTGCAAAACGAGTTGCAAATATCAAGTATTGTAAGATTTTTTTTTTCTGTCACTGACTAGCAATACTCATTTGTGTGTGTGTGTTGGTGTGAAAAGCAGGAAGAAATGTAATGAATTGAGCGCTGTCAGAGACGTCTTCGATTTGAACAATCTGCGATGTGAATGGCAGGAACTCCCTGATCCAGTGCAGGTGCAGTAGAAATGGGGAAGGGGAGGGGGGGGGAACGCTCTCTCTGTTCAGTCAGAAAAGCCCCATTCTCTACAATAGACCACACACTGCCAGCCAGCGTGGCAGCGACTCACACTCGCAGCCTTGCTTCCCCCCTCCATCGTTCAGAGTTCACAAAATGGTCATAGAGCCCTCTCTCGTTAGGGTCTTTAATGAGCCTTTCGTAGCTGCCATGGCCAACCTCAAAATGTGCTGAACTTTACTTGGTGCAGGATGGATGGTACCCGCTGCTTGTAATCCCGGGTGTTGGACAAAAATATGTGTGTATGTAGGTATACATACGAATAGGGGAGGGGGCTAGGGAGAGACGTAAAGTTGGTGGAGGCACCCCCCCCCACACACACATTATCCCTCAGAGATTCAAAAGCCTTGAACCAACCAAAACTGCAAGTCAGAAACTGTAAATAACAACAGCATAGGCTTTTGCATTCTGCAAGTTTGAGCCCGAAACCCACTGAACATTTTAAGAAAGCGTATCCGCAAATAATAGCGGTGGATCACAACGTTTCTGTGGTGCAGTGAAGTTTGCAAAGCAGAGTCTTACAGAAGCCTATCGATACTTGAAAGTCAGAAGCTGCAAATCATAGTAATAATGGCCTTTCCATAGCATTTTCAAGTTTGCAAAGCGATTGACATTTTAGTTCATGTGAGTTTGACAACCTCTTGGAAGTTGCAGGTCAGAAAATAATATCGGAATGCTTGATGTTTCTGTATCCATGTATGCTTTGCAAAGCTCTTTAAAAACATTGTCTCATTTGTACCTCACAACAGCCCTGTGGAGGTAGATACTATAGGACTAGAGTCCTTAGAAGTGGTTATTTGTTGTCCAAGGTTTTTATTGGGTGGGGGGTATTTTTCTATCTCTGTTCAAATTTGAGAGTTGCTTTTAGATTTTTATTCTTCCTGATGAGTGGGTTAATCTGGCCCATGGACACACATTAATCTTGTAGAGTGGAATCCTCTCTCCCTTGGAATTAGTTATTACTGGGGATGGGGGCACCAGTCGTTTTTTAAGCCCCTGGGCTGGTGGCTGGTGGAGCAGGAAGGACGCCAACTTTGCCAACCATTGCCAGCTCCCCCCCTGGGCGGCTGCATGGACTGAGGCCTCCTCGGGAAAACAGACGCATTTTCCAATTGGGACCTTCGAAGGGCCCTCCGCCGTTCCACTTGATTACTCGAATTTTTAACTCAGGATTATTCCACGAGGCAGGGAAGCTCTTTCCTACTTCTAACTAGAAGGTTCTGGTTGAATTATCCCTCCTTCTTTCCTCCTTTTCCTGGCTAAATAGTTCCTTTGGAGGGCAATCAGGGCCGAAGGGTGGGGAAGAGGAAAGGAGGAAAGAAGGAGGGAAGTGGGGATGGGTCCTGGAGTGCTTGCCCCCTCCCCCTGGGGCACCGAGGCTGCCACAGCCCTCACTCTGGCCGCCTGGGCTTCCCCGCCTTGCCGCTGCTGCGAGCAGTAGATTATCCTCCTTCGCCTGAATTTGCTGATGCATCGCGCCGAGGAAAATGGCTCTGTGTTTGCTTATGAAAACTCATGTAACCGTACAAGTTTTTCTACACGGTAACAAATAGCATCAACTTCTGAGGCCCCTGAGTGAAACCATTATTTGCCTGAATACCGTTAAACTGAGGGGAGGGGGGGCATGAGACTTTGGCAGGCCTAGTGATTACTGTTCGGGTAAGCGCTTGGTGGCTTGTCAGCTGCTCTGAACTGAACCCCCCACCCCACCCCCACCCAAGGGATCTCTGCCCTTTGGGGGCTGGGAGCCAAGTTGGGATTCTTTACAGTAGGAGAAAGGGAAAGGGGACTGACAAAGGACCATATTCAGTGGCAGTTTTTTTTTCCTTTTTTAATTCTAAAAATGAAAGAGCTTGGAGTTTTCGTAGTATCTGGGCTCTTGCTTGATCTGGCCCCTTAATGTGGTTCTAAAGCATTTGACCGCAGGACCCAGGTTTCTTTCCAGCTGGAGTTGGAAGGGGACCCCCCCCCCCCACTTGGAGCTTAGCAGTAGCCAGCTGCCTCCTTTCCCGAATGAGGCATGCACAGGATGGGGCGGGTCAGGATGGGGGTCAGAGTCACACTTCAACAAGATTCGCAAACTGTCTCTCCTCACCTCCTAGCTTGAGGGTCAGTAAGACTGTACCCACCTTCTCCCAGACCACTGGCGTCCCTTTTCCCTCTCCCTCCCCCCTTCCAGCCCGGTCCTCCACTGCTACCTGATAGCCTAGCCTCTGTATCCTCCGACTGTACACACCCATCATTAATCCTTCTTAGCAAAGCCCTTAGTCAGTACTCATGGGGCAGCTCCAGCCTATTTAGATTGCCTTGGTTGGTTGCACAAATTTAAGTGGGCAAAGAGTTATAAACCTAATAACTGAGAGAGAGAGGAAAATGAGAATGAATATGATTTGATTATAGAAGATGAGAAACATACTGGGGGTGTTAAGATGCAGCCTTCATCATCCTCCGTGTTAGACCTCAAGCTTTGGAGATACAGTGAAGTTAAATGCACACAAATTCACTTGCACATACAGATGCTGGGCTAAGAAGAGGCAGTATTGGGGCGCTTCCCCCTACTAGACCGCTACCGGGCTATCCCAGGGAAGAATGGATGGTGACTAGGTAGAGAACAACCCGAAGACAGGAGAGGACCGGTTTTCGTAGCTCTGGATTCTTTGAGAAGCTTGCACATCAGAGCGGGCAGTGGACCCCCAGTTTCTTCGGAGCCCTTCTTCACTTTCTGTTCTCCCAGAGCCCCAGGGGCTCCCCCCTTCTGGACAAGCGCAGAAACCACTGGTGCTGCCCTCGCTCCCTTGCTCGCTGAAGCTCCCCCGGTCCCCGCTCCACTTTTTTTTTTAAATGCTCGCATATTGTTTGATTACTAATTCGAGTTAATATGATCTTTATGGCAACATAACAGTGGGTAATTGGCCCTTTTTTCCGCGCAACAATGTAAATCACAATCGCTTTATTATTTAATAACGTCAAACGCTTCGTTGGATTGGCCCCGACCGAGAAGACCTTTTCTTTCTCGGCAGTGTTGTGGGGGAAGAACAATGCGGGTCTAATTGTGGGGATTTCATAAGCTGGCTCCCGTAAGTGAGCAGCTCCAAGATGGACCTTCCAGCAGATGTGGGCCCGGCCCCCTCCCCCAACACATACAATCCCAAACATTCACACATGATAGTCGCAGACACGCACACAGGAACATAGACATGAAGGCACTCACAGAATTCCTAAAGAAACAATAGCACACACGGTCACAGACATACTCGATCATAGACACTGTCAATAACTCTGTCATACCCATACATAGAGTTGAAGACATTTACACAGGCAATAATGTTCATACACACACACACACACACACACACACACACACACACCTGGGATACTTCATTAGAAGATATGTGTTTTCCTTCCTTCTCCTTTCTTTTTCCCTTATTTCTTTTCCCCTTTCTCCCTATTTCCTTGTTTTTTCCTGTCTTCTTTTCCTTTTCCTTTTTCCTTTTCTTTTCCTTTATGTCTTTCCCCCTTTCTTCCTTCTCCTTTAACTTCTTTCTTTTTCTTCTTCTCCTCTTGCTTTCTTTCATTCCATCTTATTTTCTTTCTCTTTACTCCTATTTTTCTTTATCCTTTTCTTTTTTCTTTGCTTCTTTCTCTTTTTCTTTCTTTTTCTCTTTTCTCGGATCCTAGTAACAGCCTAAATCTTCCAGAAGCCAACACATCCCCTTCCCCTGGTTTCTCAACAGAGCTCATCTTTTTATGAACATTTCAGTTTATGCAACTTCAAAAACCAAGTAGGGTAGCTAGCATCACCCAGGACACCTTAACTTTTCCTTCTTCATTTATTGCCCAGTTATAGGACACCAAGAAGTAGGCCTGGCAGATTTTCTCTTCCTTTTCTTTCTTGTTCTTTTCTTTCTCCTTTTAACATTTTAAGTGGTTCCCCCCAGCTCCAGGTTTAGGAATATGTGCATGCCTGCCTATCCCGGACTGCCCCTCAGAGGGGGATGCCAGAATTTTGCAAGTTTTACAAGAGGCATTCTTTTGCAAATGGATGGGGGGGGCAGACCAAGCCAGCCCTAAGACCCCTGCAGACACAAGACACTGGAAGGAGAGAGGGGCTCCCCTTTGGGGCAATAGTTAGGTGACCAAGGAAAGGTGGGATGGTGAAACCTGTCCTCAAATCACCAATGCTAACGACTCCATCTCTCGGGATTGCCTGCCTTCAAGGGCCACTGAGGGCTCTCGATAGAGATCTCTCCGATGACTCCCCAAATCCTTTCCAGATGGGGCTGGTCATTTAGTATTCCTGTCAAACCAATACCAGGTTCAATGGTTTAGGAGTTTAGAGGTGGATTTTTGTTCTTCTGGAGAAAAGAACTTCTTTTCATTACTTAAATGGCCTGGCCAGAAGGTAGAAACTTGGGCTTCTCTCAACTTCCCTACAAGCTGCCTTCCCCACCTCATTTCTAAGATAAACAAGAGGTGTGAACATAATGGCCCTGTCACTATTGGCCCTCCTTCCCCCAGTGTCATAACCTATCACTGAGGCAGTTGCAGTCTCTGAATGAGTTTTAAAGACACACAACCCCTTCTTTCCCATCCTCATTTTACTATTTGTATTAATTTTGTTAGCAGAATGTTAAACTTTCCCCTCTTGTGGGCTTTCCATACACACATCCATCCCTTTCTCTTTCTAGGAGAACCAAGGTAGGGAAGAGGAGGAGATAGGGGAACCCCTTCCCCTAAAAGTATTATTCGAGGGAAAGGATTTATTTAGAAAACTTTCATCCCCAAGAGTTGGGGACAGTGTTATTCTTCCGCCTGCTCTTGTTAGCTTTCCCCGGAGCCTTAGACAATGCGCGCTTTGACTGGCTCCAGCTTCCCAGCGCGCCCTCCCTCTGCGGGAGCTGAAGGGGCCTGGACTGAATTCTAACTCAGGAAGGGGAGGGTGTAGGGGGGAGACTAGAAGAAATGACACTCAAGGGTCCAAGAATTGTCCTCCCTTTCCTCTCACTCTGCCTCCCTTCCTGCGTTTTGAGTGTTTAGATAGGAGTGAGGACTTTGGCTGTTGTTTTTGGTGGCCCCCAACCTCCATGATCCAGAGGATTTTCCAACCTGAAATTTTCAACAGAAAACAAAACAAAATTTAAAAAAAATCGACTCCAAGGTGGAAGCACCCATATCCTTCCTGGGAACCTACTTTCTTACGTATTAAAAAATATATTTTGATAAATTTCGTTTTGACCCTCTTGTTGATATATCAGGAGCTTGAGAACAACCTTCATGCCTAGTCAGCCTAAATGCCAGCACCGGGAGAAGCCACACAGTGTCCCAACAGACAAGATGTGATTTGGTACTATGGTTAGGATGAAGAAACATTTATGTCCCAGTTAAAACATCCATATTTCTTCTAGACCACATGACACTCCCCCCCCACCAAGTTGGGTTCCCTCATTCTGAGAGCGGGAAGCGACTTGAGGCTGTCCTCTTATTTTATAGAAGAAACAGAGTCCATTTGCCTCCCTCCTTTGTAGCTCTGCCTCTGAATTTCCAGGGAAAGGAGGCTCCTAACTAGTCTGACTTTTATAACTCTTCCCAATTCTAAGTTCCTTTTCTCTTATTCTACCAAAGACAAAGTTCTTCCGACTTGACTGCTCCCTCATTCCCAAAAGAGAGAATAGTTAGAATCCTATCCACAACCTTGGTTGCAAGCCTTCAGTGGGTCACGGGATGGTGTGCTTCTGAATTGTACGAAAAAAATTGGCCACTATTGGCTTCAGATTGTTCCTAGGAAAAATCTTACTTGGTCCCTGTCTTTGCAGGGAGAAACTTAAGTCTCCAGAGGATCTGAAAGTTTCATGGGACCAATCCCCGCTGCTGTTACCTGGCAGGAGCCAGCAGGGTTAAGAACCCTGCGTGGAAGCCTTGGAGTAAATTAGCTCCTAACTCCTGAATCTTTTGGCCTGATCTGGGTGACCCCGGCTTCTACTACGTCCATCACTTGGTTTTTCACATTTAGAAAGTCAAGGAAAGAACTGAAGGAAAAGAAGAAAAGGAGGGAGAGAGGCAGGGGGAGGGGCTTGCCGTGGCCACACCCCTTTTCTAATGAGTTAATTTCCATATTTGAGTCTCTGGAAATTGGTGCTGAGCCTCCAGCCCTTCGAACATTAAGGTTCCAATGAGTCCTGCGCTCTGCAGTAGACATATCAGCTCTGCATGGATAAACCTTCGTAGGGGGAGCAGAAAATTGTTCTATTGATATGTTTGTTCCTAATGTTGATCTTGGCAGCATCAACAGGCGACTAATGCTTTTTTATGGGTCAGTCGCATACACTCGTGTTTCCATGGGCTTCCAGACACTCATGCAATGCTGACAGAAACAAACTTTATTCTGTCTCTTTGTCTCTCTCTATGTCTTCCCATATCTCTCTTCTTTTTCCTTTTTTTTTAACACTCCGCCTCTTTCTGTCGCCTAGTCTCTCTGAAGCTGTAGTCTTTCTATTCCGTTTGAGAAAAAGCAGAGAAAGGGAGGCAAAAGAGACCGACAAAACAAGCCAAAGACTAACGTTCCAGAATTCATGTTCACACACTCCACGAAAACGAAACCAAATAGTCCGGGTGTGTGTATGTATATAGTGGAGGGGTGGGGGTAGTTTTAACCTTAACCCAGCCAAAAAGAAGTGTGTGTGTATGAGTGTGTGTGTGTGGGTGTGTGAGAGAGAGAGACAAACAGACAGATAGTTCAGCGCAAGGGGCTTTCTAGAAGTGAGTCTTCCCCCAAGTAGAAAGGGTACTAGAAGAACAGGTTTTTAATTTTTGGTCTCATGGAGACAGCTAATAGTCCAGCAGATAACAGCCTGACGCAGGCTGATGATACTGGGGAAAGAAACAAACCCATTTTCACACTTGCTGCCAGCCCAATTCCAAATCCAACCCCTAGCGGCCCCAGCTCTGGGGAGCGCGTGGGTCTGGGAGCCAAGAAGGAAAACCTGCTAACCTTCCTCTTTCGCAAGGTGCCTCAATAGCAAAGCGAACCCTCCCGAATTCCTCTTTCTAGCAGCCGGGAAGAAGCCTCCGCCGTTTATTCGAGTGGTGATTTGTAGCTCGGCAAGGGGCTGGGCTCGCAAACACCCTGCAGGTGCGGGTTGTAACTCTGTCATCCGGACGACTCGAATGCAGATGACTTCCCAGCCCGTTTGATCGGCTCTTTGAAACTCTTTACAATTGCCTGTGACGAACCGCCAGGCTCAGTTTTTCTTTGAATAACGCTTGAAGGGTTGGTCCTTGGGGCTTTTCAATATCCCCAGCACATTTTAAAGGAAGGGGAAAAAATGTTCCATTCCAGATTAGACCTCATCAGCAAATTTGAAGTGTTTAGGGTCTGCTCCCAAACCAACTAAGTTTACTAGTTGGTAACCCAACTAACACCCCTGAACTTTGCCAATCTCAAAAAAGAGCCAGTCTCAAATGTTTTGCTTTCTCTTAGGGGAAGATTCGTTCCGAAGATAAGTCCACCCGCCCCCCCCCGTTCCCCTCCCTCCCCCTCCCACTTATAAAGCACGCCGTCTCACAAGATGGATGTTGGTGGAGTTGTTTATTATAAATAGAAGTTGTGATTCTTATAAATTAAACGGCTTGTTTATCCCTCAATGCCTCCTGGCCTTTCTACAGCAGCTTTGTTGGGGAAACGTGGAGGTTTGTGTTCCACCTGTCCAAACTTCGCAGTTCATGCTGTAGTGGAGAATGTCCCGGACCTGGAGTCAAGAACGCCTGCGTTTGAATCCTCCCTCGGAAACTTGCTAGCTATGTGACAAGGCAAGGCCTTTAACCTCTCTGATCCTCAGTTTCCTCATCCGTAAAACAGAGGTAATGGTACCTATTTCCCAGAGGCGTTGTGAAGCCCAAATGAGACTATGTATGTAAGATACTATATAAATGTTTATTATTGTTATTGTCTCTGCCTGCTCTCCCACCCTCCCCCAACCTCAAGCATCTTGCTACTTCCTTATGAGCATTATCTGGAGAGGGGAGGGGGTGGAGCAGGGGATGAACTCTCAGCCGCAAGTTGCTTCTGGCAGGGCTTTGTTTCGCTAACCAAACTTTCTCAGTCCGACTGCGGCCTGGGCTGACAAGTCTTTTGGGAAGGCTTCAGGCGACAAAGGGTTATCCTGAAATGAAAGGCGCGCAGGCCTATGGAGAAAGTTTGCTCTGGCCTTTCTCAGTCTCCCCAGGGGAGGGGAAAGCCCTCGTTTATGGTGTAGCTCAGGGCGGACACGGCAGCCCCCCAGAAGGGGTTCTACGCTCCTCCGGCCAGTAGAAGAGGGGCAGCTTTTCACCCTTTGTTCTTCCCAGCCTCTCTCCCAATTTCAAGCTTCACTTGCCCATCCCAAGTTGGTGTGTTAATGACGCTATTACCATCTGGCTCGCCCTACTTTCCAAACCCTATAAATCTCCCTGCTCCATGGCCCGCGTAAGTCTCCAAGTGCCACCATAGCTAGAAGAAAAAAAAGAGGCTTTCACGGCGCCGGCAGTCCCTTGCCCAAGCTGCCCTGGCACAGCTCCTCACCCGACGCCGGGGGCACGGGATCGCTGCTCCCCAGAGCGGAGTTCTTTTCTTGGAGGGAGGGGTGTTGCGGGGGGGGAGATGGGGAGCGGGGGGAACAAATCTTCTAGTGGAGTTCACTTTACAGCGTTTTCTTTCTCTGAAATAGGAAAACTCCCCCCCCCCCCCCGCAAACTTTCAGTGCCACCCTAACCTGCTTCCTTCGTCCGTGGTGGGCTCAAAAAAGGTCCAAAGCAGCTTCTAGTCTTTTGAAACTGTTAGGTTTCCCTCTACTAGGATCGGGGTGGGGGTATTGGATTCAAATATCTCTTGGCTACAAGGGCAAACGAAGCCCCCACGTCACCTAGCGCTAGAATGCGACTGTCTTGAGATTCAAGTGTCCCTGCCACCGCTACCTTAGACAGCGAGCATTGTGCGAGGCACAAGCTCGCGGACGAGCAAACGCGCCCACAATTCCTGCCCATTGGGATGGATCTGCTCGCTTCTTTAGCTAGAGGATCTTTGCGTGGGTGGGAAGGGGATGGGGAGGAAAGCCTTTGTAGATTTATTTGCTGCTCCTTTTAGCCACAACACAAAGTTGGTCTGACTTCGGGGCTGACTCAGAGAGCGGGTCCATCTATGTCCCCGCCCCTAGACAGCCTGGAAAAGAAGGGAGACATTAAACCAAGTGCGGGGCAACTCTGGGTGCCTTCTCAGCCCCTGGCATCACGATGCCATGCCAACGGCTCCTTGCCCCTTTGTGGGCTTCACCTGCCTGCGGGCAGGAGAACTGCCATTTCCCAGCCTCTCACTCTCCCTGTCTCTCCCCAGGCATGAACACCACCCAGCCAAGGGCCCCGGAGAGCAGGCAGCCCCAACAGGTTGGAAGAGGATTTTGTGTCCATTTCAGCGCGCCTAGTTCTGGAGAGCTGCTGTGCATCACAGCCAGGCGCCGCTTATATCTTCTAAGAGAACCTTAAAATTTAAGGGGGAAAAACACCTTGTCAAACAAGCAGGAGAAGCTTCTTTAAAGAAACACAGGATTTTCAAGTGATCTAATTATTATAAGTAATTACGGATAAAAAAAAAATCCCTTATTATATACTCCTAATAGTTTGTATGAACTGAGCGAAGAAGGTGCCAAAACAGTGATTAATTACTATCAGCCTGGTGTAGCTGTTTCCTCACACAAGGCCACCTTTTCTGCCTTTGCGCTCATCCTTCCTGCTCCAGTCCTGAGACGGGGGGGGGGGGGGGGGGGGGGCATGTTTATAATTTTTTTTCCCCACCTTTTCTTCGAGAATGTTATAAAGTGGATCTGGACAAATTGCCGAGGATATACAATTTAAGTAGACGCACTTTTAATCACTGATCATTAAAATGCTTATGTTAAGTATACTCAATTACACGCATGACTTCCCCCTAACAGAACTCCCTATTCTCCCAGCTGCTCACGTATTCCTTAACTATAGTGGGCAGCAGAAACTCGATTATGCTGAATCCATACATTTCTATGGATTTCATCAGCCTAATTAATGCTCCAGTGTGGTCCGTGGGCCTGAATGGACCCTTCACGATCACTTTAGGTAAGGAAGTGGGCCGTGTTGGAATGCGAAAGGGGGCTTGCTTCCTCCCCCCTCACCTCCCCCCCCAAGTATTCATGGGGTCACTCCGGGACTCCTCTGAAGTAAGGTAGGGTTCTAGAGTTAGAAGGAAGAGTGAAGAAAGAAAAAGGAAACCTGAATGGGATAGAGGAAAGCAAGGCAAAGCTCCAACAGGTACGGGCAGCAGGTTCAATGGCCATTTGTCGCTGAAAGGTGAAGTGCCAGAATCTCACGAACTATCTCCAACTATTTGGGAAGGGGGAAAACAAGCAGGGTAAAGAGAACTAAACTTCTGACTAAAAATGGAAAATTCAAAGCACATTTATAACAGGAAGGGGCAACTAGGAAGAGGGAAAAGAGGAGAAAAGAGAGGAGAGAAGAGAAGAAAGAAGAGAAAGCATGTGAAATAATTAAAAGAAATGTCCAACTAGAGGAAGAGAGACAGAGTCAGAGAGAGAGAGTATAAAGGGAAATAAATTTCCATGTGTTGGCCAGAAAAGACACAAAGAAAGAAAAGAGCGAAGAAAATAAATTTCTAAGTGATACTACCTTAAACTCAAACTAGACTTTTTTCTCTCCATCACCTGTACCCTTTCAGTAATCTTAAGAAGCTGATTAACACATCGCACCCATTTCCTCCTTCCCCTAGGAGCTGTTTCCTATCTCTATGTGTTTCCTCCCCCTCCACTCCATCCTATCCCCTCACGGTTTCTGGGTGCTTGCCTGTGGTATTGCTTCTTTTCCCAGGAAGGAGAACCCAGAAATTGTCCCAGTTATCTCAACCACCAAACTGTACTCCCTCAACAGACCAGCATTTAAAACTGTCCCCTGCTCCACGTAATGGACAGTAGTAGATACATCTCTCCAACCTGAGAACTTCCAAGGTACCGGCGTGGTTCTTTGCTTCGAAACTGGACTTTTACTGCGGCGGGGGTGGGGAGGTGGGGCGTTAAGTTACAACTGACCCCAACTAACAGGAGTAGACTGGTGCCCCATCTCTCTTAACCATCTTTCAGTCCAGAGTTGAGAAGCTGTAACGAAAAATAGTCCTGTTCGCTGGCGGGCAGTGTCAGTGTTCAGTGTGAGTGTTGGAAGGACTTCGGGTAAAGGGGATCAATGCAGCTTTTCTGAGATCCATACAGGTGAAAGTCTTTGCTAGCCTCACAATAACCAGTAGCCTAAGCACTTATCTATCCCAAATCGAAAACAAAGCCCTGGAGTTTCTCCAGGCATTTCCTTGCCAGCTACGGGAGGCATTATGTGGAAAAGTAGATGATGGTCCTGGGCAACATTCCTAGGCCATAGCAGAAGGAAGGAAATGTAAAGGGAAAAGGAAGGAAAAAGGAAGAAAAGGAGAAGGAAAGGAGAGAAGAAGGAAAAGGAAAAGGAAAAGAAAGGAAAGGAAAGGAGAAAGGGGAAAGGGGAAAGGGAAGGAAAAATTAGTACTTTTTGACTCTTGAAAAAGTGACATAGCCCAGATATTGAAACTACTACTTCTATTTCCCAGAGCCCACAAACCCACAGATAATCCTGCTGCCCTTCTGGGCACATTGGTGGACCCCTGAAAGTGCCCACCTCTCAGCCAAACTTTAAATCTCCTTTCCTGGGAGACTGGAGTGGGGAAGATTTCAGATCCATAACCAAATTACCACCTTGGAACTTTATGCTTGTTATGCTAATGTGATGACTTTTGTAGTCAGTGTATACTCCCAGGCTTGGAAATTAGCTCTTCAGAACGCTTTGTATAATGACAGACAGAGACAGAGGAGACAAATGCTTCCGCAAGGGTGCTACAATAAGCTGGCAAACACACAGGAAAATGGAAACCTAGACACGTCAGTGAAATGCAAAGGAGAGCCAGAAGGTGAGGGAGGGAGGGAGAAAGAGTGTGGGGGGGATGGCAAGTCCTTGCCTCTTTGGATTTTGAAGATGCTCACCATCTGAGGCTCCTTCCCCCAGCTTTGGTCCTGAAATATTCCAGAAGGCCCAATCTCCAGGATGATCTCAGGTGACCTCTTACTGGAGGAAAACTAACAAAAGAGGAACATTTCATTAATAACATTACATGAAAACATATTCCCCAGAGCAAAACATTTCTGCATGTTTTCCTTTCGGATGGTGGTGGTGGTGGTATATGTGTGTATTAGGGAAATTGTAATTCTATCATAGGCTTACATGTCTTGTCAGTGTGTGTATGCTTGTGTACAGAAAGAAGTATACATTCAAGTACATGCATAAGTATGGGCCTCCCTATATAGAGAATGCCAGACCCTGGAAACATTTGGTTTATTCAGGCCCAAAAATTCTAGATGGATTCTCTATACTGTATGGAATAAAGAAAGTCACCCAGAGAAGAACAGCCAAAGAGAAATCTTCAATGAGCTGACCTGTTAGGATTTCTACTTACCAAATTAAGCACAAGGTGACTTATCTGTTCTGTTTTAAAAACCAAACAGAACAAGGAAGGCAAGACTTTTTGCATGAATTTCATCCTTGTTCAAGTGTCCAGCACAGCAGTGGGGTGGGAGCCTGGTGGCTGCCTATACAGGTAAATAAGTAGAGTTCACACGCCTATCGAGTAACCAAGAACCAGAGCCTGAGCTATTGGAGTCAGGTGGTTATCTTTCCTCTCCTCAATGGAGATCAGAGCTTGATCATTCCTGGCCTTGTCAATGTGCCCCCCCCCCCTTGCTGGGAATGAGAGTGCCTTCAGAAAGAAGCAACTCTCTACCTGGATGGGATTTCACCTTTCCTGCACTACATATGTTCCGATTGTCAGTTTGCAGCTTTGGAAAATCTGATGAATTATGGAAGTGGGTAAACTTGGAGCCAGGAATGGGGAGATGAAAAGGAAAGTTGTTGCTGGCTTGGAGGTGGGGGTAAGGAGCTTTGGAAAGCTGGTAAACAGAATGGAAATAACACTGAACAGCTTCTAACAACAGAAGTCCCGTTTTTCTCCAAATATTGACTGGCCCAACAGGTGGATTGCAGTGGTCTAGATGGGAAAAGAAGTGACCCAAAATGATATCTCTCTAATTCAGCCTAAGGTTGGGGGGTGGAGGGAATAAAAAGGCAAGCATAAATCCCTTAGTTTTGAGAAAGATGTCCATTGTTTGGAGTTATAAACCTACTTTTATCTCACTTGGTCTACCACACTAAATTTCCTCTTGAACCATTCTTTTTACTAGCCTTGGCCTGGTGGGCAATGAATATGGTAGCCATAATATCCAAACCATTGTGGGTAGGAGAACTTCCTCCTACCAGTCAGAAAATTCTTAGGCGAGTGATTAACTTTAAAACTTGGAGTCTACTGTGATACGCAGTTTGCCAAGGTCATGAAAATCACTTCTGGGGTTCTTCTTAAATTTGAACACTTCAAATGAGTTTATCAGGCTAATCCAGGAAGTGGGGGGGTAGGGATACTGGGACACTGTTCAGGAAGGGGATCGATGAATAGCTCTAAGAATCTGAAGGAGACGCAAAAACTCTAATATTACCTGCAACCACTGTAAAAGTGGTTTTTGGTGTGAGTGAGCAGAAGGATGGTCTAGAGTAGGAGAAGGGGAAGAGGAAGGGGGAAGAAGAGAGAGAGAGACAGAGACAGACCGTCAGAGCTTCCTGGAGTTTTGTGGGTTTGCATTACTTGTGGTAAAATGCATTATTCAGTGGCTTGTGTGCTGAGAGATATTTGAACATTCTGGATGTCATAAAGGCCCTTTATCCAAGCTTCAAAGGATAGTTTTGGAAGTGGTCAGATATTCATTCAGATTTCTAAATTGGAAATCAAGGAGTCAATTGGACCAGGGTTTGAGGAGGGAGTTTAGATTTAACACCATTATTGAAGTACACACTATAAGGATACTGCACAGCAAACTGAAAAGGCTAGATGGACCTTCTCCAGACCTCCCACACATTCATTCCCTGCCTCCCACTTCTCTGACTGAACACCTCTGGGTGTTAGGGTAGGGGAAGATGGTCAATCATATGTAGGGGGGGAGAGTAGCTTGTCCTCGGCATGGCACATGGACACCAAGGTTATTCTTTAGCCACTGCAGGATCCTTCTGTCTAGACCCCATGTCACCCACACAGGAAATTTACAAACTCTGAAATGCCAATTCAAATTATTTCTGTAGCCAGAGGTTGCTTAGGATCTGTGACAGCTGGGTTTTTCCTATCGATTATATGACACCACTGTTCATTCGAACACTTTGAGAAGATGAAAAAAGCCTCCGGTTGCACAAGAAATGCCTCTCTGGGAAAGTGCCCTGACTTCATGTGCACCCTTCTGTGGAAACAGGGATCGAAGTCCTGTCCTGAAATAAGGACCTCAACTT
Source organism: Vombatus ursinus (assembly GCF_900497805.2). Classification (NCBI taxonomy): domain Eukaryota; kingdom Metazoa; phylum Chordata; class Mammalia; order Diprotodontia; family Vombatidae; genus Vombatus; species Vombatus ursinus. Next base: position 18,864,504 of record NW_020954588.1, on the reverse strand, counting down.
TGGCCAACTGCAGGACCACAGGGTCAGGAGATGAATGAAGAAGCCATCAGAGTCCTCATTTTTATGGAATTGGACCTGTAAGAGAGATATGCCCAAATGGAGCAGTGGATCTACTGGATGGTTATGTACCAATGGGAAGAGTAGGAAATTAGATAGGCATGCACATGCATGTATGCATGTTGTTAATTTTTAAAATATCCTGAGAAGCAGGTTGTGTGCTGGCTGAATGCTTGATAGCTCTGAAATTTAAATAATAATAATGACAGACACAAGTAAATGCTTGTGGGATGTGTGTCAAACAGAGCTCCACACTCCTGGTCTTGGAGGATGATGGGTGATGAAAACACACTCCCCTCCCCCCACAGACAGGTGGAGAAATAAGGGGTCAGAATGTTGTATATGAATGTTGTTTGTCAGATGAGGTGGCTCTATCAGTTCTTTTGCTTCACTGTGTTGCCTTGTTACAAAGGAGGGTTCAACTGCGTGAAGGAGAGAGATGGAAATAACCAGTATAAAAATCAATAAAATTCTAAAGAAATAAAACAGATGATTATACAGTTACTCATAAGTAGAACAAGGAGATCTCCTAATTTTTTGTCTTATGTTACAGTCTAACTGAAGATAGACCTTCTTCCTAATGCACCTGCATATATGATTCTTTCACTTGCTACTTGTGTTATCCTTAAGCAAGTGTTTTAACCTTCCAGGATCTCAGTTTCCTCATCTGTAAAAGAAGGGTTTTGGACTAAGTTTTAGACTGAGATCCCTTGTAATTTTAAATTCTATGATCCTATGTCAAAATACCTAAAGGATTTCTCCCAGGGGCAATTTTAAATCTATGGCACAGGTTTTTCTATAGGTCCTAATATGCTCATCTAATTATGGAATCATACATTCTCCAGAATGCTGCCAGCCCAGCCACTTTGAATTGGCACATATTTAGAAGCCAATAGATCAAGAGCAAGGGAATGTGAGTCTACAGCCCTGATGAGGCACCCAGGGGTGCACACACAAACACACACACACTGGGAGCAAGAGAGAGAATCAAGCTCTGGTATTCTGGATGAGGGAGAATGGAAGAGCGTTGAAGCTGCCTTTTGAATTCATTAATTCTTCCTCTTCTGTCTGAAGCACTAACCCAGCTCTTGGTCGGGTCCTCGCGCTTTCCTCTGACCTGATTCCCCACCCTCTGCTCCAGCCTCTACTTCTACTCCAGGCCAAGACCAGCCCCAGACTCCAAAGGACTCTCTTGGCCCAGCCTTTGCCCCTGCCCTTGCCTTGCCATGGTCTCAGCCCATTCCTATTGTTCCTTAACCCCAACCTCCCTAGGATTCCCTGCCCATATTTCATGACAGGGAAGGAGGATATCCTGTATTGATTCCTGGTCTCCAGACCTTTGACTTGAATAATTTCTCCTTGAGTTTTGATCCCCATTGCTGGAGCTTTTGGGTTAGGCTGCCTCTAGCTCTGCCCATGGCACCCACCAAGGGATAATGAACCACTGGTTCCTTTCCCTCTTGTCAGAGCTGGACGACCAGGAAGAAAAGAGATTTAATCTGGCCTCCATTCCTTCAAAGCAGTAGCCAAGTCAATCCAGAGGGAAAGTTTCCTGCCCTTACCTCCCTGAGACTCTCTAGGGGGCCCAGGCCTGCCTACTGGACTCAGTTTGTATGAGTGAGTGTGTACCCAGATGAAAGCCCCATCCCTCCCCAATGGTATTTTGCCAGTCTGGGAATACACCATATCTGTATTCACGGCAGCCTTGACATGAGAACTGAGTTTCCAGAGCAGTTTGTAAAGATACTCATTAACTGTATGACCTTGGATGAGTCACTTCACTCCTCTGAACCTCAGTTTCCTCATCTGTGAAATGGGGAAAGAATCATACTTACCCAACTTTCCTTAAACTTTTTAAATTTCTTTTAGGGGAACAGGGAAGCCCCTTCTGCTTCCTTACCTGCTGAATCAGGGCGTAGGATGTGGGGATGGGGTGGTGAGGGGAGGAGAAGAAGGGAATTGGAGATATAGGACTTAGAAACCATTTCAGGCTCGAATGAATCTGGTGAAGGAACTGGCTTGGAGGAAATGTTCCTTGGGGAAAGGTATTGTGAAGGGATACAGATTTTGAACAGAATGGGCTTTCTCCCTTCTCTCCCCTCCCCCTTTCCCCTCTCCTTTCTCCTTTCCCTTCCCCCCTCCCTTCCCCCTCTCAGCCTTTCCCTTCTCCCTTCCCCCTCTCCCTCCTGTTCAGCCTCAGGATTTCCCACCATGAAGCTTAGGGGTGAGCATCCACATTTTGCTCGATCAAGAAGACAAAGCGCGTTTTCTTTGTTGAAAAGTCATCTAATGTCCCACCTCCTTTCATCATCTGTCCATCCACTACCCCTTATATGCATATAAAAAAGGTAAAACAAAATTTGGCCCTTTCTGCCTGGATTCTGTGTCTGGACTGGTGAGACCATTTAAAGGCAATCAGAGAAGTAAGAAATAGGACAGTGAGGTCTCTCCCCACAGATATACATGCTGCCCAGGTTGGCCTTTTAGAAGAAGTCTAAGCAAGCCTGGCCATTAAGAGGGTGGGTGTGAAGTGGGGAAGAATGAACAATTAAGTAACAAGGAAGGGAGATTCTGGGGGTGACATGGTGGCTACAATTCTCTTCTTTAAACCTTAATACTATGACCCTCTATCCCACCCTTATCCCCATTTTTAATATCCTGGGTCACACACACGTACATACACACATACACACACATATACATACATACATACATATATAATATCTTATTTTTTTCAATTACAGATAAAGAATTTTTAATACTCATTTTTTATAAGATTTGAGTTCCCATTTGATACAGGTTATATATGCGCAATCATGTAAAACATATTTCTGGGATATATTTTGAAAGAATCTTAAGTATAGAACTGAAAGGAACTTAAGATTGATCATCTAGTCCATTTTACAGATGAGGCACAGGGAGAAATTACTGAGATCTTGAGGGGGAAAAAATCTAATGGCTCCCTAATTCCAACCTTACAAAAAATATTCCAACCTGAAATTGTTTGATTTCTATTGTTCAGGATAGAATTGATTGCTTCAAAATATAGATGGCAAACTTTTAACATCTCTAACAAGAAAGATATTATTGGATAAACATTTGGCACACCAGTCACACATCATGTTGTTTGTTTGTTTGTTTTCACTCAAGCTGGCTTCACGTCTGTAAGAGTCAAACCTTCCCTGTTGTAGCATGAAATTTCCCCATTTAGGTATAACTTGACTTAACTAAATCTGCTATATGAAAATATAGATTTCCCTAATAGATAAATGAATGGCTAGGTAAATGTCTGAAACTCTAACCATACTCTACTCTTCTCTACCTCTCCTCTGTCACCTTAGTTCCTATTTTGTTCATGAAATCTGCCCTCCTCCTTAGTCCCAGAGTTCCCTGGTCTCCTTCATAGCCCTTAGTAAACATAGCCCTTAGCTTTACCTCTTTGCCTCCAAATCCTTAATTAAGCATTATTCCTTTCCATCTCCTTCCCAGCTTCTCACAGTCAAAGACACCTGGGATTTAGGGAGCAGAAAAGGAGACTTCACAATAAATAAAATATTCGTTCAACTGAAATGCTGAGTAGAAGCAGAGCCCTCCCACACCTGTTTGGATGGGAGCCCTGTGTCTTGCAGGTGTCCAGTTTGAGGTACCGAGGCTGGCTGGACAGGGTTGCCTAGATATGGAGGCTCGCTCCTCTGCCCTTCATTTTCTGACTTCTCTGATGGAATGCCTACCGACAGATACAAGTTAAGGCTGAACTAATTTAGAACGGTGTCAAAGTCAGGCTAGAATAAGCCCTTCCCGGACTGGCAGCGGTCCTATCTTACAAAGCATGAAGTTGAATGTACTCTGTTTCATACCCTGGAAGCTGAGAAGGAGTAGGCTCCCACTGAATGCCTTTCTCCTCGGTATTTAATTACAAACCTGGCAGAGTGAAGTCTCTGTTCTGATTAGAAGAAAATCAATCAGTGCTTATTAACCACAACAAACCAATAAAAAGAATTAACTGGGGCAATGATATTAATCCACCTCCTCTTGTTCTGATAAAACTTAAAGCAATGAGGTGTTGTTTTTTTTTTCCCCCTCTAAGCATCCTTCATACCCTCGATATCACTGCTATGTTAACTAGTATCCTGACCTTTGTGTATGCTGACTTCCTGAAGCTTCTGCCTTCCAGGAAATGAATTCTCCAGGAAGCCAAGTTTTTGGAAAAATTGTGTCTCTTGGCTTCAGAGGACCTTGAGTATCTACTTTCAGTCCCTGTTTGCTTTTCCATATCATCTCATTTCAATGGGGAGCAATTGGGGCATAGGAGGAGGAGGAAGCAGAGCCCCTGGCCTTAGACCTGTTTAGCTATATCTCTGGCACTTCCAGAAGTCCCTCATCCTCTCTGGGCTTTGATGTCCTCATCTGCAGAGCAGGAGACATGTACTACATACTCTGTTAGGTTCTTTCCCTCACTCAAGTTTATGAATCTATTCTATACTTTTTGAATTGACCACAGAGGACTGGGTTACTGGTGTGGGAGCTTTGACATTAAATACTGAGCATGTCATAGTCTATTTGGCAAAGGATTACATAAATCACTGGAAATGTCACCGATGCTTGGGGAAGATAGTCTAGCCAGGGAGATCCTAGGAGAGGGAGCACCTTTAAGGGAATTTCCATAGTTCCTTTGCATACAAATAAACCCCTGTTTAGTAATGAGCCTTTCTTGTCCAGATTCATCTCAGAAATAACGTCTCACTCAATAGGAGGCTAGCAGCTCAGGAGTCTCTGCCCTGGTTTTTCTCATTCTAAGTACTCCATCGCCTCTCCCTCCCATCCCTCCCCCAGGACCTCATTTCCTGCTCCATAGAGACTCCCTGGCTATGCCAGCCTCAGGGTCTTTCAGAAAGCCAGCCAGAACTTCCCAGCTAGGAAGGGCAATCAGTGATCATCCTTGGGGAATGAGTTGGCACCAGTCGGGATGACTCACCAACCTGGCTGCCCACTCCAACACATCATGGACTCACTTATCAGACTGAAAGACAGGTGTTTTTGTGGAGGGCTGTTGGAACACACAGATTAGCTTTGCTCTCTGTCTTTTTTTTTCTGAGAAAAATACAGTTTGTTGATGTTTTTTGTTTGTTTCTCACTGTCATTTCTGGATATGGTACCTCTTGTCCCCCACCCCTGTCTTGTTGCATCTTATCCCACCCCCTACACAAACATATTGAACCCTTTCTTGTGACAAGAAGAATGTGTTAGCAATAGTAACTGCCATTGTGTGTAGCCAATATTGTGACTGTAGTCTTCCACCTCTCAACCAAGTAGAGGAAAGTATGTTTTATCATTTCTCCGTCATTGTCATAAATCTGAATTTGGTTGTCTTTCCAAGTTGTCTCTACTTGCATCATTGTTTGTTATGGTGTACATGGTATACTGTTCTCTCTGCAGCATATGTAAGTTTAAACATTTTCACTGATTGTCCTACAGGGAAGAAATTATTCCCATGATGGATTTTTAAAGAATTAATATTAATTAACCAGACTTTTATCTTTTCTGTTGTAGAAGTGAGTACTTCCTCTAAACTATGCACATGTGTACGCATTTTTTTTTAATGATTGTTATTGCCTGTATTTTTTAAGTGTCCATTTCTCTATCTTTTGTCATCTGTCATTTTTTTTTCTTGACTTTGGGTAGAGTTAAAAAAAAAAATCAGGTTTGGACTAAAGACATTCTAGTTTGTTATATAACTAATGCCTTTTCAAATGCAAATGCTCCTCTTTTTTTTTTTTCTTTCCCACACCCAGACTGCAGGACCTACAAGATCCAGGGATGATGGAGAAGCCTTTGCAGCCTTCCAGAAAATCAGGGTTCTGAAAAGTGGAAGAAAAAAAAATTGTCCAGAAGGAATCACAGGAAAGTAACTATTTTTCTTCTTTAAAAGCTTGAGGGGATGCAGCAATATTTAAAGAAACCTGAGTTTCAGGGTGCCCAGACTTCTAAGCAATTAGAAAGCTGATTTCTTGGTACCCCTGGATGGGCAGCTTTTAAAATTCTAATTTCAGGCTGTCCCCCATAACAGCTCTCAGTGGGATTCAGTAGAACGTGTTAAATGGTTTGCTATTTGAGGTTAAACGTTGTTTGGAGGAACTTTAGGTAATGCCCATGGTTGTAGAAATGAAGAGTACATTGTATTTTTATCTCGCATCGTCCTCTTTGATTCCTGAGTATCCTCATGTATCATATAAATTATTTTCACCCATATCTTTAATGGGAGGCAGAACTGACAATGTTAATACCCACACCTAGACTAATACTAATGTAGTCCCATTTTCTTTTACTCTTAATTCTATTGTTTAACAAGAATTTAGACAAACCAAATACTATTCCCACAAGAGAAAAAACAAACAAACAAACAAACCCAGGGCATTTTTCTAATGCAAAATAACCATTTTGTTCATTTTTATTTTTAAATTTGAGCATGCCAAATTGATGAATATTTTCAAGTTGTTTTCTCTGATTTTTATTTTTTGCTTTACTTAAAAAAAAAGAGCAAGAAATCAACTATAATAACAGCATTCAAACAGATCCAGGAAGTAAAAAAATGCTATGTATTTGAAGAGCCTATTGGGGGTGTTGTTTATCATCCCTGTCAAATGCTAACTCAGAAAGCTCAGCCCACTCTGTGGGCCCCCCCCACTTTTTATGGTGGAAGACTATGCAAGTGCAAACCTTTGGGGGCAGGGGTGTGTGTTAAGGAGAGGGCTTAATATTAACAGCTTTTGTGAGTAGAGAGCCCCAGCCTATCAGCTCATACTGAAGCAGCTCTGAGAGCAGAGCTGAGGACTTTCATTCTTTATCTTGCATCTCTGCAAGGTGGGTTTTAACTTTTTTTTTTCTGGATTTTTTTTTTTTTTAATTTTCCTTTTCAGTAAGAAGGATAAGCTTGGAGTATCCAGTCGCCGTGGTAACTGCCAGAAAAATCCTCCTGAAGTTTGAAGAGGTCAGCTAGCAGGGTCAACAACTCTGGCCTCTTTCTGCGCTTAGCCTGGCAGGCCCCAGCCTGCAGTTGGAGTTCTCAAGCGAGGGCTAACCCTGGGAGGTGGGCCATTCCAGCTCTGATATAAATTTTTTGAGTCAGTTCACGGCTTGGGCTCTCCAGGTGGCCTCCAAAATCGATGGTGACCTCCTGACCCTGTCTCACGGAGGCATAGCGTCTAACCTAAGCAAGGGTTTAGCCAAGAATGACAGCTTTCCAGTGAGTGTTATTGGGACATGGCAAACAGTTTGGGGGAGCCAGGATGTAGGTGTGAGGGCTGGGGTGGGGGAGGCTCATTAAAAGCACATTAAACAGCAATTTTCAAGACCCTTTTTAGTTAAAATAAATTGCTGGTGCCAAGAAGTAGGCCTATATTGGGTAATGGGCCCTTCTCTCCTCCCTAGCACCTTCTTCCATCATGGAAATGTTGGGGAGGTGATAGCAGGAACAGGGTCTCCCTCCTCTCCCTACCATCCCTCTGGCCCCCAACAGGCCTTTGGGGACAAACATGGAGTATAACTGCTTGGCTTATAACAGAATCTCTGTATCCTGGAAATATATACATGCTTATTGGGCTCCAAAAAAGCAAGCTGATTATTAAAGTAGAAAACTCATCTCAGTTCTTTGTTACTTGGGTCAAATGAATGGGTCCAACTGGAAGCTTCTGTTTCAACCTGGAAAAATAAAGAACCTAAACTAAACCAAAAAAAAAAAAAACCAACAGCATTTTGGAATGAAGCTAGACTAGTTACACCGTCCCAACACCTTACTGTTTTGTCAAGCAAATAGGCAGGGCCACGTTTGGTTACAAACATGAGAACTGAAGACATTCTCTTCTAACTGAATGGAGAAAGGCAGAGGCTAGGGCCAACCTTCCCCCTGCCCCACAGTTTTTTAGATTTAGGAGTACAGAATGACTGTTTAGAGGTAAATGAAGCAAGAGGATAACAAAACCCATAAATTGTGTCAGTTTATTTCTTTTTCAGCGGGGTAGTTCACGGGCAATGTCCCACCACATTATTCTTTCTATGGGAAAAATAGCATCATTCCCTTTGACCGGTTAAATCCAAGTAAATTCAGTTGGCAAATTATAATTTTTTTTAAGATGACAGGAGAAGGATTCCTTTCTGATCTTTTTGAAAGAAGTAAGCCCCGACAAAGATTTTTTTCCCTATTTTCTAGCTAGCTATAGAATGCAAAATCTGCAGCTTGAAGAATACTTTCTCGAAGGAATTCTGGGGATTTTGCTAAACCTGGGGACCTTGTGAATTTGACCAGATGACACTTGATCCAAATCCAGCCCTTCAGGGTCATCCTTAATTCCACTGCCCTCATTTTACACAGGAAGAAACTGAGACCTATAGACATGAAATGCCTAGTTCATGGCCACACAGATAGATAGTTCGTGGTGAGGTTAGTATTCAAACCCAAGTCTTCCGACTCCAAATTCAGCTTTCCCCACCCTCTGAAACAAAAGGGGTCTGACTGGGGGGTGAGTTGGCTGAGCCCTGGATTCTTTCCTCTTGTGATTGCTGGATAGGTCTTGGTGAAAGGAGGGGCAGGGACAGTTACACACCCTCCCATTCTCTCTGGGTGGGAAGGCTGCTTTGCTTGGCTTTGTCACACCAAATCCTTATTTGAAAACTCATCTTCAGAAAGCCTGTTCTCCAGTGGGCTGGATAAATTGGCCCTTGAATAACAGGAGCTGGAGTACCTTATTTCTCTCACTGCGAAAATTAGGGGTGACAACAGCTTAACTCAGGGGAGATAGTGATGTTCAACGAATGCATTAATAATTCTAGCCTGCATTAATGAGGCACTTTCAAAATCTCCCCTCTGGAGATTCCTAGGATGTTTATGTGGAAAGGACAACTTTTTAGACATTTCTTACTTGTTAAGAGTGATGAGTGTTCTGGAGACTGCTTATAGTACCAGCTCCATATAGGGTGGGTGCTTTTGTCTGTGCGTTAGGGAAAGTACCGCTTATTCTATAGATTGTTAGCTAGAGAAGGCCAAAGCAGCACCCTGATTTTAATTAAAAGGGAATGTTAGGAAATGTCCTAGCTGTGGGACATTGGGCAATTATTTAGTCTCTGAGTCTGTTTCCTCATCATTGAAATGGGGATAAGACCCACACTATCTACTTCACTGGGTTGTTGTGAGGAGTACTTTAAGCTGTTTCCTGGTTAACTGGTATTATTTCTCAGGGGTATCAATGATTTTGAGAGATAGATTGTTTGAGTATATAGAGAAGCCACCTAGGAGCTGAAGAGATTTGGGTTGGAGTTCCATCTCAGCCGTACCCCAGCTAGGTGATCACTGGTATGCTATTTACATTTTTGGTGCTCCAGGCAACTTTCTAAGAAGTTCTAAGTTGCAGAGCAGGTAACCAGCCTGCATCGGTGGCATCACATAGGTGGTTCTAGCCAATGAAGTCACAGGGGTGGTCCCCATCCCCTAGCAATGATTCTTGCATTGTCTGGGCTCATGTCCCTCCACAACTTTTCAATGGAGAAGTTTTTAAATGTCCCAAAGAAATCATTGCTAAAATGATCAGACTCCAAAAAGTGAAATGGTTCAGACTCCATTTCCCTTCCTTTCTTTGCAGAGAGCGTTCTGGAAAACGGTATTTGGAAGCTAAGCCTGCCAACATGCATCTCAGAAGAAAGGTGACAAAAAGTAACTTAGGAATGCCTAAGTCTAAGCCTCCAGAATATTCCCCTACCAGGCTTTCTCAATCTTAGCTCCAAACATCTGGCTTTTCAACGTCAGATATGAGATGACCCTATAGCCTGGACAGGTTAGTACCTATCCAGAAATGCATGAACAGCCACTGAATCTGGAAAGAAAGCCACAGTCTTATAAGACCAGGGCTGCTATTTGCATGATGAGGTCTTGCAGTTATAGAGTTTCTTAAGGTCCCTTGAAATGGCCTGGCTGGGAGGGTGGGGGTGGGACGGGGGAGCAGTCAGACTTTCATTGCTTGGAGAAACTGTTCCCCCACCCACTTCCTCTCTCCCACTTTCAAGGTATGTAAAGAAAATTCTGGAGGCCAAGAACTATTTGCCTTGAACTCTTCCCCTTAATTAAAAAAGAAAAATGGTTTCTAGAACTTCTGCAGTCCTCTAAGAAAGTAAAGCAGAACTTCATAGTTAATATTCTATTAAGGCAGTCGACTTTAGCATTTAGAAACTGGGCCTTGTAAAAAGTTTGGGCATTTTGACTTCCTTTCCTTAGTGAGGTGAAAGACCTGGTGTTTTATACAGGGTCACACATGGGCCTGATGTCAATTGATTTTGCTCAACAATCTTTCTTTGTTATGGGAAGATAACCCGGAAAAGAACACATGCAGAACTAAGATATGAAAACAAAAGACATTTATAGCTTCCAAAAAATGATACTTTTTTTTTTTTAAGTTTAGTCCTCCATCACAAGCAAATCACCTGCCTTGACAGGTGTACCTTCTGCAGTCTTCTTTTGGCTTCTGATTGTGTGGTTTTAATTATCGATAAGCACATAGATTTGGAGCTGGGATTTGGCCCTTTGGGCAAGTCAGTATCCTTCTGTGAATCTTTCTTTTTGCATTTCTCTACTTGAGTACAATTAAAATGAACATCTCTTCTCATTTCTCAATATGTGGAAGAGCTTGCCTAATTGTCCTGGCAAGCAGACAGACCCCACGAAGGCTCTTAGGAGCAAGACTCCAGTGAAACCTCTGGGACTGGGAAAAACAGCTTTTTTGATTGTAGTAGGGACATATTTAGGATCCAGTTTTGGGCATGACCAATTTGACATCCTTCTCCTCCAGGATGCCAATATTTTGCAAATCTGAAACAGGGACATGAACTGCAGGCTGTTCCCTTGGATATAGAGATGTCCCAGGTTTAAATCATTCTACCTCCTGGTGTCTATTTCATTAATATAGCTGCCTAATGGTTTAGAATCCTGTAGCTGTGGGTAAGTAACCAGCCTACTTATTTTGGCCATATGGGAATTACAAAACTGTCAGTAGCAAAAGTGTTTCCCCACTTCCCCTCTCCTTGCCCCCTTGCCAATACCTGAGTTACTTTTCAATACTCTTGTTTGAAAAGGTTGGGCTAAGTAACTCCAAGTAATTTGAAGAAGAATGATGATCCCTAAGAATATTTCTGTTGGAGCAGTGGAAATTCAATCTGAGGAGTAGACGGTAAGGAAAGTATTTCAGAAATGATTGTGATATAAAAACAGAAGATATCACGAAAACCAATTTTTTAAAATTATGGGATGAAGTGGAAGAGGACCCTGTGTGATTGGTAGATGTCAAAAAAGACAGTCTAGCTGGTAATGTTTTCTAGCTTCCACCTATAAATACCCTGACCAGAGGTTCTCAGCTTACCAAATGATCCCCTAATGTTTAAGGGGTAGGGACATATGATGGAAAATGGAGTCAGACAATATTTTTTCCCATGTGCCCACAAAATTTTGGATTAATTAAAGCTGATAGTTGATTTTCATTTTAGTCCACCATGGGCAGAGAGGGAAATGACCTCTTTAGCAGCCCCAGAGGAATGTTGTCTCATTGCTATGTGCTGCTTACATAGACATGTATAGGAATATTTTGGAAGCTTCATTGTACATTGCATCTGTCTGATTCAATGATCAGATTCCTCAGAATTTACTTTTTCAAACATATGGTATTATCAATAAGTTGTTATTACTGTGCAATTTGTAGCGATTCATTGTGACAAGTAATTATTATTTAGTGTGAGTAGGGGATAGAGACTGGATTTGCAAATTCACTGACATGGGGAACTCAGCTAGGTGGTGAGGTGGATTAAGTGCTGGGCTTGGAGTCAGGAAGACCTGAGCTCAAATCTGGCCCTAGACACTTACTAGCTGTGTGATCCTGGACAAGTCACTTCATCTCTGCCTCAGTTTTCTCCTCTGTAAAAAGAAGGTAATAATCCTTAAGCTGTTTGTAAATCTAAAAGTGCTCTTGGAAGTGTAAGTTGTCATTATTGTGATTAGGACTCCATCCTCTATAGGCTTTGAGCCTCTTCAGCCAAAGGTCCACTTGCTTGTCAGTGTGTTAGCCTTGTAGGGGGCTTAAGTTCACAGTACAATGGATTCCTTTAATAATTCCTGCAGCTAGGCTTTTTTTGCAGCTCAAAAAGGGACAAATCTGACCCTAAGAAAACTACAAAATATATTAGAGTGAGTCATAACCTTCCTGGAATATGAAAACCTGTGGGTAGGAAAGAAATTGGCACTTCCCTCCCCTCTTTTCCCCCCACTGGGTATAGAGCTTAAAGGGATTCAGTACAATGGCCCAAAAAACCAACCAGGCTATCAACAGACCTTTACTGAGAAACTGCTCAGACTTTGTGCCGAGGACTAGGGATGGTAGGACAAAAGTTAAACCCTATGCCTCTCTTCCATGAGGGAGACAATGTTGAGAGAGTTAAAGGAGAGAAGGGGGAGAGGAGGAGAGAGGTGATGGATAGAGAGAGACATAGATAGACAATGGATAGATGATAGATAGATAGATGACAGTTTGAATAGATATAGTTTAGATGAATAGTTGATGGATAAAGATAAATATATGATAGATAGAGAGAGAGAGAGAGAGAGAGCAGGTGACATGAGGTAGAGGAAAGAATATTGGATCTGTGCTCTGGTCCCAGCTTTGCTACCTACTGCCAACATAACCTTGAGCATGTTCACAGGTTTAGAACCATAAATTTAGCGCTAGAAAGGGCCATAGAGATCTTTCCAATTCCTTATTTTTTTTTTTTTACCCCCTTATTTTGCTGAGAAGGAAATTGAGTTCCAATGACAGGGAGTGACTCGTCCCCAGCTAGGCAGAACCAAGTTTCTAACCCAAGGCCTCTGACTCCATCGATATTTCCATTGGAGCCCTTTCTGTAGGCCTCAGTTCCATCCTGTGTCAAATGAGGGAGGGAGTGACTACATGATCTCTCCCATGACACTGCATGGTATCTCCCAGCTCCCAAAGTCTCTGATCCTAAGACCTCACATCAGTGTGGTGCTCAAAGTATTTTCATATCCCTCATTCATTTGATTGCATCAGCAGCTCTGGGAGATTCTGCCCAGAGAAAGACTTATTATCAGCATTTTACAGATGACAAAACTGATAGGCATGAGGTCACTTGTTCCTCCCAGGAAACAGAAGGCAAGAGCAGGTTGTGCGCTGCATAAAGTTTCATTGGGTAGAAGGGAAAGGGAAAAAAGACTGGAATGGCAAATGTATACAGACTAGTTTACTTAATGAACACTTGAAATGCCAGAAAAAATTAGAACATATCAGAAACATAGGCTCAGCGAGATCTTAAATGTTATGGGTACAGGAGGAACAATGATATAACTTGCTCTTTTTATTATTGGGGAAGATTAAAAAAAGATGAGTACATAATTTTCAGTACTGATTTTTTTCTAAAATTATACATACAATTTAGTAGGAGAAAAGTACAAAATAAGTCAGCTGTGCAAAAACTGGGGGAAACCCAAATTTTGAAGAAAAAACACATTTTTGGGGAGCCTTTACACATGGAATGGCATTGGTTAACAGACTGATCAAACTCTGTTAAATAATATTAAGATAATTAGACACTATTTCACTATGGATCCCCATAAAAGTCCGCCATGATGAATTTAGGTCATTGTGGTGTTGGAACAAAACCTCCATTTAGAATGCTGTGAAACCTCAGCCAAGCACACTCCTCCCTCTCTTGGACATAGGGCTACTGTAGCAGACTCCAAAAAGCTTAAGCTCATTGTGCTAATATCCTTTTAATAACTCCCCCCTCCCCCCATTATTCCAGAGATAAACAGAATCCAAGTATAGTGGAGACCATTTTCTGTTGACTTTTTATTGCTAGCTTTTGCTAGGAAGATCTGGGTTCAAATTCCACTTCAGGCACATACTAGTTGTGTGACCCTTGGGCAAGTCACTTACATTTCCTCAACTCCAGTTTCTTTATCTATAAAATGAGGATAATAGTGGTGGCACTGAGCTAAGAGGGTTCTTGATGCTATGTCTGCTGCTGATTTCAGTGACTTGCCCAGGGTGATGCAGCTAGTAGGTGTCAGAGGGAGGCCTGAATCCAGGTCTTCCTGACCTGGGCAAGCCTTTAACAAACCATTTTGTTTCTTCATGTAAAATAAAGCTTTTAAAGTGATTCTTATTGCTACCTCCTTTTTCTCATTTTTTTGACCCAGTGTATGTAGAAATAGTCTCAGAATAAATCACTGTCCTGCAATTATTTGATATTTAATGCTCTACAGACCTAGGGTGTATCAAAGCACTGCTTCTTGTCATTGAATAAAATGATTGAGATGTAAGCTCATCTAGAGACTCAGTGAAAACATCCTCCGGATGGCAGAGAGGACAGCAAGGATAAATGGCATGGATCTTACCTTATTCCCCCCATTATTTTAATTTTTTCTGCTTTACCTCCATTTTGTGAAAATTTTTCATTCTGTGTAATCTTGAGATTATGAGTATACAATGTGGTGACATTTGCAAAAAAAAAACAATAACATCCTTCATTTTTTATGCATTTAAAAAATAAAAAAACCCTAATTTTTTGGTTTTTATTTATTTGTTTGTTTTAATCAATGCTGTGTTCTGGCAATTGAGAGCAACATCTGTCTGTGATAATGGTTTAATAAAGTTCCTGATTGGCTGGATTCTCAAGGCTAGTTTGGGGTTCATATTTATAGGACAGGAATCTGTTATTTGTTAATCTAAAAAGGAGGACAATCTTCTGGGGTATAATTCTAGCCCTCTGATGATGTCTTCAGTTCTTCTTCTGTGAAATAGTCTTCACTGCATTCTGCTTTTTGAGAAGGAGGTACGTGGATGAATTTCTCCACTTCTGAAGACCCTTCGATGGGCAGAGTTTTGTCAATGCTCCAGGCCCTTTAGAGAAAAGATTCAAAGTGGGGGAAGGGGACTGGAATTCTCAGACCTCGGAGGCTGCAAAAGAGTTCCTCCATTGCTTTTTTTTTTCGTGGCTACTCCCAAGTCCCTCTAGTTTTCCCTTCGCTGTTTCCTCTGCGCTTTCCTATCTTGTGGTCATTCCCCATGAGCTATGATAACATATAAGAAGCTTATAGAAATACTTATCAAAATCAGCCGGACACAATGCTACACTTTCCCTCACGATGACAAGCGCCCCTAATTATGAATGACAAGTCATAAATTATGTTTAAACTGGATTTTCCACTGCAGATACTCCTCCTGCCACCCAGACAGCCTTATAAAGTTGCATTTGTGGCCTTAATCCCAGTTGGATGGGTGCCCCGCTGCCTGCACTTTCCACCGCTCTGGTCCTTGCGGCTCCTCCAACAAGTGAACAATCATTGTTTCTGTACCTTATTAGGCCAGAGAGCGGAGCGGCTAGTGATGACATCGGCAGGCCCCGCAGGCAGGATTCTGGGCAGACCCAGCCAACCTCCAACAAACCCCTTTTTATCCTCCTGTTTCTAGGAAGAATTATGATGGTGGTGCCCTGCTGTTGATCAGTCAAATCTGTGGTAGGCCTAGAGATAAGTCCTGTAAGGGTGGTGTACTGTAAGACAGCAGCTCCCATTCATTAGGAGTTTGTGTGTAATAAACCACCAAAAAAAGAGAGGGAGAGAGGCAGCTGCAGAATCCAGGCACAAACAACACAACCCATTCTTAGGAGCCAAAAACTTTCTAATTTGCTGCTGGGCAGCCCTGGTCGGTGCCATCCTTCCTTCTCCCCCCAGTGGTGCCCTCGATATATTTAGAGTGGGGCTCTGAGGCTCAAGACGGCTCCTTTGAACCCCCGTTCTTCCCTGCCCAGTCCCATCCCCCAAAGAAAAGTTGCACATAGTCTGACCTAACAGGAGAAAGGGGAAAATAAGCAGCAACTACGGCAGCCCTTGGCACTGGAGCATGCTGGCCTGGGACTTTTATTCCTGCTAATTAACTTTTGAAAAACACCATAGATTGGAGTTTGCGTTGAACATTGTTTCAGGGGACTGCTTTCGGGAGGATGGTACCACCTTCCCCAGGTCCTGGGAGGGGCCCTCGGGGCTGTTTTCCATCCATCAAGAATTTAATCTCCTTGCTAATATCTTCTTTTCAGGTAACAACAGATTCAAATGAGTAGCAAAGAGAATTTGGGGGAGGGGGCTGCTTCAAGGAAATAGAATTCTTGCCTCAGAAGCCAAAAGACGCTGCTTTTTTTTTTTTTTTTTAGTTTAAGGGAGGAAACTTTAATTTCTGTGATGTACCAGGGGGGGAAATCACAACTCTATAGAATAGCTCACAGAGAGCAAGCCAGACACTTCTCTGAAGAGGCAGTTTCAGTTCAACAATTTCTTTTGAAGAAGGTTTTTTAAAGTACCTACTGCGTGCACAAAACTACTTCGGCACTGGGGCAACCGAGCAAAAGAAAAAAAAAAAGTCGGAGAAACCCTGCCTTCCGGGAGTTTATAGTCTACTTAGGGGAAGACGACACGTACACAGATTTATTCATTCAAGGAAGAAATTGTTAACTCCCTACCTTACGTGCCTGGCACTGAACTGGGCACTGGGGATACAAAAACAGTTCCCATATCAGTTTCATTGATACTAGATCCCCTGAGGCATGGTGTTAGGAGAAACCATTTCAATTCCAATGCAGGGGGAGCTAAAGTTTTATTTGTACAGCACTGTTCATGAGAGAGATGGAAGGGTAGAGGATGGGGCTGGGGGGTGGGGAGAGCGCAATAGTGACAGACAGATACATAATTCATAGAGCACTGATCAATACATAGAGTCAGTACTGATTGTTGTTTGTCCTTCTTTCCCGAAAAAGACCATGACCTCAGGGAGGTGATGCCTTGACATGCAAGTAAATTGGACAGGAAGTGAGGAAGACCTAAAATTTGCTAGCTGTTCTTTCATTAAAAAGTCACTTTTCCTTGCTGAACCTCAGTTTCCTAATCTGAAAAATAATGATGACATTTGTAACATCTTCCTCACAGCGGGTGTTATGAGGTTCAAATCAGGTAATTGTTCAAAGGACTTTGCAAAAGTTAAAGTGCTACAAAAATACCAATTACTCATTTGCTTAAAACCATCTAATGTGATTTTTTAAAAATACTGTCAGTTCTTTAATAAACTTTCTTTTTCATGCCTAAGCTGGTGTAAAGCAGTCCCAGCTTAACCTGTGTGTGTGTGTTTCTGTGTGTCTTCCCTCTTCTCCTATCTTTTCTCTACCTAGAGCTATTTCCTCTTCTCTCTCCTCTCTCCTATCTCTGTGTCTGTCTCCCTCCCCTGCACTGACTCTCTCTCTCTCTCTCTCTCATCCTCCCTCTCTGTCTCTCTATGGGTCTGTCTCCATCTCTCTGTCTCTGTCTCTCTGTCTCTCACACACACACACACACACCCTCAACCCCCAGCTTCTTCAATGGAATACTGATTCTAAAAGCCAGGTGATTTTTTTTTTTTACAATTTTTTTTGTGTGTTTTGGATTTCCTTTATCAAGTAGGGTATCCAAATGTGGGGCAGTTGGGGGATTGTCGGTGGCCAACTGGAACGCATTCCACTGGTTTTGGAATTCCTGCAGGTGTTTCCCAAGCAAAAGCCCCTTTCAGAGAGTACCATCTGCATGTGTCATGTGCCCACCGGCTCCCTCCCCTCCCAGCTGGGGTGGGGGGTTGTTTGTTTGTTTGCCTGATTGACGTGGAATGACCAAGACCCTTGGTCCATTGCTTCCAACAGAGTCCTTCTGAGTTCTGGAGCTCCCTGCAGATCCACCCGCCTGAATTATCCACGATTCCTCTCAAATGCTTCCTTCTCATGCTCTTCTGGCTTTTGAGTTGGCCTCTGCTGCTTTTCAGGCTTCACAATTTGTCAGTGACATTGATTCAAACCATAAGTTGTGCTACATTGGTGTTTTTCAACAGAATAATACAACTGGAAAGGAGCTTGTCGCCCTGCCAGTAAATATATATTACATCCTTTTAGTGGGCTGTGCTATTTAAATAAACATTAGACCATAGCATATACAGAGTGTAAATTTGGGGAGGAACCAGAGGATGCTTGTAAATCTCTCTAAGTAGCATATTTTTTCAATTTTAAATAATTTCTAAATGAAAAAAAATTCTAATATGTTTTGTCCAATATGTTTTTGAAGCCGTTACTCTCTTTCACAGAAGACATTGTTCTTTGTTTTTTTTTTTTCTTTCAACATATCTATCACTTAATAAATGGCACGGTGACCCAGAAGCCCAGTAAACATACTTAAAAGTGATTTTTGCTCTCTAGTCTTTGTTGATCGGAGTATATGCCATGAATTTCCTCTTAAAAAGTTAAATCATTTAAAAATGGGCTTCTTAGGAAAGCCCTGTCTTTTTAGGACTTACAGAATAAAGAGTTAGAGGCTCTTGCTTAAACTAACTGCTTCTGCTGCTCATGGGCTTGACAACCCCAGGCAAGGTTTCATTATGCCTCAGTTTCCATATCCATGAAATGATAGGGCTCATTCTCTTCCTGCTTCCTGGGAGGGTGGAGGGCTTATAAGGATTAAGAATCTTTACTAAATGCTTGGCAAGTTCAAGTCTGATGGAATCAGAGAACTGCACTATTTATGATTCTTCCAATTCATGAAACATTTCCCCAAAAGTCACTCTTTGTCACTTCATTTTGGGATTGAGGTGGCCCAGGGCTTCTAAAGGCAGGGCCAACTGACCACAAGATCTGGCAGTTCTTACCAAGCTTTAAGGATAGTTGAAAGAACTTGTAGGTGGGCAGCTAGGTGGCATAGTGGATAGAACACCCCTGCCTTGGAGTTAGGAGGATCTGAATTCAAATCCTCCCTCAGACACTTGCTAGCTGTGCACCCCTGGGCAAGTCACTTAATTACATTGCCTCCCGCAGAACAACACGAACAAAAAAGAACTGATATCTGATGTCTGAGAATCAATATAGCTTAATAGTCCTTCACCTACTTCAATAAGAACTCTCAATATAACATACCCTACAAATGGTACCTAGGGTAAATATGTATTTAAAAAGCAACCTTATTTGCAAAACATTATAGAGCTTGATAGAAGATTGTTATTATTATAGTGAAAATCAATTCTGGGGGTGGAGGGTGGGGCTAGGGGAGAGACAATCTTGCAGAGAGCTTGGTATTCGACCTGACTTAGCCAAATCACCTTGAAAGCAATAGTACGGAACTGGTTAAACTGAACAGATCTGCTAGTATTTCTCTAGTGATCTCTTCTCGTCTGTGACAATTGTGCAACTAATGCATTTGGATTCTACCACCTCTATATTTTGGGGAGCAAACAACAGTGACTTTAGGAGATAAAGGTTCTGAAAGCGATTTCTTCCAAGGCAAGAGATCTGTGCAGAAGACAATACAATTTTAAAGATATTCTGGGATTATTTTTTGAGATACTTCTAAGAGGGCAAGATTCTAAATATTCTAATTCTAAATATTAAGAGTAGTATTAGGAAAAGGGATGGGGACTGGACTTTGGATTTCACTGATGTAGGGAATGATATAGATGATATAGAATGATATAGATGAGGAAATTGTCTGTACCAAGACAGAGTACTTTCTCTGCAATCTATAGTCCTACAGAGTTGTCTGAGATACTGAGATATTAAGTGCATTGTTCAGGAGTCACGGAACCAATATATGTCAGAAGTGGAATTTGACCCTAAGGTTTTTGGTTCTCTGTATCTCACCTCTCAGAATGTAGATGAGGGTGATAGGACTCTAATATCTGTCACCCCAGTGACTGCCAAGGTAGATCTATGACAGTCTGTTTCCCCTTCCTCCCTGCTCCATGTGTGTTTTTCCGGACAGTCCTTCTTGTTCAAAGAGGAAGACCTTCCCTGATCCATTCTTTGGGCAAGGACACAGAAGGAACAGCTTTCCCCTGCCACAACAAAGAAGGGTGGGTACTAGTACCTCCCCCCAAAAGAGGGCTGAGAAGACACTAGTAGTTATCTGCCCATCTGTCTGCTTTCCCATTTCTCTGTCATTTTAAGAGTATTGTCCAGGTACCCATCAAGGATATCCTGGATGAAAAAATAAAATGGGAACAGGAAGATTTTCACAGATGATTTTCTGCAACAGACCACATCTTTACAGTCATACAATTGACTGAGAGTTATAGAGAATATAAATCTTCGCTGTGTTACTTGTTTATTTTCTTCAAAAGGCATTTAACTTGGTAGAACAAAATGTAGCCTTAAAGGTTCTCCTCAAACAAAGCATCTCCCAGGCATATGATTATAACAAATTCTTGATTGCTTCAATCAATCAATCCATCAATGAGCATAACAAGTGTGTCTACTGTGTGCAAGGCACTGTCCTAAGTGCAGTCAAATAGAACAAAACCCAATGGAGGAGACATATATCCTCATCTAAGGTGTTTGCAAGCCTTTGGGAAGATGCCCTGCACAGAATCCAAATAGAAAAAGAATTCTTTATTGATGAGGAGCTTCTCTAACTGGCCCCCTGCAAAGATTACATTGTGTTATAAAGCCTTCCCAATGAATAATAATAGCTAGAATTCATATAGCACTTTAAGGTTTGTGAAGTGTTTTGCAAATATTATCTCATTTTATTTTCACAACGAACCCAGGAGGTGGGTAATAATAATGATAATAGTTCACATTTATAGAATGCAGGCACTATGTTAAGGATTTTACAAATATTACCTCATTTGTTCCTCACCCCAACCCTTTGAGGGAGGTGCTATTATTATCCTCATTTTACATACGAGGTAGAGATTGGGATCATACAACAATTAAGTGTTTGAAGTTGGATTTGAACTCAGGTCTTCCCAACTCCAGGAACATCACTCTATCTGCCTGTAAAATAACACCACCAACACCAACAAGACAACAGCAACACCCATAGTCATTGAAAAGTGATTGTCAGCCTTCTTCTTTAGCGGCTGATGATCTCTTTTCAATAATTATGATGGGGTTTTTTGGTTTATGACCCTCAGTTTACAAATGAGGAAACAGGTTCAGAGAGATCAGATGGCTTACTCAAGGTCTCATTAAGTGCCTGATCTCCCTGACCCCAAGTCCCTCCCTGTCCCCATTCCACCATGCTTTCTCTCACCTGAAATTTCAAAGATAGGCACTACACTCACTTCAGAGTTGGCAGAAATATGAAGTCTCTAGAAGACATCCTTCTCCCTGTTCCTCCCCCAGGAGAAGTGATTGGAAGCCAGGAGACTTATTAAGCTGCAAAAGTGGAAGAACAGGGTTCAATGTCTATTTGAGAAATAAGCTGTCACCTTCAGTGAAAGAAAACAATGTGGAGAATTGAACAGCTTTCTTTAGATTATGGAAACAGATATTATTATAATTGCCTTTTAGAAACATTTCCTTTTCCTCCTCTGCAAGCAATGACCTCAGGGCTAAGGGAGTAGGGAGGAAGTCACAGAGGCATTGTAGCATAGTAGAGAGTGGAGAAGACTTGGGTTCAAACCTCACCTTTTACACTAACTAGCTGTATGACTAATTTTCCTGGGCCTCATTTTCCTCATCTGCAAAATGAGGGAGACTGGACGTGATGTCCTCTATGATCCCTTCCAACTCTAAACTTATGACCCTAGGACATTTCCCCAGGCCCCTATTGCTGGTGATGGGACTCTTGGGGAAGCGCCCACTTGATATAGCAGCTTCTCATGTTGGCATCCTGACACCACTCCTGGGTGAGAATCGAATTGCACGTAAATATTATGCCCATTTTTCAAATGGAGAAACGAGAATACCAGAAGTCAAGTGAATTGCAAGACTTGTTATATAGCAAGAAATTTTCAGACTCAGCAATTAACCCAAGTTTTTGGACTTGGGTAACACTGAAGTCTAGTCACCTCCCCATTATCTATACCCTAGTGGGCTTTGATTCTGTCTCTTTCTATGTCTCTCTCCTCACCAGTTTCCACTGGTTCAGTTATCATCTCTATGCAGACTGACTCCTATATCTACAGAGCTATCTCTCATCTCACTCCATTCCAACATCTCCACTGATAGGTTTCTGACAGTATCTCCACCTGGATCATAATCATCTCCAACTCAACATGGCTAAAAGGAACTTCATTATCTTTCCCAGAAACCCACTGTTCTTCTTAATTTTTCTTTTGTTGTCAAGGGCGCTGCCATCCTTCCAGATACCCCTATTGGAAATCTCAAGGCAACACTCCATTCTTCATACTTTCTAACCCTTCAAATACCATCAAGGACCTCATCTTGTCTACCTTATTCCTCTAAATCTCTCTCATATCCTTTCCCTCCTTTCCTCTCACACCACAACCACTTTGGTCCAGTCCTTCTTCTCCACTAGCCAGGACTTTTGCAGGGTTATGGGGTTTTCCACCAGACTCTGATCTCTCCCCTTTTCCATCCATATTTTTTTCTTTTCATTTCATTTGAATAGATAACCCTCTCGAATAAGGAAGACTGATCTACCAAAGCAGATGAACTACTCATCTGGAATTTAGAGCCCGGGGGCAAAGAGGGCTTAAGTGATTCTCCAAAAGTCAAAAGACTGGAGAAAAGCTATCAAAGACAAGTTTTGAGCTCAGGTCTTCCTGACTTTGAGACTGCCCCACTAAGCAACCCTGCCTCTCCTAATAGATGAAAAATTAATATAATATAATATAATATAATATAATATAATATAATATAATATA
>NW_020954588.1:18831542-18841725 GCF_900497805.2 Vombatus ursinus | reverse complement strand
ATAATATAATATAATATAATATAATATAATATAATATAATATAATATGATATAATATGATATGATATAATATGATATGATGTGATATGATGTGATATGATATGATGTGATATGATGTGATATGATACAATACTATACAATATAATATAACATAATACAATATAATATAATACAATAGAATGAAATAGAAAAAGTAAAGAAAATGAAGGCTAATGGGGAGAAATAATAGCTAACTGTATTTGTATTTTAGACCAAGAAAAACAGTTACCTCCCAGCCTCTTAAGCCCTCATAGCCAGGAAATAAGAAAGCATTCTGAAAAGAAAAAAAAAAAGAGAAGAAAAAAAGAAACATACTCCAGGATTATACTGCCATCCCATAGAGCCTTGTGTTGTTAGTTACATCTTTCTACATTTCTCTCCAAGTATGATGCTTTGCTCATAACAGGAGCTCACTCAATAAAAGTTTTTCCAGTCTCAATCTAACAGATGTTCACATTTAATTTTTTTATGGCAATAAGGCTCTAAAAGCATCTTGCAGTGGGGACTTCTCAGCTGACAGGGAGGGGTCATGCCACATGAGTCTGTTGAGCTACAGGTCCCTTCCAGCAATGTATCCATCATCTATAGTATACATCCATATTAGGCAACAAAGAATTTCTTATTTGTCTGTTTTCTGCACGTCCACATGTCTCCTACTTCTGAGATTTAGTCAACATCACTGCCATCTTCTAGGTGGTCCAGGCTTGGAGTTTGAGTCATTTTTGACTTATGTCCTTCAATCCTACAATTAATCTTTTCTTAATGTTGCTACTATCACAGATGTGGAGCTGGAAAGAACCCCCAGAAGTCAGCTAGAGAAGGAAGTTCCCAGGCTCCTAATAGTGAACACGTGTACATGGTTGCTCTGGACCCTTCATTTTACAGAGAAAAGTCCCATATCTACTAAGGGTTCAGATTTGCCTTCAAGTTAGAGTTGGAAGACTATCTAAAATTCACTGGCTTACCCAAGGTCAACCATCTACCAAGTGGCAAAGTCAGGATTTGAACCCAGTTTCAAAACTAAACTCCAAATGACTCCAAAACCAGTTTTTTGTTTTTTCCATTACACCTAGAGTCTCTTGGTCTTGGAGCTCTGAGACCAGGAAGGGTCCTGGGTAACCAGGGATACAAGTCCACTATTGGGGAGCCTGTGAACTTCCTTCTTCCTCCTCCTCTTTGTCTCTCCTCCCTCAACCCCTACCCCACAGACTGATTTGGGTATTTTTTTGGAGAGGACACCCACCTACACATAATCCTTGGGGCTTGTTTTAAGGAATGAATTGAGATGTAAGAAGGTGGAGATAATCAGAACTCTTATCAATTGTGCATGGTTCAGCTCCCCCCAGGAATAAACATTATTTTTATTTTTTTGTCAGGGTAGGAGGGAAGGGGAGAGGGATATTCTCATATATGTCCTATTCTCAATGGATGTTAGTGGTTGAAGAATTTTGTTTTTGATAGAAAGATCCATATCTTAAAGTCTAGAAGTAAAGGGGTGCCTTGGAGTGTGTGTGTGTGTGTGTGTGTATGTGAGCAAGTCTGTGTAGAAGCCTTATTTACTGACTTAAAGTTGCTTTCCTGATGAACTAGCAGGTGAGCATTTGCAAAAGCTCAAGCCTGGGTTTGCAGGCCTCTTGGCTTGGGAAGGGGGAGGCAGGGGGGCAGAGCAGGTGGGGGGTTAGGGGGGAGGGAGAGGGTTGGGCTGGAACTTTTTGCAAATGAGGAAATTGCTTTTCGTAAACATCCCTTTGCAATTCATCCAGGCCTGGGCACTGGGCCTGGCTTGGGGGGGTAAGGGGGGAGGCATTTGGGGAGGAGCCCAGCAAGTAAGAGAGAAACCGAGACAGAGACAGACTGATAGACAGAGACCCACAGAGGGAAAGAGGGGCTCATCAAGCCCAGGGCTGTTTTTCCTACAATGACTGTCAAGTTAAAAGAAGGACACGCTAGGTCCCCCAAAGGTGCTTTCTCTCCCTTGACAAGTTCACTAAGGTATTTACAAGGTGTTCGAGCAGGTAATTAGCACCCAAACCAAGTTGCAGGAAACAGTCCTGCTCCCCTCCAATGAAGAATATATAATGAGTTGAAGGGCTGGATTTTCAATGGATGATTGCTCCAGAACAATAACCCCAAACAGAACCGGGGGAAAGGCTTTACCCATGTCACTATAGAAGCAGAGGGAGTTGCTGGCCAGCAGCTTAAATCAATCCCAGGCTCCCTCCCCTCACTCCACCCTCCTCACTTTGAAGGCACAGACTCTGCTAAGTGCGGGGAATTTGTTGTCCAAGCCGCAGAGAAGGCCCCTGCAAAGACAGATGGGGAAGGGGACCCCAAGATGACTGGGCCAGATCTGGTCCTGGAGCTGGCTCTACAGTTAGTCAATCAACAAGTATTTACTAAGTTATTACCCAAAAAGGCAAAAACACAAATTCCTGCTCTGTGGGAGCTCACATTCTAATGGGGGAAACCTGATGTAAATAACTATGTACATACAAGATATATACATACAGAATAGTTGAGAGCTTATCTCGGAGGGGTGGGGGAAGAGGAGGTAGGAGGGAGAGGCCTCCTGCAGAAGGTGAGATTTGAGCTGGGCCTTGAAAGAAGCCGGGGAAACAGCCACTTTGCACAGGCTAATTAGACTTCCAAGTCTGGGATGACCCGCCATATTCCAATCAACAGACTGGACTGATCCTCATTACTAAGGAAAAGCAGTCCAGAAAGATTTCTTCAAAGGCTGAGGGCCAAGATAACGACTTGGTGTCCATCACTGAGCTGCAGTGTGGAGCAGAGTTGGGTAACTTTCAAGAAAAGAATCCTCAAACTCTGCAATTTTCATTTGCACTCAAGCCCTAATGGCCTGTTATATTTCTGCCTCTGTATTATGAACACCTAGTACTGGACCAATGCTGATTGAATTGATTAATTGACTAGTTAATCAATTAATTGGATCGATCAACAAGCATTTTTAATTTTTCTTGATGTTCACTTTTGAAATCAACTTCATTGCTCATTACTTGCCTTGGCTTCACCCAAAGATCCATCTTTGAGATTATATTAAAATTGTATTGAAATTTTGAATTATATTGAAAGTTGAAAATAAAAAGGAAAATGCAGCTCAGCAGAGGGAACTAATCTAGCAACCAAATCTGTAGTATTTATGCATTGTTCCAGATCCTTAGGCCCCCACCTCTTCTGCCTAGGATCCCAGGCTTCCATGGCAATTCCCTGCTACAGGGCATCTCTTCTGATCCCACCCCAATTGCTGGTGTCCTTCTTCCCTGAACTGTCTTCTGCTGCAAAATCAAAACAAACAAACCCAAAAGAAGAAGAAGAAAGGAAGAAAAGAAAAAAATCAAGGGAGGGGGTGGGGGGAGACCCAACAGCAAGCTTTGGCCCCATATAAGAGATATGAGAAGACACCTACCTCCCCCCTATTCCTTTGCAGAGGTGGGAGAGGGAGGGATGGTCCACGAGTGAGAAACAACACATACAATGTTAGATTTAAAAAACATATATATTCATTGATTTTCTGAAATTTTGATTCTCTTCCTCATTTTCTTTTAAAGAATTCAGTTATGAGAATGGCTCTCTGGGAGGAAGGAGGAAGTGCACTACAAGGGGAAATTTAGAGGACAATAAAAATGAAAGAGAACCATAAAATATATATTATATATAATATTACATATATGTATTTAAGGAATGTAAATGGTAGGAATTATTCTCACTTTTTTCTCAACCTCAGCACTTCTCCCAGTGCTTAATAAATTGATGTGACCCCTGAAATGAATGACTGTGTGACCGTGGGGGAGTCACTGAAGCTCTCAGCCCTTCAGGCAGCCCTGCTAAGACTCGGACATTAAGCTATAAATGTGGGGGATTTAGTAAACTCCAGGATCTTTGGACCTCAACCACATAGCCCCAGGGGCTGAGTTCGGGCTGAGCTTGGAACTCCTCCAGCCTCCAGCCTCCAGCCTCCAGCTCTTCTGAACTTAGGGTGATGGGTCTCTCCCAGTTACATTTCCTTATCTGGGGAAGGGGCACAATCATATTATAGCCACTTTTCCTCACTGGGCAGTTGGGGGGGAAGTGTTCGGTAAACACTAAAGTCTTGTAAATGTGAGCAATTGTTATCTGGGTATAATTTCTAGAGGGAGAATACAGTAGTAGTAGTAGTAGTAGTAGTAGTAGTAGTAGTAGTAGTAGTAGTGGCTTATATTTGTATATCGCTTTAAGATTTGCATAAGTTATTCATAAGTTTACATAAGTTATTTCACATAAGCTTCACTAAAACCATGTGAGGTAGGTGCTTTTATTATTATTATTATTACCATTTGACAGATATGGAAACTGAGGCTGTGAATTGAAGTGACACAGCTGGTGTCTGAGAGACTATTTCAACTGAAGTCTTTCCTCAACTTCGAGTCCACTACCTAGCAGCCGGAAGAGTCTTCATCGAGGAGGAGGTGGTACCTGAGATGGAGTGATCTCCTTCCTCATCTCTGCCTCCTGGCTTCCTTCAAGTCCAATCTAGAATCCCATATTCCACGAGAGGCCTTTCCTGATCCCCCTAATGCTACTGCCTTCTCTCTGTTGATTTTTTCCAATTTATTTTGTATATATATACCTTATTTGTACATTGTGTTATTGTTGTTGTCGTTGAGTCATTTCAGTCTTGTCTGACTCTTTGTGACCTTATTTGGAGTTTTCTTGGCAAAGATATTAGAGTAGTTTGCCATTTCCTTCTCTAGCTAATTTTACCGGTGAGAAAGCTGAGGCAAACAAAGTTAAGTGACCTGTCCAGGGTCACACAACTAGTAAATGTCTGAGACCAGATTTGAACTTAGGTCTTTCTGACACATAGTAGGTGCTTAAAAATGCTTATTGACTGACTTTGAAGAAAGGTAGGGATTGTCTTAGGGGAAGTTGTAGAGGGAGTGCCTTCCTAACATGGGAGGGGGGCACTTGTGCAAAGGGATGAAGGTGGGAAATTGAATATTGGGTGTAATCCAGTCAATCAACAAGAATTTATTAAGTGCAAGGCTAAGGAGGCAAATACGGTGAATGAAATAATCTCTACTGGCAAGTAGAGACCAGTTTGACTAGAACAGAGAGAGCACATGAAATCAGACTGGATGAGTCCTCAGATTGCAAGGGCAGACCCTGAGATAGCCTGAAGCTTCCCTTAACATTAGCAAGTCTAGTATTATTTTTAAAATAATATTTTAAGATAAAACAGCACATATAAAGCACTTTACAAGCCTTCATTGTATCGATGCTAGTTATTATTAGCAAACAAAAGGTGGTGGAAAGAGAAAAGGAGGTCCGGAACCCCAGGCTGGTCCCAGCTCAGACACTTGTTGGTTTTGTAAATATGGGCAAGTCAGTTGACTTCTCCTTAATCCCAGATTCCTTATCTATAAAATGCAATTGATACCTGCCTCCAGGGTGGCTGTAAAGATCAACCAGGATCACAGTAGAGAAAGTTATTTGACCAAAGCACTCAACTGATATCAGATACTGGGGTAGAGTAACATTGGCAAGACAGCAAGCCTTTATTAAGTGCCTTCTATGTGCCATGCTGGGAATACAAATAATAGCAAAAAGACGGTCCCTGCCCTCAAGGAGCTTACAATCTAATGGGGGAAGGTAACACACAGAAGGGTCTTGGGTGGCAGTTGGGGCAGGAAGAAAGGTACCCATCTGGGGAGTGTGACGTTGAAGTCCAAAAAAAGTCAGGAGAAACTGGAGGAGAAAGAAGGATGGTCAGCCAGACAACACCCACAAAATGGAGGCCCCAGCAGGAACTCACCAATGGGAGAAGGGATCATCATGTTAGAAGGCTGTTCCAGGGTGAGATTGCAGAGGAGATATGGAGTTGAATCCTGGAAAAAGTCAGAAGCACAGCTAGGAAGGGAAAGGATCTGGGGTTAGAGGACCTGTGTTCAGATCTCCCTTTTGCTGCTGTGTGAATTGGAGCAAGTCACTCAGATTTCTCACCTGCAAAATGAAGGAGCTTGGACTAGATTAGTCTCTGAGGTCCCTTCTAGTCCTCTATCACCTTTCTCTGAGCTTTGTCCAGCCAATGGAGATAATGCTGGGGGAGAGGGCACAAAGGGAGACGGGAGCAATCTCTCTGGGTTTAAAATCCTTTCTCATTCAAAAATCCTTTGGTCGTGGTAGGTGAGAGATTTGGGAGCTGTTTAGCACCTGTTGTTCAACAGAGCCTGTTACCCAACTGATCATAATGATAAGAGGGAAAAATCCCATGAGGTTCCTTTTGAGGAATCATTTTCTAGAAGGAAGAAAGAAAAGAAATTTTCTTTTCCTTGGGTTTCTTTTTTTTTGGGGGGGGGGGTTAGGCAATGGGGTTAAGTGACTTGCCCAGGGTCACACAGCTAGTAAGTGTTATGTGTCTGAGGCTGGATTTGAGCTCAGGTCCTCCTGAATCCAGGGCTGGTGTTCTATCACTGTGCCACCTAACTGCCCCCAGAAAAGAAATTTTGTAGAAATGAAAAGACTTTTTCTCCATTTCTTATTGACTAGCTATTACCACTCGATCCTGGTTTGGACTCAGACTGGTTGTGGCACAATTGTGGCAGTGTCTCTTCTCCTCCTTCTCCCCATACATAGAATTTTTGAGGCAAGAAGATCTGGGTTAAAATCCGGCCTCAGACACTTTCTAGCTATGTAACCATGGTCAAGTCACTTAAGTCAGTCAACAAGCGTTTATTAAGGCTTGCTATGTGTTACTGTGCTAGGGTGCTATTCCAAGCACCAGGGAAACAAAGAAAGGCAAGAAACAGTCTTTGCCCTCAAGAGGGTCCCTTGCCAATGAGAGAGAAAACATGAAAACAACTATGTACATATAAGATACATACTCTGAAAATGGGAGGTAATCTCAGAAGAAAGGTGTGAGGGGAAGGGGGAGACTAAGTCTGAGCCTCAGTTTCTATATCTGTAAAATATGGATAATAAGAACACCTTCTTCACAGGGTTGTTGTGAGGCTGAAATGAGATGCATACTTTGCCAGCCTTAAAGAACTACTGAAATGTCAGTTATTTCCCATGATTCAAAGAAACAAAGTGGCATGGGTCCAGAGCACAGATCTAGGATCAATTAAATCAATCAATAAACAAGCATTTATAATCACCTATCTTGTGCTGGGCACCAGAAACATAAGGACCAAAATGAAAGAGCCTCTGCCCTCATGAAGCTTACATTCCATCAGAGAAGACAGCATATATATGCATAACTATAATCAGAATAAATTCCAGGTAATTTAGGTGCAAGGAAGTAGGAACTGAGAGGTCAAGAAAGGCTTAATGTGGATGGTCAACCTGTGCCAAGTATTGTACTAAGTGCTAGAGATAAAGGAAAGGCAAAAACATGGTCCCTGCCAGCAAGGAGCTTACATTTTAGTGATCTTGAGCTGGGTCTTAAACAAAATTATGGATTCTAAGAGGGGGAGATGAAGACTCTTGAGTGGAAATGTTGGAGAGAAATGTTGGTTCAATCTCAGCAACTCCCAACAGTGGAATGGTTTGTCTCCCAAAGCAGAGTCATAGCATTTTAGGGCTAGAAGTGACATTGGAGGTCAAGTCTATCATGTGTCAATTCATCTAGGTCATCTCTGGGTAATTTGGGGCAAAGGAAAGAATACTGGACTTGGACACAGAAGATTTGGGTTTCAAGGTCCGGCTTTGATGAACTTTGCCTTTCTTCATATCCCTAGGACCTAGCATATGGTAAGCACTTAGTAAATGCTTGTTGATAGATAAATAGGTAGGAAGGGAGGTAGATTGATAGGTAGATAGATAGTAGAGACATCTAGGTAAGTCATTTCACTTGCTGTCCCCCATGTCCCAAATGCTTTCCCTTCTCATTCATTAAATCCTGTTTCCTTCAAGCTCAGCCAAAACATCTTCTTTCACATGTCTGTCCACGTGCCCTCCTCTCCCCTTCCCATAGTAGGTGTTAACAGATGCTTCTTGCCTAATTGATGAGATCTTTTAATATCACCAACACATAGCATAGTGCCTGACAGTTTGTAGGTACTTAGTAATAAATCTAAAGTCACCTTCCTTAATAAAATGTGAACTCCTTTCAGCCAGGGACCATTTTGTATTCTCCATTACCATGCACGGTGCCTACCCATAGTAGACATTTTTAAAGAAATATCTGTTGAATGCATAAAAATCTGACATGGAAAAGTTGTCTTGTGAATAGTTTGAAACTCTTTCAGTTTCAAGAATATCCTTTAAAACCTGGGAGTGGTGAGAAAGACAGAGAGAGAAAGAGAGAGAGAGAGAGACAGACAGACAGAGACAGAGACAGAGATGGAGAGAAGAGAGAGACAGAGACAGAGAGAGACGGGGGGAAGAGAGAGTGAGTCAGGGAGGGGGAGAGAGAGGGAGGCAGAGAGGGAGGGAAGAAGAGAGAGAGGGAGGGAGGAAAAGAGGAAGACAGAGAGAGACAGAGAGATAGAGACAGAGAGACACAGAGGGGGAGAGAGAGGGAGGCAGAGAGAAAGACAGAGAGAGAGACAAAGATAGAGAGAGAGACAGACAGACAGAGACAGAGACAGAGAGAGACACAGAGAGAGAATCCTTTTGGGGAGGCATCTTTGTACAAACCAGACCAATACCATGGACCACTCCCTTGTCACCTTTCAGACATGCTTCTGAACCTGCTTATAGCTTCACTATTAAAGAAAGATGGGATGGAAAATACTCCAAACTTCCCCAGCCTACGGGACTCCCCCACCCCCCTCAACCCCAGGACAGAATATGCAAGCTGCCTATTCAAAAATCTAGCACACACACATTAACATCTTTATCCATTAATTCTAAAGAGGGCTGGATTCTCGGAAGTGTTCTCAGTTTAGAGTTCAATCTGATTGCATCCTGGCTACAACTTGATGGGGAAGCTACTACAGATAATATAATCTCCATTTTCTTCATGAAACAACTGAGATTCAGAGTAAGCAGCTAGTAAGTGTCACTGGGAGGGTTTGAACTCTGGTTTCCTTGACTCCAGGGTTGTACCCTGTTTATTTAACCATACTGCCCATGCAGTAATAGTAAACTTAGATGAAAGTTTATAAAGTCTTTTCCATGAATATTTTATTTCCATTAATATTTTGCTTGACTCTTCTGAGGACTAAACCACACTTTTTGCCACTGTGCCACTAATTTCCTAATTCCTTAAATTTATAAAGACCCCACATACTTCTAGAAGGCAAAACCTTCAATTAAGTTAAACCAGACCTGTTTGAACGGAATACAGACTGTGAAAAGGGGTAATCCATGAAATAAGACTGTAGAAGTAGGCAGTAGCCAAGAAGTGGAGGACATTGCCGGGGGGAGTTCATCTTTTGTCCCAAAGGTAATAGGGAGTCATTGAAAATTTTTGAGTAGTGGGATGACCTGGTCAAACCTATGCTTTAGGAATCTCTATTGGCAGCTGTGCCGAAGGATGTGTTGCAGTGAAGAGAGACAGGGGACCAATTAGGAAGTTATTACAATAGTCCAGGCAAGAAGTGATGAGAACCTGAACCACAGTGGCCACAGACTCCTGAAGGCCAGGTTTCTGAGCATCTGTAGCTCTTTGTCCTCATTTAGCCATCTTTGGGCTTTAGTTTCCTCATCCGTAAAATGAAGGGATCAGACTAGATGCCCTCTGAGGTCCCTGCCAGTTCTGTATATCATGTTATCCATGATCTTGGTTTGTAAAGGCCTGAGATGGAGGGAGAGAAAGGAAAGGGAGGAAACTGGTAGGCTGTCTGCCCAAATGCCCAACGACACCAACAGGGTCCTTACTTTTCTGTATTCTTTGATAAGAGAGAGGTTGAATGCTGATATAAAGGATAAAGGTGGGTTTTGATGTTCAAATCTGATTTGGGTGACTTCCTCAACTGGGCATAGAATGATGACGGTTCATTTGTGTCAAATTAATGGAGAAGAATATCACAAGAAAAGCAGGAATTAAACGAATGAGAAGTGAAGAACCCCAAAGATCAATCCTTCCTCCCCACCCCCACTTCCACCTCCTCCTCCTCCTCCTCCTCCTCCTCCTTCTTCTTCTTCTTCTTCTTCTTCTTCTTCTTCTTCTTCTTCTTCTTCTTCTTCTTCTTCTTCTTCTT
>NW_020954588.1:18797117-18831532 GCF_900497805.2 Vombatus ursinus | reverse complement strand
TTCTTCTTCTTCTTCTTCTTCTTTTCTTTCTCTCTCTCTCTCTCTCTGTCTCCTTTCCTCTCTTCTCTTCTCTTCTCTTCTCTTCTCTTCTCTTCTCTTCTCTTCTCTTCTCTTCTCTCTGTTTCTCCTCTCTCTGTCTCTGTCTCTCTGCTCTGTATCTCTCTGTCTCAATCTCTCTCTTTCTCTGTCTCTGTCTCTTTCTCTCTCTGTCTCTTCTCTCTTTCTGTGTCTCTCTCTCTCCCTCCCTTTCCCTCTTCCTCTCTCTTTCTCTCTTTCCCCACCTCTCTCCCATCCCCCTCTCCTCTTCTCTTTTCTCTCTGTCTCTGTCTGTCTGTCTCTTTCTGTCTCTCTCTTCCCCTTATCTCCCACCCTCCTCTCTCTCTCCCTTTCTCTTTCTTTCCTCCATTCTCTTCCAGCCCCTCCTCTCTCTCTCTCTCTCTTTTTCTCCCTCCCTCCCTCTCTCTTTCCCTGAAGGCAGGTGGCCAGAGATGCAGGCCCCCAGCTTCTTCTCTGCAAAGTCTACTTTCTCTTTTGGCTATCACTTTAAAGACTTTTTAAACAGCTTGAGACTTCAAGTTTGCCCCCAGAGCCTGTAGCAAATTCCTGCTTCTCTGTTTTTGAACCAGGAGCTGGAGTAAAAGAGGCCTGCCCAGGTGGTGGGCAAGGGGGAAACAAGGTCATTTGGAACCATGCACATGGAGGTTGTGCCTTGAAAAGGGAAGTCTAAATTTAATTGAAAGCTGAGGGCAGAGAAGGCGAGATGGGAACAGAGCAGTGATTTATTTGGCAGCCTGTGCGAAGTCCTGTGGCTGGGGGCTTTAATAAAGATGGCACTGAGGAAGCTGGCGGGGCCAGGGCTGAGAATGGAGCTGGGTTAGATGAAGGATCTCAGCAGCTGAGTGGGGGTGGTGGTGGCTATTTGGATGATGATGGAAGCATACAAGGAATGAGCATCAAAGGCGGACCTGGGATCAGAGTGAGAAGCCTAATATATTTTGATGGAGACTTTTACAGGATAATGTTCAGATATGCAAATGGCAGAAACTCAGTGCAACTATCAGTGATGAGAACTCATCCGGATGTGATTTATAACTGAAGTTTAGCAGGAGAAACATGACAAGTTCCTTTATTAAAGTCTCTGAAGACCTGACAGCAAATCTCCCACACAGTTGTTTTTGGGTTTGTTTGTTTGGTTTTTTTTTTTTTTGGATGCTATTGTAAACAGGAGCCCACCGGACAGTTACTAGAAACAACTCAAATATGTTGCCTGGATAAACTCATTTTGTGCAAAAATAAATCCAAGCGGGAAGGAGCTTCCCAGGCTTTCATCATGGGGCCAGGAACTCAGTAGGTGATATTATGATGGAAAGAGTGTTGGCCTGGGAGGTAGTCAACCTGGGCTCCAGGCCCAGGCCTGCCACCAGATAGCTATGCAGCCTTGGCCTTGACCTTACTGAGGCCTAGTTTCCTCACTTCTGTAAAAGGAGGGCATTGGATTGGATCATCTCTAAAATCCTTTCCAGTTCTAAAAATTCACCCTTGATCAATGTCGGGGCTTGTTTTTCCTCCAAAAGCTAGTCTGATCAGCAGTTTAACAGTGCTGTTTTTAAGGTCGACTTCAAAGGCCTGGAAAAGTTTTCATTCAGAGTCTGAGTCACCATCAGTCCTTGTTCCAGAATACTTTCCAGCTTAGTGAGAGCCTAGAGATCTTAGGGTCATAGATTTAGAGCTGGAAGGGGAACTTTGAGGCTAACAAGGTCAACCCCGCTCATTTAACAAATTGAAACGGAGATTCAGAGATGCCTAAAGAAGAGAAGGGGCTTAAGATAATAGGGATCATAAGTTTAGAACTGGGAGAGACATTCAAGCTGATCTAGTTCAATCCCTTAAGTTAAAGGTAAGAAAATCGAGGCCCAGAGAAGTTCTATACCTTGCCTGGGATTGTTGTTGGTGAGTTGTGACCCCATATGGGGTCTTCTTGGCAAAGATACTGGAGTGGTCTGCCATTTCCCTTTCTAGCTCATTTTACAGATGAGGAAACTGAGGCAAAAGTAGGGTTAAATGAGTTGCTCAATCACACAGCTATTAAGTGTCTGAGGCTGTATTTGAACTAAGGTCCTGCTAACTCCAGGCCTGGTGCTCTATCCCCTGTACCACCTAGGTATTAAATATCAGAACCAGGCCCAATTACGGAAGATATATACCTACCCACATATATGTGTATACTTCTATAATAAGCTTTATTGTCTAATCTTTGGGAGATGACCTCACATACATGGAATGCTACAAAGCCATCATTCTTCCACCCAGGTTCACAACCAGGACTTAACTCTTCTCTCTCCCATCAGTTACAAAGTCTGATCATTTTTACTTCCATATTCACCAAACTAAATTACACTTTGCTGGCCACTACTCTCCTATATGTGGTATCTATCTCATTAGAGTATAAATTTTAAAATATATACATTTAATTTTTTAAAGATGCAATTTTATTTTTAGGTTCCCATTTTCTTTCTTCCAAATCCTTATTGGGAAAGTGATAAAGATACCCTTATTACAAACATGTATAGTCAAGAAAAACAAATGTTTACACTGGCCATGTTCCCCAAAAGCCTCAATCTTGTGTCTATCACTGCTCTATCTGGAGGTGGGTAGTGTATTTCATCCTGAATCCTCTAGAGTTATATGGCTGGTCATTGTATTGATCAGAGTTCCTAATTCTTCCAAAATTGTTTGTCACTACAATGGTATTGTTATTGTATACATTGTTCTCCTGGTTCTGCTCACTTCTTCATAAGTTAATATAAGTCTTCTCAGGTTTCTCTGAAATCAGCTCCTTCATCATTTCTTATAGAAAGATAGTGTCATATGAGCTCCTTGAGGGTAGAAACTGTCTTTGCAGTTCTCTTTTTATCCCCAGTGCATAGCACATAATAAACACTTAATAAATGCTTTCTTATTCTTTCTCCCCCCTCCAAAAAAAAAATCTCTTGCATCTAAATCCTGGATCCTTCTCTCCACTCACATGACTCCCATTGTAGTTAATAGAGCTCTGGACTTGGAGTCAGAAAGACGTGGATTGAAATCCACCTTCTTCACTTTGCAGCTGTGTGACCCTGGGCAAATCTCATAACTTTTCTGAGCCTCTGTTTTCCTTAATGATAAAATGGGTATAACAAAAAGTGCAACAACCACGTATATAGAAAGAATAATAACAACAAATTATAATGACCAAGCTTAGCCCCAAAGCTGAGATATGAGAAACCACCTCCTTTGTAGAGGTGGGGGACTGTGGGTCAGGAAAACTGCATCATAACTTCAGACGTTCTCAGCATATTATTTAGCTTTGCTAGCCTTTTTTCCCCTCATTTTAATTCTTGGTTTCTAAGAAAGAGGAAGGAGGTACTCATTGGTAGAATGTAAGTAATAGACATGCAAGTGATATCAATAAAATATATTTTGATTTCAGAAAAGCAATAGCTATAGCATTTACCTCCCAGGATTATTGTCTAGAACAAATTAAGTAATATATATAAAGGCAAGGGCAAGCTAGGTGGGGCAGTGGATAGAACACTGGGCCTAGAGTCAGGAAGACTCATCTTCCTGAATTTAAATTGTACCTCAGGCACTTACTATCTGTGTGACCCTAGGCAAGTCACTTAATCCTGTTTGCCTCAGTTTCCTCATCTAAAATGAACTGAAGAAGGAAATGGCGAACCACTCTGGTATCTTTTTGAAGAAAACCCCAAATGGGGTCACTAAGAGTTGGACAGGACTGAACAACAATAATTATATTGTTGTATCATTATTGCTGTTATCATCATTAAAATCATTATCATTAGTCATGGTGGTATTTCTATTACTGTTACTGGCTTAAGGGTTCTTACCTGGACTATTGCAATCATCTCCTAATTGATCTTTCTTCTTACACTATCCTCTCTCTAATCCATTTTACACCTAGCTGCTAAAATAGTCATCTGGAAACAAATTTTTGGCCATGTCATACCTCTCCATTACTTAAAAAACTTTATTAATTAAAAAAAAACTTTATTATTCATCCTTTTTACTGTATACCAGGCACTGTACTGAGAATTGGGGGAATAGAGGCCAAAATGACATTGTCCTGGGCCTCGAGGGGCACGTATTCCACGGTAGGAGATGACAAACACAGAAGTAATGAAGACAACCACACACCAATTAGTTAAAAGAGATTGAAAGAATGCCCATCATGAGGTGGACCCAGAAAGGCTTCTTGTAGACAGGGGCACCTGAGTTTTGTTTTCCCTCTGGGATAAAGACAACTCTTGAGCCTGGCATTTGAAACACTCCATGGATCCAGCCTCCCTTCTTGGCTTATTTCTCGTTATCCCTTTTCTGGAATTCTGAATTCCAGCCCCAGTGGCCCACTTCCTGCTCCCTGCACATCCCATCTCCTAGGAGTCTCTGTGGCTTTGCAGAATCTCTCCCTCATGCTAGGAAAGTAGTCCCTCCTCTCCTCTGTCTCTTTGGAGATTTAGTCTTTCTCAAGGCCAAGTTCAGGGGTTACCTTCTACAGGAAGCCTTTCCTGATTCCCCTTGTACTGAATGCTCCATCCCTTCTCAAATTATCTTGCACTTTCTTGCCTGTTTAAACGTAGTATTCTCTCATTAGAATGCAAGCTCTAGGAGGACAAGAGATAGTTTTCACTTTTTGTATATATGTATTTTACTTTTGTATATCCTCTTTTTGCATATTGGCAGCCAACCTGGTGCAGTTGAAAAAGTGCTGGATTTGGAGTCAGAGGGACCTGAGTTCAAACCTTGACTCAGCCATTTATGACCTCAGATACATCACTGGCACTCCACTTTCTGAACTGTAAAATGAGGGGGTTGGACAATATCATAAATTTAAACGTAGAGTCTAATTCTTTCATTTAGACAACCTCTAAGGTCATTCCAGCACTAAACCTATCATCCTATGAGCTTCACTTATTCACTCACTTGTTCACTGACTGACCAATTAGGGACCCACCCACGACCTTGGAAGGTAGGCAGTCAGGCAATCCATAAACACTGGTGTTAGATTAGGCTGCCAATGCCTCCCAGAAAAGTTCTTGGGATTCCACTATTCTGGGAGCTCCACCCAAAGGCCCTGAAATAGTCACCAGAAGTGATGTGAGATGGTAACTCTCCCCTGGAAGGACAGTATGAAAACAACATTAGAGATTCTTGGTTGCATTCCTTTTGTGTGAGGTTATATCCCTAAGATCAGATAATAAGGCTTATCAAAGTCCAGGTACAGCATCAGATCTGACCAGGAAAAGGAGGGACAGCTAAAGAGTTTGGGAAAGACTATGTTTGGGATGCAGTTTGCTCCTAGGACTTGAGAATTAGATCATAGTCTTCAGTGCCAAGAGATCAAGTCTAACCCTCTCATTTTGTAAAAGAATAAATTGTGACCCATTCACTTAGATTTGCCCAAGGACATAAACATTGTGTGTGGATTGGAACTCAAGCCCTCTAATGTTCATTCCAAGCAATATGTCAAGCTCTCTGATTCCCAAAGTCTCTCCAGTCAATGTGTCAAAAAGCATTTTTAAAGTATTTCCTAAAGACTTACATGAACTAATGCTGAGTGAAGTGAGCAGAACCAGGAGAACATTGTATACTGTAACAGCAACATTCTGAGATGATCAACTTTGATAGACTTAGCTCTTCTCAGCAATACAATGATCTTAGGCAATTTAAAAAAACTCATGATGGAAAATCCTATCCACATCCAGTGAAAGAACTATGGAGTATGAATGCAGATCGAAACATACTATCTTCACTTTTTTTTTCTGTCTCATGGTTTTCCCCTTTTGTTCTGATTCTTCTTTCACAACATGACTTATGTGGAAATATGTTTAACATGATTGTCCATGTATAATTTATATCAGATTGCTTGCTGTCTTGGCAAGGGGAGGGAGGGAGAAAAAATTTGGAACTCAAAATTTTATAAAAGTGAATATTGAGAGCTATCTGTACATGTAATTGGAAAAAAAATAAAATACTATTAAGGGGGTGTGGGAGAAGCATTTCCTAGATGCCAAGTACAACACCTGGCACAGAGTGAGCATTTAGATCCATCCTTTCATTCATTCTGCTAAACCACTGGGGATACAAAGAAAGGTAAAGACATTGTTCCAGGCCTCAGGGAAACATTCATTAAGCACCCACTATTGCCAGGTACTGTGCACAAGATGCTGGAAATACAAAGACAAAAATGAAATTCCTTGTCCTCAATGAACTTACATTCTACTGGGAGGAAAAAAAAGGTGAACACAGAGAAGAAAAGGTCACACGTTCATACACACTCACATGTGTGCATCTTATAGGTATGTACCTATCATACATGTGTGTATATATTTTTATTTTACTAGACTTGTGATTTTATCAGTGTAGGGAGTTTTTACATACGTGTGTGAGTGTGTGTGTGTATGTATAGTCAGTATCCAAGACCACCCCTCTCTTTTTACTCCTCTCTTTTTACTATTAAGAGACAACTGTTTTCCAGAGCTAAGGCCCAGCAAGCAAGCTGAGCCCTGAGCTTGGCATAACAACAATCCTTTGTGCTCACTCTCTGGATGAACTTTGCTGCAGCTAAATCACAGAACTGATGGTCCTTGAGCTTAAGCAAGCACTAACAGGCTCAGTCATGAAGCCCTGCTATGAATGGACTTTTTTTGTCACTAAACAACCTTGCCTCACTGTGGCTGCCGTGCATCACCACTGTTGCTACATTCTGCTGTTTGATTCTTTATCTAGACTTGAATATATAAATCAAGGTTTAGCCCTATAAAAGGAGACCCCGACACATATGTTTAATTTCTCTTCCCCAATGGAATAAAGAAAGCTTTTTGCTTTTAA
Organism: Vombatus ursinus; assembly: GCF_900497805.2. Classification (NCBI taxonomy): domain Eukaryota; kingdom Metazoa; phylum Chordata; class Mammalia; order Diprotodontia; family Vombatidae; genus Vombatus; species Vombatus ursinus. The sequence goes on along the minus strand of NW_020954588.1, from coordinate 18,824,644 downwards.
TCTGTGTGAGCTCTTTGGTATTTTTGGAGTTAACAGTGGTTGCAAAACCTCTGTGACTCTTTGGTCCTTTATTACCAGAGTTGACTCTGTCTCTCTCTCTCTTTTTCTTTCTCTCTCTCTCTTTTTCTTTCTCTCTCTCTTTTTTTCTTTCTCTTTCTCTCTCTCTTTATATATATATATGTGTGTGTGTGTGTGTGTGTGTGCGCATGTATACATACACACACACACACACACACACAGACATATATAACACTAGATTTGTGATTTTCTTAGTGTAGGGAGTTTCCAAATTCTCTCTGGCCCTGAAGATGAACATTCTGTATAACAGCTTAGTCTTAGAGAATTGCTTGAGGACAATTCTGAGAGGGTAAGTGATTTTCCCAGAGACACCCAGCTGGTATATATCAGAAGCAGACCTGAACCCAGGTCTTGCAGCACACCCAAATACCCCTTGCTGTCTCTCATGAAACATATGTAAATGAATACAAGTAGTTTTCTTTAGGTTCCATGGAGAGCATCAAGAACTTAATCAAGAAAGGGCTCTTTTGGTAGGTATTTGACCTGAACCTGGTAAAGGAACTATGAGTTCCGCATTAGACAAATGGGGCACCATCTGGGCAAAGTCACAGAGGTGGGAAATGAATTGTCCCAGATGGGAAACAGCAAGTTGTTCCATTTAGCTGGAGTATAGAGTACGCAAGGTGATGAGAGAAGTGAAATATGTCAGGGCTAGATTGTGAAGGGACTTTTATGCCTAAATAGGGAGTAGGTGTTCATCCTAGAGGTGATAGGGAGTCTTTCCTTTTTCAATAACCCTTAGTCTCTGCTTGGTACAGCCCCTCAAAACTTATGCATGCTGGTAGGGCCTTTGAGATCACAGGGTGGGTCACTTCTGTCCTACATTAAGCATCAGAGACATTTGAGAAGAGTTTGTGCATAGTAAGAAGTGATTGAATATTGAAGAAGAGGAGGAAGTGTTTGATTGTACAGATGATCAGGTGATTCTAGAGGTAAGGCTTGACACCATCTAGTTAACTCCTTCATTTTACAGAAACAGAAACTGAGGCAAAGTGGTGAAGTAACTTGTCTAAGGTCACATGGGTAGTAAGTATCCAAAATAGATCACTTGGTCAAGGCTGTCCTTTGGAGAAGGAATGGATGTAAATTACCCTCACACACACATATACACACACCAAGATAAAAATCAAAACATCTTGTGAAAGTGAAATTAGAGAATTATATGAACACAACCAAAAAAGAAAAAACTTTTACAGAAATTCAGACTTAAATAATTGGAGAAATATATATGAGTTGCTCAAGGTTAGGCCATTCTAATATAATGAAAATGACAATACTACTTAAATTAATTGACTTATTCATTGTCATATTGAGCAAATTACCAAAGAAGAGACATTGTTCAGTGCACAGTGAATTGATCCAGCTATTCTGGAAAAACAATCTGGAACTATGCCCAGTGATGTGCTGGTAAATGTTTAACACAGCTATCTAGAAAAAAAATTATATGCATGATACGTTTTTCAGTTTAATCTGCATTATCAACACTTTATTACTTTCTTAAGTCTCTAGCTAGTCAATCAACAAAACAATGAATCAGCCCTGATTCATTCAGCCTTTGCTGTTTTCCAAGATATAAATGCTTGCCCTAAAATTTTAGTAATTGGCTCTTGATTTACATCAGATCTACCTCCAATGGAAAGTCTTGACCAAGTGATTCAAATTCTACCTCAGACACTACCCAAGTGACCCTAGATAATCCAGTTGTTCCAGCTGGTTCCAGCACACCCCTGACTAAAATCCATAGATCACTAAACTCTCTATACCCTTTGACTCATTGTTATAACTATTAGGCCTATATCCCAAAGAGGTAAAAGAAAGACAAAATACTTTTACAAATATTTATAATGGCTCTTGTTGTTATAGCAAAGAACTGGAAGCTAAGAGGATGTCCATCAATTGGAGAAGCAGCTGAGCAAATTACAAATTATGGCATGGGAAGGTAATGGGATATTATCGCACAGTTGTTTGGCCTTCATTTTCAAAGAGGACCAGTCATATCACAGTGATGTCTTGCCTTGTGCTGAATTAGATTTAAGTGAGGCAGAATTGCACAAAGTTGTCTTCCAGAGTCATTGAAGCCCAGTGGCAAGACAAAAATCAGGATGACTGGATATGGCCCAGGGTGAAGTGGATGACCTTGGCATCTTTGATATCTGATCAAGCTCTGAGCACTCCTTAGATCCTGCTTGAGCCACCTTCATGGCTACTGGGACAAATTGTTTTCATATTCCCATTCCACTGGGGGAAGTCTTCAGATGCTTGGGGTAGACATCCCCCTAACTCATGACGGGTTTGAGGCCTATAGGTTACCATCAACCTGGTTTGGCCAGTTTGCCAAGATGCTGCTGTGCATGCTACAGCTTCTTGGAGACACAAGTGAGAGCTGAGTGCCAGGTAGACACCAAAAGTGGATAAGCAGCCTAGAAAAGGGGTTGGTAAGCCCTCACACTGGAGGTACTAGTCTTCCCTGAACACCCCCCATGCCCCCACACCTTCCTGCACAGTAAGAAAGAAAGAAAAAGGTGGTTTTAGAGAAATCTAGGAAGACTCATAAGAACCGATGCAGAATGAAATGAGTAAAACCAGGAGAACAATTTATATAATATACCACATTAAGCCACACAGTAGGTGCTTAATAAATATTTATTGATTGCTTGAACTCTGATAAGTGTAATGAGGAACCATGAATCCAGAGGACTGATAAGAAAGCATACTCCTCAATTCCTGACATGAAGGATATGGACTCAAGTACAGAATGAGATGCACAGTTTTGAACATGGCCAACTCATCATGGATGTGTTTTACTGGATTGGCTATATTTGCTAAAAGGTTTTTTTTTTTTAACCTGGGGAAAGAAATCTAGAAGGAAGCAAGTAGTTTCCCAAATGGAAAAGTGTCCCAAATGGAAAAGGAAAGGAAAGATGGTCATTGAAACTTTTTTTTTTAAATGCACAGAACAGAAGGAAACATAAGCAAGCAGGGAAACTTTGAAAGTTATGTGTTGAATTTATAATACTGATATCATTTCATATGTTGATATATGATTTGATGTTGTGCAATGTGATACAATACTACGCTATACTTAAAAAGAAAATCAAGTCATACATAATAGAGATTTGCAGTTTTATGTACAATTCTCCTTTTCTATTCTATTTTGCATATGAAAATGGTCATTAACTTTAGAATAAAAAATAAAATAAAATTTAAGGGTGAAATTAAGTTAAAAGTGAATATGAAAGCAAGTAGCCTCAAAATATATTAAATAAATCACAAATCACCATGGAATTTCCCTGAAACTAGTAGAATGAGCGCTCCCTTATGGCAAGTTTCTTGTTTGTTTGTTTGTCTGTTTTTATAGCCTCCCTAACATGTCTTATAGTAGGGACCCAATAAATGTTTCTTGAATTGAATTGAATTACCCCCTCCCATTAGCCCCAGTCTTGTATTTACTTCTCTGCAAACATGATAACCCTTCCCCCTCCTGTAGAATGTAAGCTTCTTGAGTCCAGCTACAGTTATTAGCTTGTGTCTTTGTATCTCCAACATTAGGCACAGTTCCCAGCACACAGTAGGTGTCAACATTTGTTGAATTGAAAGGACTAACATTTCTCTGACACTCAAAGCCCCCCCTTCACAACAACTCTGTGAGGTAGCTGGACTCTGCTTAACTTCATTCTGAGCTTCCCTGAGTTCATCATCCTTTATAGAACAGTAATATTTCATCACATCCATGTTGTTTACAGAAGGGTAGGGACTAGCTTTTGCCTCTTTTTGTATCCCTAGCACAGTGCCTGGCACATAGTAGGCTTTTAAATGTTTGATTAATTTTCCTTGGGACTGGACAAGATGAGAGGCATCCTGGCATGGTGTAGGATTTGAAGTCCTGGAAACCTGGATTCAAATTTTACCTTGCCACTTATAAGTTACCTTGGACAGGGCCCCAGATGTCTCATTTATAAAATGAAGGAGTTGAAATGGCATTTTCCAAGATTTATTCTAGTTCTAAATCTGTGAGGCTAGTTTATGACGGTTTTATGCAGGTCCAGGAAGGTCATGTCCTGAAATTTAAAAAAAAAATTAATTAATTAAAAAAAACCTGATGGTAAAGCCATCTCCACCCTCAGCCCCACTCCCAGTCACTGCTTGTCCACCCCTACAAGTCTGTGCCAGAGTTTGGACTGGAAGTCATGACTTCAGGCTCCTGGTTTCATCAAAGTAGGAAACCAAGGCAACCACCCTGCATGGAACTCCAGCTGCTGGAAGGCCCCAGGGTTAAGGATTTGGGCAATTGTCTCACTTAGCCACACCCTTAGGGACCCGCTCCAGAAGGGATAAGGGATTTTCTCTAGATACAGTTTGGCCTTAGGCTTGTGTTTTTGCTGTTCTGGTGCCTCTTGATTGGCTTAGCTCGGTTCTTATCATATACTAGGTACTTAATAAATGTTTGCTGATTGATTTGATTTTCTGGACTTAAAAACCAGACCCAAAGTCTGAAGAGCTGCTAAGAGTCTACTTTGTCTCACTCTGATTTTAGGACTTTGTGCAACTGATGGTCATTGGGTTCTGCAGAGAAGACCAGGCATGCAAGAGAATGGGGAGTGGACCTAGTTTAGTGACACGATCTTGTGGATCATGAGATTTTTGGAGCTGGACCTTTAAATTGTCACTCTGGAAATCACACCGCTCTCTGTTTCTATGAGAAAAGGCATTCCAAAACAACCAAAGGCTGCCTGGAAATTAAAGCACTCCATGAAGGTCCATTTCAATGAGTTGAATGTAACTTCATTCATTCATTCATTTATTTATCCATCCATTCACCCATCCATTCATTCATTTGTTTGTTCGTTCATTCATTCATTCATTCATTCATTCAGTAAGCATTTTATTCAGTATCTTCATTGTGCTAAGCACTAAGGCTACCAGGGCAAAGACCACCATCAACAATAACAACAAATCCTGAAACTGTTCCTGCACTCTAGGCACTTACATTCTGTTGGGATGGGGAGAAGGGAGAGGGAATCACAATACATATAAATATTAGTCAACACCAAATCTATGCAAAATATATATATCTGAAATATGGGAGGAGGGGAGGTAACAACTAGGGGGATCAAGAAAGACTTCCTGTAGGAGAAGACTCTTGGAATGAACATATTCATTATATCTTTATTAAAACAAAAAAGAAATGGAAAGAATAACAACCACAAAACAATCTAAACTGAATCATGCAAAAGTATCAAGTGTAAACTTGCCCCAAAGAGGAATTATGAGAGGCCACTCCTCCCCCTCCACCCTCGTTTTTGCTGAGGTGGACTGTCTATGAGTGTGAGACATTATATATAATGTCAGATTTCTTCCTTTCTTTTTCTTTTTTTAAGGTGTTGGTTGGCTTTGCTGATCTATAACTGGAAGGGACCTTAGATATCATCTGGTCCAGGTATCTAGGGGGTCCAGGGACCCCCTTTTGTGGATAGGCTTTAGGAGGTATGTGAACATAAATGGAAAAAAGAAAGAAAGGAAGGAAGGAAGGAAAAAAGGAAGGAAGGAAGGAGAAAGAAAAAGGGAAAGATGAGGCTATCTAGTCCCAGCCCTTCATTTTAGAGTTCTGGTCCAGAGTAACTTGCCCAAAGCCACACTGCCCCAGGGAAGAGCATCCCTCTACACTTTGTCATGAATGTTTGGCATTGGGTTTAATGATTTTTATTGAGAAAGAAGCCTGGGACTCACAACAGTCCTGAATAAGCAACATCAAAGGGAGGACAATAACAAAATTCATTTGGAGAAACAAAAGATCTAGACTATCAAAGGAAATTATGAAAAAAAAGTCAGGAAAGAAGAGGAATAGAACTTCCAGACCTGAGATCCTATTAGAAAGTAGCAGTCATCAGAACAATCTGGTATTGGTTTAACAATAGGAAAGGAGATCAATAGGAAAGGAGTCAACTGACTAGATAAAGGAGAAAGAAAAATAGAGGAACTCAACAACTGAGTAGTTGATAAACCTGAAAATAAACTATCTAGAAAACAACTAGGAAAGTTCTAAGAACTTCTGGGAAAACTAGAAAGCAATTTGGCAGAAATTAGGCTTAGCCCAACATCTTACAACACATTCTATAAAAATTCAAAAGGGATGTGTGACCCGCTTATAAAGGTGATAACACATGAAAATTAGAAGAGAAGCAAATCATATTTCACAGTTATGGGCAGAAGATAAATTATTTTTTAAAAATTAAAACATTTATTTATTTATTTTTAGTTTTCAACATTCACTTTCACAAGATTTTGAGTTCCGAATCTTCTCCCCATTTCTCTCTTCTCCCCTCCCCACCCCAAGATGGCATGTAAGTTGATCAGAGGATAAATTTTTAACCAAATAAGGGGAAAAGGCAATTACAAAGATAAAATAGATACTTTCAATTACATAAACTTGAATTGGTTTTGAACAAACAATAAATCTAGGATAAGAAGGTAAGTGGATGACTGGGGGGAAATCTTTTAATCCAATATTTTCAATAACAATTCACTATCTAAGATATCAAAACAACAGAAATATATAACCAAAAGCCATGCCAAATAGAGAAGTCATTGAAATATATGAACAAATAGTTATCAAAAGAGGAGCAAACTATTAATTATAGGAAAAATGCTCCAAATTTCTAACAATGAGACATACGAATGGAAGCAAACCACCAGACAGTGAATTGGCAAAGGTATCAAAATACTGGAATAGTTAAATTTGGAGTTAGAAAGAGAGGCCCACCAATGCATTGTTGATGGAGCTGTGAATTGGTCCAAACATTCTGAAAAGCAATTTGGAATTATGTAAAGCAACTAAAATATCCATACCCTTTGACTTGGAGATTCCACTGGTGGACTTATAGCCCAATGAAGTCACCTACAAAGAAGATGCCTCCAATTAGGACAAAATAATTATGGTTGCACTTTCAACTCTCTCTCTTTATCTATCTATTCATTCATGCATGCATCCATTTATTTATTTTTCAACCATTCACTTTTTTATCTGTTCATTTGTTTATTTGTTCAGTTTGTTCATTCATTTGCTTGTTTATTTATTTGCTTTGTAGCAACGACAAAAGTGCTCACCAATTGTGGAATTGCTAAACAAGTTGGAGCTCATTGATGTAATGGAATATTATTCTGTTGTAAGGAATGACCAACACAAATGAATACAGAGAAACTTTCAATGAATGTGACTTATATGAATTGATGCAGAGTAAAGTATAGAGAAAACAATGCACAAATTCAACAATGTAAGTGCAAAGAATAATAACCACAAAACAACTTAAGCTAAGTAATGCAAAAGTCTCAAGAACAAAGGACTCCAAAGAGGAGATGTGATAAGACACTTCTCCCTCTTCCTTCCCTTTTGCAAAGTGGCATGTCCATGCCTTGGGACATTACATATAATATCAGATTTATTTATTTATTTTTTTTAGGAATTGATTGGTCTTGCTAAATTTTTTTTCTCTTCTTTCTCTTTAAAAAAGATTCTTTACTAGAGATTGGGGATAGAGGAGGGATTGAAAGATTAAAAAAATGAATAAAAATATATTTTAAAATAGTGATTTCATTAGAGCCAAAACCAGGCAGGTTTCCTGACTGTGAAGTGAACTATTTGTATAGACAGTTTTGCAAAACTCTGTACCTTCATTAGTTATCTTACTGGATACTCACAGCAGTTTTGGGGAGTAGATGTTATAGGTATTATGTCCCCTTTTTGTAGATGAAGAAATGGAGGTTCAGAGAGTAAAAAACTTGCCTATAGTCAAATAGCTAGTAAGTGTCAGAGGTGGGATTTGAACCCAGGATTTTCCTGACTCTAAATCCAACCTTCTACAATACCTGACAAATGGTCATCAGGTCCTCCAATGAGGTTAGCACACTATCTCCTGAGCTATTGTCTTCGAGTTTCGGATCCTAAGCTACCCAAAATAATTGTTTATTTTGTTGTTCAGTCATTTCAGTTGTTTCTGACTCCTCTCATGACCCCATTTGGGATTTTCTTGGTAAAGATACTAGACTGGTCTGCCATTTCCTTCTTAAGCTCACTTTATAGATGAGAAAACTGAGGCAAACAGGGTAAAGTGATGACCAGGGACATATAGCTAGTAAATGTCTGAGGTTAGATTTGAACTCTGGAAGATGAGTCTTCCTGTTTCCCAGCCCATTGTTCTACCCACTGCACCACCTAGGTGCCCCATTTCTAATTGTTTATTACCCACTTATTATCTACCCAACATAATAATAATAATAGATCTGGAATAAGAGATTTCTTCACATTTTTCTCAATCAAACCTTACAATAACACTACAAGGTAAGTGCTAACATTATGACCATTGTAAAGAAGGAAACTGAGGCTAAGAGGGTCACCACAGCTAGTCAGTCTAAGAGACAGGATTTAAAGCCAGGTCCTCTAAGTCCTGTGCTCATTCCACTGGATGCCACAGTACTGTCTCCACTACGTCCATCAACCTGCTTTATCAGCACCCATATAAGTGAAATGACAGACCCAAGCAAGAATGGTGTTGGTGATAGAATATTTTCAGAGGAACGGACAAGTTTATTCTTGTTGAGAACGGCAAATGAACAAATATAAACAATCATCTAATATGTATAAAATTTGTGTTTCATAAGTATTTTAATATTTAATTTATTTTTAAAAATTATTAAAATAAAAATTATTTGTTTAAACTTTCTTCTTGTTTCTTTCAGACTCATTTCATAGACTTAATAGCTAAAATGATTTCTTTTTCTTCCTTATTGATAAATGCCTCTTGAAATCTGAGACTTCAATAATTACTTTTAAAATTGTTGATAACTATATTTCAGAATAATTGGTTCCCTTTATAATCCTACATATTTTATTTTATTTGTTTAAAAACATTATTCTGAGAAAGAACCCATAGGCTTCATTAGACTGCCAAAGTTTAGTGTCAATGACAGGAAAGAGAATTCTTCTAACTTTTCCCCTTATTTTACAGATAAGGAAACTGAAGTCTGGGATATGCCTTGACCAAGAAGTGAGCAGTGGAGGCAGGTTTGAGCCCAAGTCTTCTGCCTCCAAACTCCATTATATTGCATCACCTCACCACTCAAAACTCTGCTCTGTCCAATGTTCTACTGCCTTGCTATCTCCCCCAGGTGAAGCATACTGTTCTGTCTTAATTTTCTCTAGAAAACAATAGTTGTTTCTAAGGCATTAATATTTATTTCATTTTCACAGTGAATACTTTTTTTTTACTTTTTATGTAACTCTCTTAGGTATCTCCATTTTCATATCTTTTAATGAATTACTTAGTAGTTTAAGGTCTTAAAGATTTCCTGGAATAGTTAGCATAGAAGAAAACCACTCTCTAGGGAAACTGTAGAGAACCCTTCTGAATGCTAATTTTTCAAGAATTTATAGTACCTTTTGTTGGTCTGTTCAAGATCCCCAATTCTGGTAGTTTGGAGATCATTGATACTATATACTCAAAGCTCAGGTTTATAACTGGAAAAGACCTTTAAAGGTTAACTCTTTGAGTTAACTCTCTCCTTTAATAAATGAGGAAACTGAGACTCAGAGAGATTCATTGACTTGTGTACAGACTCACAGACCCAGGTCATCAGGAGCTAGGGAGGTGTTTGAACCTGGTTTTTAGACCCCTTCCCACTATAACCTAAAGGCTGTTTCCTAAGGCAATGTGATCCAAGTTCTTTGTAGAGGGAAGGCCCAGGCCACTAAAATTACAACTCCAGGGGATATTAGGTCCAGTCCACAATTGCTTCCATTTCTAAACACTTTTAAAATTCACAGAGCATTTCTCTCCCAATAAGCTCAGCAGATGGAAAAAGTGAAGACTTTTCCATTTCCCAAATGCAACCTGGTCATCTTTCCTTCTTCTACTCAATTCCAGGCCTACCTCAATGTCCACTTGCATGGTCTATCTAATAGCTATGTCCTATTGGGCTTAATGAACTCAACTATCAAAATCAGAGCCATATGTTGTCTTTCTCCTCTTTTTTTCTGGTGTGTATTTTCAGGCAGATCTCTTTTGGCTGACCATGGATCTCAATGGGGAATGCCAATAGTATTCTAAGGCCTAATCTGGTCAGTATTATGCCATGGTCCAAGAGCAGCCCAGTGTCTCTGTGCCCATAAATGACCAGAAGTAAATGCTGTCACCCATCTAGGCCTCAATTTCTTCATCTGTAAATAGGGGAAAATAACACCTGAACTACCTAGATAGACACAAGGATAGATAGACAAATGGGTGGTTAGATGGATGGATAGATGAATAGATAGATATGCAGATGATAAATGGATGGATAGATGGATAGACAGCTGATAGATGGATAAATACATGAATCAATTATTAAGTGATTGCTATGTGCTAGGTACCATACTTCCCAGAACTGTTGTGTGAGATTAGGTACATAGAACAGATGCAAAAGTGCTAATTATTTGTAATAGGGAAACTTTCTTCTATTTGGCTTCACAATAGACAGAGTCTGCCTGCCTCATCTCTCCCCACTCCAATTCATCCTCCATTCAGCCACCAAAGTGATTTTCCTGAAGTACAGGTCAGCTCTAATGACTCTAATGACTCTCCATTATCTCCAGGATCAAATACAAAATCCTTTCTTTGGCATTCAAAGCCGTTTATAACCTAACCCTGTCTTACCTTTCCAATCTTCTTACACATACATACTCTTTGATCTCGTGGCACTGACCTCCTAGCTGTTCCACGAACAAGACCCTCCATCTCTTGGCTCTGGGCATTTTATCTGCCTGCTCCCTATGCCTGGAATGCTCTCCCTCCTCTGCTCTGACTTCCGACCTCTCTGGCTTCCTTTAAATTCCTAACTAAAATTCCATCTTCTACAGGAAGTGTTTCCCAATCCCTCTTAATTCTGGTGCCTTTCCTCTCTTCTTTATTTCCTATTTGTCTTGTATGGAGTTTGTTTGCTCTTATTCGTTTCCTTGTCATCTCCACCATTAGACTGTGAGATCCTTGAATGCAGGGACTGTCTTTTGCCCTGGCACATAGTAGGTGCTTAATAACTGTTGACTATTATTGACCTCTTCCATGATCCTGGTAAACACTTTCGGTGAGCATTTTTCCCTGCTTTATGCCATCCTTGATATGAGCCTGGGGAAGGCATTTATCCTCTCTGAGGCTCAGTTTCCTCATCTGTGAAATGAGTATAATAATAGCACCAACTCACAGGATTGGGTGAAGATCAGTTGGGATAAAAATGTTTTGCAAACCTTTAAGAGTTACATAGTAGAATGTAAGCTTTTTGAGAGCAGGAATTCTCATTTTTCTCTTTGCACCCCTAGCACCTAGAACAGGGCCTAGAACGTTCTAGGTATTTATTTAAGGACTGTCAATTAACTGGAATACTTCGTATCTACTTTGCATCTTGTATACACTTATTTAGTACTTCCCTCCAATTGAGAGTGGGGAGACCTTGGTTTTGCCTTTCTAAGTATCACTGGTGCTTAGCACAGTACTTAGCAAGTTCTTTTAAATGCTTGTTGATTGATTGATTGATTGATTGATTGATGATGATGATGATGAGAATGTATACTGTATATACTTAGAGAACTGGAAAATAAAGCTATTCCTGGAGTTGTCTTATAAGATATTATCATCTACCACTGGTTAGAAGGAAGTCTTTTGGGGCAGCTAGGTGGTACAGTGGATAGAGCACTGGAGCTGGAGTCAGGAGGACCTGAGTTCACATCTGGCCTCAGATACTTGACACTAGCTATGTGACTCTGGGCAAGTTACTTAACCCCATCACCTAACCAAAAAAAAAAATGGTCTTTTGAGTTACAGCATGGTATAGGGGATTAATGTTGGACCTAGTTGTTTAAGAAAGACCCAAATTCAAATCCTGCCTCAGATATTCACTAACTTTGTGACCCTGGGTAAATCAATTAAGCATTCTGTGCCTCAGTTTCCTCACATTTAAAATAAACTGTTGGACCCAAAGCCTTCTAAGATCCCTTCTAACTCTAAACTTGGATTCTAAGAATGGAACCTCTTTTCTCCCCCAAAGACCTAAGCCTTTGGGCTACGAAAGGTACTGGTATATCTCCCCTGGCCCAGCCCATGACTTTCTGAGCTAGGGAGTGATCTAATTCTCATTTGCTCCCAGATACTGAGTATTACATCATTCCCAAGAGCCTGTGTGTGCCTCAACCTGCAGTCACAGGGTCCTCTTTGGAGGAGGGGTCGGGCCTTGTTGGTCATTAGGTCTTCATCTCACAGATGAACTGATTTGGAAGGGTCCTCAGAGGCCATCTTAACACAACCTATACCTAAACAAAGATTTCTTCTCCCAGAATGCAGCATGAGCTGCCTCATGGTCTCTGTCTTCAATCTCTCTCCTTTTCAAGTCATTCTCTGCACAGATTCCAAACTGATATCCCTGAAACATGCATTTGATCAGGTCATTTTCTTGTTCAAGAAGCCTCAGTGACTCCCTATTATGTTCTAAGATAAAATACAAACTATTTCATTTTGCATTAAATGCTCTTCAGTCTGTAGCCAACCCACCTTTCCAAAATGACTTGACATTGTGTCCTCTACATTTCTTTTTCTTTTTTTTAGAGGCAATTGGGGTTAAGTGACTTGCTTAGGGCCACACAGCTAGTGTCTGAGGACAGATTTGAACTCAGATCTTCCTGACTCCAGGGCTAATGCTCTATCTACTGCTGTCACCTGGCTGCTTCTGCCTCTCCTACATTTCCAATTATCTTAAGGCACTTGGCACTCTTCCATGTACTCTTCAATTCAATGGCAATAACTTTCTTTTTTTTCTTTCTTTCTTTCTTTTTTTTTTTTTTGGTGAGGCAGTTGGGGTTAAGTGACTTGCCCAGAGTCAAAACCTTACCTTCTACAAGACGCATTTCTAACCCCCACTCCCCAAGGTCCTTCCCTCTGAGATTTACCATGTATATCTCTTATATGTATATAGTTGTTTGTATGTTATTTCCTCATTAGAATTGGGATGTGAACTCCATGAGGACAGGGATCACTTTTGCCTTTGTGTAGTCAGCCCTTAGCACAGTGCCTAGCACACAGTAGGTACTTAATGGCACATAGTAAGCTTTTGATGTTGATGACATATCTAGCCTTTACTCTGTGTGTGTGTGTGTGTGTGTGTGTGTGTGTGTGTGTATTTTGTCTCCCTCCTCAAAAACAAAACAAAACAAAACTCCACACAGTAGACAGCCTGAGTTGTCCATTGTCTTCCACATAATGCCAAAAGAAGGTCCTCAGCATATTGGATGGAACCTCTCCCCTAAATATTTAAAAGAAGACATGGTGGGCATGTCACTTAGGAGAGACATGAATGGGCTGTAATCTTTACCACTGGAGTGAGTGTCGCATAGAGGAGATCATGGAATGCGTCAATCTTTGTTTGATTTCTGCCTCTTCTCATCGGGAGCTAGCTATGGAGGATGAATAGAGTTTGGCAACTTGGTTGATGTGGGTTCAGATCCTATGTCAAACATTTCCTAGCTTTAATTCAACCCTCAGAATCTTAATTTCCTCATCTGTAAAATGAAGGCAATTTTATTTTCACTTTCACTCATTGGGTCATTATTAACCCTTACCTCAGGGATCACCATCATAAGAAACATCAGCTGTTTACTGTCACAGAGTTTTAGAGCTGGAAGGGACCTCAGAGGTCACCTCTTATTCAGTCCCCTTATTTTACAAAGGAGGAAATAGAGGAGGGGAAAAGCAAGGTGTTTGGGGCAAGGATACCAGGGAGGAATTAGCAAAGCCAAGATTTGAACCCCAATTCTCTTTCCATTGCCCTACATTTGTTTACATTCCAATTCCTTGTCCCTTTCCCAAGCTTTCTACTTCCCCTTGTCCTCCTCCCCCTCTATGACACTATTGACTCCTTCATTCAAGGCCACCCACTCCCAAGTCCTATCTCCTGCCTGCTCAGATGGCTCAGGACCTCCTCTCCCCCAATGGGCCCTTGTGGTGGAAAAATGGATGGGTATGCTGATTAGTGAGGATGTAGGGGGCACCAAGTTGGTTAGGATTTCCAGAGGGGTGGGAGTGGCTGGGAGAGAGGGAGGGAAGGAAGTACTTTACTGGTACTTAGGAGCTGAGTAATATGGAGAAAGCGAAGGATTTCGAATGTAGGCTGCATAGCCTAAAGTCTAAGTAGTCTAATGAGATGATCTGTCCCCTGGGGTTGGATTCCCCAGCCAGTCATTGGTGGAAAGCCAGGTTTTTGCATTGAGTGTGTGGGGAGGGGGAGTGGAGGTGGTGTCCGGTAAACTCCAGATTTGGTTTGAAAGTTCATTATTTATAATAATGTGATTAAAAAAAAATGAGGTGGGATTCAAACTCACGTCTTTCTGGCTCCAGCATTCTGCCCACAATTTCTCTGGTCTTATAGCTCACATTAAAAATATATATATATTTTGTTTTTTTACATAATTTTTATTCCTGAATATATTCTTCTCGTTTTGCTTATCCAATAAGCCATCCCTTGGAATGAAGAAAAAAAAAAGAAGGAAAACAAAAACAATACAGCAACACTGAGCAACATAGCAACTATATCTGATTTGTATTTTAAAAACAATTTATACCGTTTATACTTCTACTTGCACACTGTCTCCCACATAGGATGTACCTCTTTGGAAGAAGGAATTCTTTGTCTTGTGTCCCCAGCACCAAGCACAGTGCCAGGTACATAGGAGGTAACAAATGCTTATAGATTGAGCAGTAGATACACACTGTTCAAGGCCCTTAGTTCTCCACCTCAGTAAAGTCAGGAAGGAAGTGCATTTTCTGATTTCTTCTCAGGGATTACTTGCTTATTATAAGAAGAAAACATTCCATAGCTTTCCTCACTGTCTTTTAAGCTGTTTCTTGAATACACTTCATTACTGGTATGTTAAAGTCTGCTTCTTCCTCGAATGTGACTTCTGACTCAAAACTACGATTCCTCAATGATTTTGGTATTTCAGGATTCACTGTCATAAAGCATCACTGGAGAATATTGGTGTTAAAAAAAGAAAAACTGGATTTTTTGTTTTGGGGAGAAATGTGGGCTATTAAGAGCATTGTACAATTTTCCAAAGAAATGGGTAGAGGTGGGAGAGGAAGGGGGGAGGGATAGATTGAATGGATAGAACTGGCTTTGGAGTTAAAAAAACAAAACAAAACAAAAAACATGAACTCAAATTCCCTCTCTGGGTGACCCTGAGCCTTGACTGTTATTCAGTCATGTTTGACTCTTTGTGACCACCATAGGACACCAATACTTTCCATGGGGTTTTCTTGGCAAAGATACTGGAGTGGTTCACCATTTCCTTCTCCAGCTCATTTTACAGATAAGGAACTGAGGCAAACAGGGTTAAGCAACTTGCTCAGGGTCACATAGCTAGTAAGTGTCTGAGGCTACATTTGAACTCAGGTCTTCTGGAGTTCAGATCCAGCACTCTGTACACTGGGTCACTTAGGTGCCTTAGGCATTTCTCTAGAGATAGGAAATAACAGATTCTTGAAGAATTCAGCTTAGTTGGCCAGCTATTTTCATTACCTCATTACCTCATTTTCATTACTTTATCAAAAAACTATTTATTCCACTGCTTGAGGGCAGGCAGGGGAGGGACCCAGCCTTATTCCTCCTTCCATCCATTCCATCCATTCCAGCCTCCTTCCATCACTGTATCTGGCACTGAACCTTAGATTATATTCTCCTTTAGGGCAGGGACTGTCTTTTACCTCTTTCTGTAACCCCAGAGCTTAGAGCAGTGCCTGGCACATAGTAGGCACTTAATTGATTATCAATTGCTTATCTACTGGCACTTGAAAATGTTAAAATCTTCACTGGCTCCCAGATGCCTAGATAGAGATAGCGACATCTCAGGTAGGATTCAAGCACCTTGAAGGCAGGAATCATTTCACTCTTGTCTTTGTTATATTGACATCTGGCACAGAGTAGGTGCCTGAAAAATGTTATTAAATTGAATAATTGAATGATGGTGGGTAATGCCAAGTTAGTGTTTCCACTCTATAGGTTCAACAAACACTTAAGTTTTCATTATGGGCTAGACACTGTACTAGGTTCTAAGGCTACAAAGAAAAAAATAGTTTTTACCATCAAGAAACTTACATTCTAGGTGATGAAGGGGGAATTCCATAGGTGCACAGGTAAAGACTCAGTAGCTTGAGGAGGTGGGGATAGGGACAAAACCTACGACTGACCTGTGGAAGGGATCTCCCAGGTTGGCATTTTCTCTGGCAGCCAGTCTTAAAGAGTGACCTAGACTACTTAGTAGGATAAGTGACTTGCCCAGGGTCAAAGGGTCAGTGCACATTAAGGCAGGTCAGCCCCCTACCTTTGACACCACACTGCCTCCTTGAGGATGGAGAGCTAAAAACACGGACTGTTTCATGAAATTGTGTATTTTCCTGGAGATTTGGGGATTCAGATATCCCCTAGTTAGATTATGTGAGAGATTTCCCTATATGTTTGTTCCTTCTTGTTAGCTTTCCCCTCCCTGTGTATTTTCCTGCATATTCCCCCTAATTTTTCCCCTGTTGACTGTTTCCAAATATAATAACAAAAAGATCACAAAATGCTTTATGCATATTAGCACATTCAAATCTCATGACAAGCCTGTGAAGTAGCTACTGTAAGAATTATCGTCTCCATTTTACAGATGACAAAACTGAAGGTTAGAAAGATTAAGGCAGCTGGGTGATACAGTGGATGGAGCGCCAGGCCTTGAGCCAGGAAGACCTGAGTTCAAATACAGCTTCAGACACTTACTAGCTGTGTGAACCTGGACAAGTCACTGAACCCAGTTTGCCTCAGTTTCCTCATTTTTAAAATGAGCTGGAGAAGGAAATGGCAAACCACTCCAATATCTTAGCCAAGAAAACCCCAAAAGAAATCATGAAGAGTCAGCCATGACTGAAAATGACCAACAACAAAAGAAAGATGAAATGACTTGTCCAGGGTCACACAACTAGTAAGAATTGGGAATTGAACACAGACCTTTCTGACTGCAGGTCTAGCTCTCTAGTTGTAGGCCCCTCTGCCTCTCCCCTTTCCAATCTATGCTCAGTTCAGCTGCCAATGTGATATTTTTTGGAGGCAATCAGGGTTAAGTGACTTGCCTAGGGTGATTGAGCTAGCAAGGGTCTGAGGCTGAATTTGAGCTCAGGTCCTCCTGACTCAAGGACTGGTGATCTATTCACTGCACCACTTAGCTGCCCCTGATGTGATATTCCTAAAGCACTTTCATTTTTTCTTGTTAAGGTTCTAGATCCATCACTTCCTGCCCCCTCCCACCGCTTCCAGTTCAACTTCTCCCCCTTTCCCATCCCCTCCCCATATTTTGTGTTCTTAAGGGCAGGGGCTATTTTACTTGCTTATATTTCCATCCCTAACACTGTACAGGGCCTGGCACATAATAAACACTTAAAAATGCTTTTTAAATTCATTCATTCATTCATTCATTCATTCATTCGTTCATTCACTTCATAGTCTGACTCCAATCAATCTTTGCAGGCTGATCATGTGCTATTTCCAGTACCCAACATTCCATCTCTTCCCGCCTTGTCTCCTAGGCCCAGAATGATTCCCTTCATCCCTGCTTTTTTGGAACTTCTAGTTCCATTCCAGGTTCCCCTCAAATATTTCCTTTTCTGAGAAGCCCTTCCTGATTTCCCCATTTATAGGTCTTCCCCATCCTCTGACATTATTTGGTATAGACTTTGTATCTATTTCTGTTTATATGTTGTTTTTTCCCCAGTAGAATATAAGCATCTTGAAGGCAGGGCTGTTTCATTATTGTCATTATATCCCCAGAGCTTAACACACGGTCTGAATTGAATTGCTTGGAATATAGGTCCTACATAAGTTCCTGGAGCTCCCTCCCAATCTTATGGCCTTGCATAGTTTGTTTTCTGGGATGGAGACTGATACAGGGCAGGATCCCAAGGGTTCTGGGTAATGAACAGCTTGGCTTGTTCTTTCCCCTGATTCCTCTTCACAAAGCCGTGGCCCCACCCCTTGGGGTCCACAGAGGTGCTGTGGGGTCCTGGGCCAGAGATGAACAGTCCCATCCAGTTTATGGAGTGCTCATCTGGACCTTCCTGGCTGAGGTCCAGTAACATTGCCTCTCTTGCCTTAAAGGCAATAATTCAATGGTGAATGACTTTGTATTACTTTGGGATTTGGATGGAGACTTGCAGGCTGATTCCACCAAACTTTAACTCTGGAATGATGGTGCCTTTAAAAAACACACCACCACACCAATTAAAATTCTTTTTGGGAATGTTTCTTTGGAAAAAAGATTGGTTGAAAGGGGTTCTATCCAAGGCTAAAGGAAAGCTGTTATCTCCTCCCCAAAACCCTACAGACTCTGATCCCCAAGAGGGAATATCCAACAGACATGCTTTCCTTGCCAAGTGAAATGCAGAATTCTGCCTCTAGAATTGGGGCCCCTCAGAGGCCAAGGGGCCCAATCCATTTTACATAAGAAGAAACAAAAGCACAGAGTTGAAAGGTCTTGCCCAATGTCACGCAAGAGGTAAATGGCAGAATCTGCATTTGAACTCAGGTCATCTGACTCTGAACAGCCCTCTTTCCATGGTTTCACTTTGGCATTCCTCATAATGCCCTTGGCTTCAATGTTTAGACAAATATGTCCATGAAAACACTTAAGGGACTCTTTGCCAGTTCTGGGGTCTCAAAGGTCCCTTACAATTTTGACAGTTTCTGGTTTTATACTTCACTGTGTGAGATTGGGGCAAGTTTCTTAGCATCTCTGGACCTTGATTTCCCAATAACTTGGTTGGATGAGATGAACTCTAGGTATCCTCCATGTTTTGGCATTCTGTAACCACACCTCCCAACAGGATCTCATTAAAAAAATAATAATGTATTTTATTTTTTGGGAAATAACAGGTGAATTTATCCTTACTCTCCCCAGTAAGCCATCCTTTGTAATAAAGAATAAAGAAAGGGAAATTTTTCAGCAAAATTAACCAATACATCAGGAAATCTGATAGTATATGCAACGTCTCACACCTATAGATTCCCAACTTTGCAAAGAGGGACATTCTGTGAAATTTTCTCCAAGGGCTGCCCTTCTTTAATAAAAGTGTTTTTTGTTTTTGTTTTTGTTTTTTAGGAATAAGGTAGAAATAAACTCAGTTTCTGATCGTTTCCTCTATCTGATCCTTTCATATCCCACCCTAAATTAGAGCCCCCAGATGAGGTAAGCAATCAGGAGATAAGATATCCCAGCAGTTGTTTTACGCATCTTGTCTGGAAGAGATTAGATTTGTATTTAGAGGACCGGAGTTCCAAATCTGGTCCTGCCGGTTTAGCATCTACTGACCTTAGGCAAATCTCTTGGACTCGCTGGCTCTCAGTTTCCTCATCTATAAAGAAAGGGGCTTGGATAAGATGGCTTCTGAGGTCCTTTCCAGATCTCAATCTGTGATTCCGTGATGTGTGTCCAGATTTGTTCCATGTGGCACTAAATGGTCATTCCACATAAAAGAGGAATAGTGAAGATTGCTTGGTTTTTTGGACACCGGGTTGTTTCTGGCCAAAATATTTTTGTGTTAGAGCTAATGTTGCCAAATCTGAACCTCTGTCCACTGGGATGCTGGCAGAATTGTTGGGAGGGTATTTGGTCTCATGGAAAGAACTCTAACCTTGGCAATTGCTGTGTGACCTTGAGGAAATCACTGCACCTCTGGTCCTCAGTTTTCTCATCTGTTAAAATGTCTGGAGCTCCTGTACGACCCTGGGCAAGTCACTTAACCCCAATTACATTGAAATCAATCGATCAATCAATCAATCAATCAATGGCTGGAGCTCCATTCTACTGATGAGTTCTTCTGAGAATCTCTGTCCTTCCTTCTTTTATCATACCCACTTTGTCCATATTTGGGTACCTCTTTCTACCCCAAAACCTACTGTTTTTTCAATTTCCCTTTATGTATTACTTTTCCCTAATAGAATGTTAGGTCCTTCAAGCCCCCCCCCCCCCCTTTTTTTTTTGCTTCTATTTGTAGCCCAGCACTTAGCACAATGCCTGACAGGCATTGAATGCTTAATAAATGCTTGCTCAGAGTCCTATAGCCAGCATGGTCTAGAGGTAGGACCATTAGTCACAGCCCTGATCTCCAACTCTTAGAGATAACAAGATTATTGATTCAGAGCTGTAAGGGACCCTTGTGCGAGTCTCTTATTTGTCAGATGAGGAAACTGAGTCAGGAGAGGGGAAAGTAACCCGTCCAGGATCATCTGGTAGTCAAGAGCAGCACAATGATGAGAATCTAGGAACCTTCTGATTTTTCAACTTGGCCCTCTTTTCATGATGCCATCCTGAATTTCTTTCTAGTCTAGCAACAAAAAGATACTTAATGGTACATAGGTTCATTCAGAGAGTCTCTCCAAGCATTGTGTTTCTTTGCAGTTAAAACATAATTTATCAGTAAAGACTCATTGAAATATTGAAATGGACTCCCAAGTGGACTCAAAGTCTATGGGACCAATTGCCCTTTGCGTGCCTTTGCCTGAATGTCTCAAACTCAATGTGAATAATATGGAACTCGTTTCATTTCCCTTGAAATCTTGATTTATTCGAACTTCCAGTTTTTTTGTCTTTGTATTCCCAATACCTAGCAGAAGCTTAATGAATGTTTGCCCAAACTGGCCAACCTTGGAGGCAGCAAGGTGGCTCAGTGGCTAGAGCCCTAGATTCAGGGTCATGAAGACTTGGGGTTAAATCTTACCTCAAATACTGACTACCTGTGTGACTCTGGTCAAGTTACAGACTTAGTTCCCCCACATGCAAAATGGAGATAATAACAGTATTGAATTCACAGGGTTGTTGTGAGGAGCAGATGAAATATGTATAAAGAGCTTTGTAAATATTAAGCCCCAATGTAAATGTTAGCTGTTACCACTGGCCCTGGAGAAGGGATTGTAGTCATAATGCTGGACAGGACCTTCTGTCATTTAGTCTAACTTCTTCATTTTATAGATGGGGAAACTGAGGAAGACCAAGGAAGCTAAGTGGTTTGCTGAAAGCCAAAAGGGTAGCATGCATCAGAAGCAGGACTTGAACTCAGATCTCTGACTTTAGAGTCATTGCACCAATCTGCTTCCTAATGAGAAAATGTCTCCTCTTCCCCCCTTTCTTTGTAAGGGTAGGAGTGTAGAACATGTCAGACTTGGTGGGTGTGTTGGTTAGTTCTTCTCAACTTTTTTCGTCCTTTTTTTATTCTTTATGAAAAGGGATAGATTTCTGGGGGAGGAATATACTTGAAAAAGAAGGTGACGTCAAAGCAAATGGTAGCAATAAAAACTTTAAAAAACCAGTGTTGGGTGAATTGGATTGAAATCCGCCCCCGAAGCATACATTTGTCAGTAAAAGTCACAAATGAACATCTGAACTAGAATTATTTTCTTCAAAAACATGTTTTATTGATATCTTTTGTTTTTAGATTGACTAGATCTCCCCGCCACTTTCAAAGCTGTTTCTTCTTCCTCCCAGAGAGACATCCCTTATAACAGACTTTTAAAAAAAATAAGAAAAAAATCAGTAAAACTGACGAACAAATGGAAGAAATCTGACTCTAAATGCAAGGTTCCACACTGGAGGGCCCTGAGCTCTGCAAGGCTGTAGGAGGAGGGGTCATCGCCTAGCTCTTAGTGTGGGCTGGGTTTAATTCTACAAGAAGAAGCCGCCTTGGGATACTGAAGACAGGGCAGACTTTGGAGTCAGGAAGACCTGAATTTGAGGATCACAGATTTAAGCTGGAAGGGACCTTGGAGGACATTAAACCCAACATACATTTTACACAGAAGGAAACCAAGGCCCAGAGGGTTTAAGTAACTCACTCAGGGTCATCACAGCTATTAAATGTTTGAGAAATTTAGTTCTCTTGACTCTAAGTCCCCCATTCTAGCCACTGGGCCTCAGTGCTATGTGACATTGAACAAGTCACTTAACATCTCAATGTCCCCAGACCACTCTGTAAGACTATAAATTGGGAGGGGCAGCTAGGTGGTGCAGTGGATAGAGCACAGGCCCTGAACTCAGGATGACCTGAGTTCAAATCTGGCCTCAGACCAAACACTTGTCACTTACTAGCTGTGTGACCCTGGGCAAGTCACTTAACCCCAATTGCCTAAAAAAAAAAAAAAAAAAGACTACAAATTGGGCAAGCTGGGTAGCACAAAGCATAGAGCACCAGCCCTGGAGTCAAGAGGACCTGAGTTCAAATCCAGCCTCAGATAATTACTACCTGTATGACCGTGGGTAAGTCACTTAACCCCAATTGCCTTGCCCCTCCCCCCCAAAAAAGATTATAAATTACTAAGCAGATGCTCATCCAATTTGTTATTTTTCTTCTCATTGGAGGTTCCCTAGCCCACTGAAGTCATGGGTCTGGTTCAGAAATAATAAGAACTAATTACATTTAAATAGTGTTTACCATGTGCCTGGCACTGTGCTAAGCTCTTTACAAAAAGAGAAAAAAAAGAAAAGAAATAAAGACCATCTCACATTTGTATAGCTTTTTAAGGTTTATAATATACCTTATGGACATGCTATCACTTCTGTGTCTCATTACAACCCTCTCATTTAGGGTCTACAGGTATTATTAGATGAGAAAGCTGAGATTTAGGGATTTGCAGTGACTTATCCAAGGTCACACAACTAACCAGGGTCAGAGGCACTGCTTGAACCCAGGTAGTCTGACTCTGGGCCCATGGCACTAACCACTACCCCAGGCAACTCATTAAACAGCAGAGGGTTTTTTGTGGCTTCCTAACAATAGTCAACACTGGGGCAGCTAGGAGGCACAGTGGATAGAGCACGGGCTCTGGATTCAGGAGGACCTGAGTTCAAATTCGGCCTCAGACACTTAATATTTACTAGCTGTGTGACCCTGGGCAAGTCACTTAAACCTGATCTCCTCAGCAAAAAAAAAAAACCAATAGTCAACACTGACGCAAGCTCTAAGGTTTGTCAAGTGAACCACGTGCTTTGTCTCACTTGACACTCACCATCACCTGAGGAATATGTTATAGACCCATTACTCCCATTTTACAGAATAGGAAACTGATGGTTAAGTAAATTGTCAGGGTCAGAAGTGGGAATAGAACTCAGGTTTCTCTTGACTCCAAGTCTACTAGTCCCTACCCACTCCAAATGGTATTTCATCTACTGCCTTTTTGCCTTTACAATAGCTGACCACTGTGGGCGGAGTATATTTACTCCTCATCTCCATCTCTTAGAAGCCCCTGTCTTTTTCAAGACTCAATTCAGACACCATCTTCCCCACAAAGCCTTTCCTGATCCTGATCTCCTAGCTGCTAGTGATGTCCAGTCCCTCACCCTGAATTTTTACAAATATATGTTACAATTTATATATGCCTGGAATGGTCTCTCTCCTTCACTGTGACTACTGGCCTCCTTGGCTTCTTTCAAGTCCCAACTAAAATCCCACCTCCTACAGGAAGCTCCTCCAGTCCCTCTTAAGTCCAGTTATTTCTCTTTTTTAATTATTTCCTATTTATCCGATATATAACTTGCTTTGTATATATGTCTTTGCATGTTATTTACCCTATTAGATCATAAGCTCCTTGAGGAAAGGGGCTATCTTTTGCCTCTTTTTATATCCTCTGTGCTTAGCACAATGCCTGACACATAATAGATACTTAATAAATATTTATCAAAATGAATATTTGTGTGCATGCTACAAAAAGGAATAATTTTAGAGCTATTATCCTGGTCCATTCATCATGGGACAACCATATACACATATGTGTAGTGTACATATGTATACCTGTAGTGTGCGCATATATGTACATGGATATCTATCTATCTATCTAGGCATTAGGATATATAGATATGAATGTATATATGTGTATATATGTGTGTGTGTATGTACACATTTATACCTATCTCTCTGTGTGTGAATGATCTCCCTACGGAGCTCCTTGAGATCAGGGAGTTTTTCATTTCTGCCTTTGTCTCCCCAGGGCCTAGGACAGTAATCAGTCAATCAACAAGCATTTATTTAGTACTTGCTATTTGCCAAGTACTTAATACAGTATGATCGATCGTATCATTCAAATATGTCATTGATGTGGTTGGGGTCTTTTATCCTCACTCTAGGCATGGCTAAGAAGGGAGTATACTTTTCAGGTTAAGATGGCACCCATAGTCAAGATTTGGAGGCATTATCTGCTATACGAAGAGACCTTTCCCCCAGTCAGTGCGCCCATTGGTTGCCAATGTCTGTTGGCCACTCCCCTTTAATAACAACATAGCCACCAGAGGCGGAAGGTGGGGATTCTTGACTTTTACAACATTTATTTTTCATCCTTGCGTCCTTCTCATCCCCTGTAAGGAGTCTCCATAGATCTTCAATGGACAAGAGAATAAAAGTGTCTGTCTCCCTTCCACCCCATCCTGTTTACATGGCAACCCAAGTCCCCTCCTACTTGGTCTCAGCCCAAATATTCTCCATTAATAAAAGCTATAAGAGGCTTCCCCATTACTTTTTTTTTTTCCTCACGGAGGCCTCAAACAAACCCCAGAACCCATTAGCCAGGCTGGCTCTTTGTGAGGTTCCTCCATCCTTTGTCAGTCGGGTGGATGGGAGGGTGAGTGTGGAAAGGCTGTCTATCTAGCCTTCTAATATCTCCCCCCAACCTCACCCCAATGCAGAGCTCAAGGTGGCTCATTTATATCTTGACTTTAAGCCATGTCCTGGGTTTAGGGGTAGAATTCAGAGATGAGACTCAGGAAGGAAGCAAATTTAAGATCATGGTTGGCAATGGGGGCCAAGTTCTGAGTCTTTGAAAAAGTCTCTAACATTGGCACACCCATGGGCCTTAAAAGAAGTAGAATTCATGCTCTGTCTTCAGACTGGGGAGATGCCCCTCCTCCCATTTCATTCCTGCCCCGAGGAGTCATCTGTACCCTGTGCGCCAAGGCACAATTGCACCCTCCTCCAGGACTAAAGACCCCAGTCCCGCACCCACCACGGATGAATGACCCTTTCATAAATGCTGGACGTCCTCTGGTCTTTTGCACAACCAGACCTTAGCCAGTCATAGAAATGTATCACTGAAGGGCTATCCCCAGAGAGAGAGAGAGAGAGAGAGAGAGAGAGCTTGACAGTTTAATGAATTAACTTAAAAAAAAAATACTCTTGTCAGCTGCTGGACCATTTCTATTGACTTCTGAGGAGGAAGAAACTGAAGAGTGCTCATAGCATCATCCTGGGGTATGCCCCCCACCTCTACCTGAGGACAATACCGGTCCCATTTCATCACCAGACACCCCCTTTCCAATCCCACCCTAAGCATCAGCCAATCTTTCAGCAGCACAGAAACCTCATGGTACCCCATGCCAAACTTCCTCTAGAGAGAATCACACCCTAGATGAGCTCCAGCCTCACCCTATTCCCTAAAATATCTAGTTACAGTTTTGCTAGAGAGGCATCATTATAGGACAGAAGGAATCTTATGGGGGAGCCAGAGTACTTGGATTTGAATCCTGGTTCTGCCTCAGTTTCCTCCTCTCTAAAATGAGGACATTTGAGAGTTACTCTAGCTCTCAAGTCCCCACTAGTGACATTGAACTAGATGGCCTTTGGGGTCCTTTCTAATTCTAAATCTATAATCTTGGTCTTTCCTCCAATTTCCCTGCTGTTCCAATCATTTTGAGGATGGATAAACAACCTGGGTCCTTGGAAAGGGTATATCTGCATATAGCAACTCCTCTCCCCGTAGGCTATGTGATTATATTTGTGTTTGTATGTGTCTCATATATGTAGTACCTCCTTTGGCCTATTCCCCCAACTTATAATTACATGAGAGTATTAGTCTACAGTGGGCAGCTGCTACTCTCAGGTCTCCTCTTAATGGTCAGCCAGCAGACACAACTGGGGCAGCTAGGTGGTGCAGTGGATACAGCGCCAGACTTGGATTCCAGAAGACTCATCTTCCTGAGTTCAAATGTGGCCTCAGACACTTACTAGCTGGGTCACCCTAGGCAAGTCACTTTCCCCTGTTTGCCTCAGTTTCCTCATCTGTAAAGTGAGCTGGAGAAGGAAATAGCAAACCACTCCAGTGTCTTTGCCAAGAAAACTCCAAACGAGGTCATGGAGATTCAGCCGTGATTGAAAGGATGGAGCAATAACAGATGAAATTAGCTCAAAGCAACATTTACTAAGATTGCATAATAAGAACAGAAACTAGTAACTACAAAACATCCCCCTCCCTCACCCTATCCCCTTAATCTTGGGGCATTCTGATAGACTGATTGATTGACACTGTGGGGCCCTGGCGATTCAGAATTATTTATTGATTGATTTGTTTTTCACCATTGATCCTAGGCCCAATGGTTGATTTTTAAAAACTCTACTAAGCAGATAGAACAAAGTAAATGCCTTCTAATTCAGTGTCCTCAAACAGTACCAGCCTGTAATGAAACGAATAAATAGATGGATTTGTGGACATTGGAATCGCTTTATTAATCGGTGACCATTTCTGAAGAGTCTTTTCAAGCCTGTTCCTTGCATTCTTGTTAGAGCCCTCTTCTAATCTCCAAGGAGTTCAGGGAATGCTTTTCTATTTGGGGCTTAGACATGATAAAATGTCATGCTGGTTACCAAGCAGGGCCACCCACTAACAGGCTGATCTTAGGAAACAGGCACTCTATATTTCTATTTTATTTTTGCTGCTTTTTGTTTTTATACCATCATCACTTACCAATAACTACCCCTTCCTCATCAAAGAACTTCCGTTGAAAAAGGGAAGATACTTCAGCAGACCAAACCTTGACAATGACTAGCTCTGACATTCTGCACCCAAGGTCTCAGGGAATGTGTACGCACATAAATAAATACAAGGGTTTTTTTTGGGCGGGGGGAGAAGGTGGTATTTGAACTATGCTTTGAGGGAAGTTAGGAATTCTACAAGGTGGACATAAAGGATGTAGTAGGGGGGCACATTACAGACTTGGTGGACAGGCTGTGCAAAGTTGGGAGAAGGTCATAGATGCATTTAGGGGAAGAGGATGCTGACTCACCCTTTCTTAGGCCACTAAGTGTCTGTCTCCCCACCTCTGTGCATTTGTTAAGTGTTCACTACGTCTGGAACACTCTCATTCCTCAACTCTGCCTCTAGGAATCCACAGCTTTCTTTAGAACTCAGCTCAAGAGTCACCTCCTACCCCTTTCTGGACCTTACTTCCCCATTGGTAGGGCCCTCTCCCAACTATTTTTAATTGAAATTGTATTTGTTTATCTATACATCTATCTATCCATCCAACTATCTATCTATCTATCCATCCATCTATCTATCTATCTATCTATCTATCTATCTATCTATCTATCTATCTATCT